>NW_006256342.1:711966-813358 GCF_000478725.1 Eutrema salsugineum | reverse complement strand
GAGTACATACAAAACAGCTTCTTGAAGATTACTCAGAGATGTCTATTTCAACAAGGCACTGATTATGCGCAAAATGGTTCCAAAGGAGTCGGTGTGACTGGTATGGTTTCTTTGGTCAGGAAACCATGACTAGATCTATATGTTAAAGAGTCCATTACCAAGTAACCAACTTACCTGAATTGGGTCTAGATCTGGTTCAGTCTCAGTGGTAACACTGTCTGCTGTGCTTATTTTCCTTGTATTCAGACGTTCGCGAGTAGCCAGAAGAAATTTGACGGCCTAAGAATCATAACAAAGTCTCAAAGGTGAAAATAAATGGATCCACTGAGAAGTTAGGACTACTTAAGATTAAATTTCTGAAACAAAAGGCAATATAGAACTGGTAGTAACAGATTTACCTCCTCTGGTTTCTTAGCAGCTAAATATGCGTTCATGAGGCCACGTGTGACTTCAAGATCAATGCCTTTAGAAACCTAGGGTAATGGAGCAAAAGTTAGAACATCACCGTTAAGGAAAGCAAAACTGATTGACATAGTAAGTCTTTTAATAACATAGACTTAGTATTTTAATAACATATACTTAGTAGTAGCATCTATACTAGGAATTAGTTCAAATCCTGTCCCCACTAGAAACTTCCTACAATCTTAATATACATTACTGAATCACTACTAATTCAATGCAAGTAGAAAAGATTTTTAAAAAAAGGGAATCAAGAATAACACACGAATTTTGGGAACATTTACCTTTTCAGAAATTCTGTATGCAGCGATACTGCCTTCATAGTTCTTAAGTTCATAATTTACTTCTCCAAGCAATCGAAAGACATCAGGATCAGTTGGTCTCTCCTACAGAGCAAGAATCCCACTTTGTCCAAACTATTAGCTAAGTCTCATATCAGCATGTTCTTAGGCAACACAATAACTTGACAAAAGATACAATAAAAGCATGGGAGAAACAAACCTTAGCTAACTTCTCGAGAAGCGCAGCAGCCCGTGAATACTCTCCTAGTTCAGTCAGTGTCACAGCTGCGCCCTGCACAACCCCCCAATTTTTTAAAAAAAATTGTATCGTCATAAATAGTTCAGAAGAGGAAGCCTTGTCTAGTTTTCAGGTTACTGTTAGCAATTTCAGCAATAAGTTAATGGGAACAGAATAAAATACATGCAATCCAAGATGGGTGAATATTATAATCATTCGAGAAGAACAAATGGAAAACTTAAAACAAAAGCAACTCAGATATTTTTCAATCATTGGCGACCGGAGTATTAGTTTAAGTTCTTTTGACAATATCAGTGGCAGCCTACAGGAAGATGAATGGCTAAATGCCCATGACGAATACATCCGAATGTATGCAAAACATACACATTGTCTCCACTCACCTCCAGAGCAGCTTGATCCTTAGGAGTGCCATTGAGAGTTGTTTCAAACTCTTTGAGCCTTTGCTGCCAAATAAAAAATTTCAAGATGTTCACGGCATCTCATGCTTCATTAAATTAACCAAAGTAAACGAACCAAATTTTCATTAAGGAAAAGAAATCAACCCCTTATATTACCTGTAGAGTGGATTTCTCCTCTGCTGAAATTTTATTTTTAACCACCGGGGTGTTCTCGGTTGGACTATCATTGAATAGTGACAAACAACATTGTTAGAACTGAGACCCGCTAACGCATCTGAAAACATAACTTGGTGAATAACAGAAACTAAACTAAGTGATCCTCAAAATATACGAGGTAACCATTAATGGTAGACAAATGACACATTTACCATTTGGACTTGGAAAATGTCTCCAATTGAATAAGGCTTTTAAAAAACTGTGATCACATAAGCGTAACTTACTAGTTACCGAAACAGAAAGCCTCTAAAAGATAACCCACCTTCCTGTGGGAAGAAAGTCTCCTAGAGCAAAAACTAAACCAAAGACAACAACAGCTATGCCAACTCCAACCTGTCATGGCATGGTAATGAGATTTTTCATGACACTACATAAGGTCTCAAGCAGTTTTAGAAAAAAAGACAACTGCACACTAGTAAAATATTACGTGTGTACCTTAGTACCAAGGCCAATTGTTTTCTGATCAGACTGGACTGGTGTATCATAGTCTATTGGACCAAATTCTTTAACTACTTCTGTCTTTTTCTGCTCAAGGGCTGACCTGGTTCATCAAAAAGGCAGAGGTCACAGAAAGAGACTCCTTACTAGACGGAGGACACTAATTTTGATAATGTTTAGTGATGAGGGAAGTGGTAACGCAATACATATAATAACCAAACCGAGAAGAAAAAAGGATCAAACTTTCATGGGGAAATCATGTCGTAGTGGTTAGAGTAAAATAATTAGAGGTCCGAAAATAAGGCCATTCGAGGTTTCAGGTTGTTGTTTTCCTACGTAAGCTGTCTGCCATCTATAATGCTCTAAAGCCTATTTGCAAGCTAAGAAATGTGTACCTTCTGATGGTTTCTAGCCTTTCCTCAAAGTCTATATCGAAAGATCGACCAGATTTTCCTTCAAACTGAGATTTCAGTCCAGGTGCCTCTGCAAGAAAATGCAGGAGTGCCTTCAGAGAAAGTAAAATCGAAATTATGTTCTATATCATCTATTAATTACAATATGCCATCAGAAAATTATACTTACTTCTGGGAACAGAAACAGACGGTTTAGAAGATGTTTTTCTGCAGAAACAGGATAAGAAAACAAAAGATTAGCCAGATATAAAAGAGTCCATATGAAATACAGCAGCATTGGAAACTATAAAATGCATAAGCAAAAGGAAAATACAAACACAATAACTATACCTTTGCTGAAATGCCGAATCTTTCTCTTCCTGTGACGCGATTTCACATTTTGTCTCAGTACTTTGAATCAATAAATAAGTAAGTTCAAAAAATTACAAATCAACTGAAATTATTTCTGGAATCACACCTTTTTAGAGCCAAAGCCGCGCTTGGGGTTAGAATCCGAGCAACGAATTCGAAACACGAGAAGCTTCGAGTTAAATGAAACGGCGTTCGCCGGCGCTAGTGTCATGAACATCCTCTGCAAATCATAAACTCAAGGAGAGATTTTTCTAAGAAATTCTCAGAAATGTTGAGCAGTAACGGATGAGCAATTCGGAAAACTTCAAACTACAAAGTTACGGACAGAAATTCGTTCGTCGGAGATTGACGATGGGATGAGAGCTCCGGTGAGGTTCTGAGTATGATAACGTTCGTGGTGGTTTCCTTATTTTGAAGACTATTTATTTATGGGCCGGATAATGCGAATGTAAGTTGGGCTTGGACCATCGACATTGGATTCGACGGCCCAACAGCAAATCTTTCGGATATGTCTTTTTAATATTTCACTAACGAGAATGATGGTAAGTGATAATAATGATTAAGTGGCAGCGTCTTATTGGATAGGATGTGTCACTACTCATAATATTACTATTGAACCAATAAGGAGTGAAAATAATTAGGTTTCTTTGTTTTTTTTTTGACAAAAAAGGAGGAAATTAATTTAGGAAAATAGCGCAAAAACAATTCTGAATTTCTCTGAAAAGTCTTCGGATTAACGGAGACAAAAGACAGAGAGGAGAGCGCTTCTTCGGCTAGGACAAGCTTCGCTAATGGCGGTTTCCTTCTGATCACTCCCCGGAGCCGTAATTTCTCTTTTCTGATTTTAACGCTTTTAGGGTTTGTTAACGCAGGAACTGTTCGTATGCTTCTTCTTCTTCTTCTTCTTCTTCTTTTTTTCTTCTAAAAATTTCGTTGATTCGCTTGGTTACCGAACGCATTCATTTCCTGTCTAGATCATATGAATTTCGCTTAATACAGAAGTCAGATCTAACGCGATTTCTCGTTTGAAGTAATGGTGTTCGGCAAATTGAGTCGGATACATAGTCCCTTGCTTTGCACTGAAATCTTACTCGATTAGATCTTGGGGTCTCATGCGCTGTTTCGTTATCGCGTTATCTCGGCATTATATTGTAGAGGCGTATGCATACATAGGAAACGACCCAGAAATGTAGCTGAACCTTACTTGCACGAGTCTGATTTAAATTTAATTTTGAAAATGCTATTTGGTTGGTGAAGAGATACATCAAGAATTAATACTTTCTATATTTTTTTCTTCAGAAAATCTGATTATGGTGGAAACTTAATTTGTGACAACTCTTGCTCGTTACTGACTGCGAAAGTTTGAAGAAGCTGGAATCAAGATATAGCTAGACTTAGAGGGTTCGTACTAAATTGTGCTCGTTTTATGAGGTGGTGTTAACATTTGGAAGAAAATTTGTATTATATCAAAATTCAACGTCCAAGTTCTGGGGCGGATTTGCCCCATAGCACTGATTTCACGCCTCTACCCATAGTCCGGAGGGCAAATTCAGCTCAAAACATGATGATGGATGAAGATATTGAGCAGGCCAGTTTGATGTCTTTCAATGACAGGCCGCGTGCTTTTCCCAACATGCGTAGCAAAACCTACAGTCCACTGGTAAACCTATTATTCCTCTCTTTGTTGAGTACTTTTCTCATTGGTTGCGTCAGATCATTAAGACCTTGTGTGATGTTATAACTGGTTGCTTTTTATTTCTCTTATCTTCTTGAGCTTTTTCTGTTTTCCTCTCTTTTGAAAAATCGTAAGAGCCTGAGTTGTTTTTTGGCAGATTTTCCGGATTCTTAGGAAATTGAATGTTCGTGTTCTTTCGATACTTCTACTACTCTGCTTTGGAGCTATCTTTTACATGGGAGCAAGTACTTCTCCGATCATCGTGTTCGTCTTCGCAGTATGCATCTTCAGCTTCCTCTTGTCAGTGTATCTAACCAAGTGGGTTTTAGCGAAAGATGAAGGGCCTCCAGAGATGGTTCAGGTAAGCTCACCCAATATATGTGGTGTTAGTCATGATGTTGGCTTCTTGTACTCTTTGTTTTCATCAAGCGTTCTTAATTCTAATATGTGTCGTAATTCTCTTACTTTTAGATATCAGATGCTATACGTGATGGAGCTGAAGGGTTTTTCAGAACGCAGTACAGCACTATATCCAAGATGGCCATCTTGCTAGCTTTTGTGATTCTTTGCATATATCTTTTCCGTAACTTAACTCCCCAGCAAGAGGCTGCTGGTTTGGGAAGGTGGTGATACATGATTACATACAAAACCTTTGTTTTATCTTTTTCTGTTGTTGTGAATGATACTTAGCTTATATTACCGTTTTCTGCAGGGCGATGTCTGCCTATATTACTGTTGCTGCATTTCTTTTGGGGGCGCTATGCTCAGGTATTGCTGGATATGTTGGAATGTGGGTGTCAGTTCGTGCTAATGTGCGGGTCTCCAGTGCTGCTAGACGTTCTGCAAGAGAAGCATTGCAGGTTCTTTTTCAGTTTAGCTTTTTTTAGCACGACTTTAACATATCGCCAAAAACTAAGTGGCATATATAATGCAGATAGCCGTTCGTGCTGGTGGGTTTTCAGCCCTGGTTGTTGTTGGTATGGCTGTGATTGGTATCGCCATTCTTTACTCTACATTTTATGTTTGGTTGGGAGTGGATTCACCAGGCGCAATGAATGTTACTGACCGTAAGTTCTCTGAACTGCTTTCTATGAAATTTAATTTCATTTTTGTCTGCATACTCTATACATCATCGTACTGAGTTCAAAAGATTACTTTTATCTTTTTAAAAGATCATTTTAAGAGATGAGCAGTATTTTCTTAATTATGTTACGACTTCAGTTGAGAAGTCAACCTATTTACTCATCTGTGGAAGGCGGACAAAAATGTTTTTCATGAAATATTGACTTGATAGATTATTGATTAAATCTTTTTGCTTCTCTTACAGTGCCTCTTCTTCTCGTTGGATATGGTTTTGGTGCTTCGTTTGTTGCCTTATTTGCTCAGTTGGGTGGTGGAATTTATACCAAGGGAGCTGATGTTGGGGCAGATCTCGTTGGAAAAGTTGAGCAGGGTATTCCCGAGGATGATCCTCGAAATCCTGCTGTTATCGCTGATTTGGTATGCCATCGTTGTCCTTTTTGGCTCTTACTTTCACGATTTTAAGTGTACGCTCAGTAGTACACTGATGCCGTCAGATTACAAAAAAACTATAGGTTATTGTTTCGCCATTTAGGTTTGTAAAAGTATTTTCATCTTCTTATAGGTTGGAGACAATGTGGGGGACTGTGCTGCTAGAGGTGCTGATTTATTTGAAAGTATAGCAGCAGAAATTATCAGTGCAATGATACTAGGTGGAACAATGGCTAAGAAGTGCAAAATTGAAGGTTTGTCGGGGGTCTCTCTTTAAAGTTACTTCTCACATGAATTATATCTGATGTATGGTTTGAGTTCATGAAATATATCTGATGCATGGTTTTGAGTTCAAGAAATTGTGTAGTTAACTCGGTCATAAAATTGCATTTCTGCTGTCAAAAAATATAATCTACGCTTTATGGTTTGTTTTGGTCACTATATCCTTGACGCCTTGAGTTACATTCACTACTCATTAGGATTTCAAAAGTCGAATGAATGTCGCTTAGAATACCTTGTAGGAATATGTGTAGATTGAAGAAAGACTTCTTTTCATGACATATTTAGTGAAAGTTACACTTGACTACGTGAAGTTTTATAATAAAATTACCTGGCCATTTCTAGCGGTGGTGGTTGAACTAGTATAGAGGATTTTGCAATTTAAGTACGAGAGGTAGGAAAAACATTGAATGATAAAAAATATGTGTTTATAAACATCTCTCTAACCTCTTAGTACTCATGCTTGATGCTTACTCAAGTTTTTATCTATTACGCAGATCCATCAGGCTTTATCCTATTTCCTCTGGTTGTTCATTCTTTTGACTTGGTAATATCATCAATTGGTATATTATCAATCAAGGGAACGCGTGATGCTAGCGTTAAATCTCCAGTAGAGGATCCAATGGCTGTACTTCAGAAAGGATATTCTCTGACTATTATATTAGCTGTTTTGACATTTGGCGCGGTAATGTGGTCTACACAAGCCATTGCTTGTTTTCTTCTTTCTATTACTTTTGACAATCAATACTGCTTTATGTGTTTTTTGGTTCGGACTTATCATTGATTTTAAGCACACATGCACATAAGTGCACATCTACGCTTGTGAGATCCTTGTTGTTACTGTAATTTTCAACGAATTCTATGATATCTTCTTCTGACATCTTTTTTTTTTTTTATGTTTTGTAGTCCACTCGCTGGCTGCTTTACACTGAACAAGCTCCATCTGCGTGGTTCAGTTTCGCCCTATGTGGGTTGGTTGGCATCATCACAGCCTATGCCTTTGTCTGGATATCCAAATATTATACAGACTATAAGCATGAGCCTGTTAGGACGTTGGCTCTTGCTAGTTCGACTGGTCATGGGACCAATATAATTGCTGGTGTCAGCTTGGGTCTGGAATCGACAGCTCTTCCTGTCTTGGTTATAAGTGTTGCTATTATTTCTGCTTATTGGCTGGGCAATACCTCGGGACTCGTGGATGAAAATGGAACCCCCACTGGAGGTCTATTTGGAACAGCTGTTGCTACAATGGGAATGCTAAGCACTGCAGCTTATGTGCTTACTATGGACATGTTTGGCCCCATAGCTGATAATGCTGGTGGGATTGTCGAGATGAGCCAGCAGGTAAATGTCACATGATTGGTTCCGAAGGTTCATCTGTTTTATCTTTATACTAATGTAGATATAATTACTGTTTCGTGTAGCCAGAAAGTGTCCGTGAGATCACTGATCTTCTTGATGCTGTTGGGAACACCACGAAAGCAACAACAAAAGGGTTTGCCATTGGATCTGCTGCACTTGCGTCATTTCTTCTTTTTAGTGCGTATATGGACGAGGTTTCAGCGTTTGCTAATGTGCCTTTCAAAGAGGTAAAAGTTATTGCATATCTTTTCTGTAGTCTCCATGTTCAGACAGCTTCTCATGCTCGTCCTCATCCTTGGATCAAAACAGGTTGATATTGCTATTCCAGAAGTCTTTGTAGGTGGATTATTGGGTTCCATGCTCATTTTCCTCTTTAGTGCTTGGGCATGCGCAGCGGTAGGTCGAACTGCACAAGAGGTTGTTAACGAAGTAAGAAGACAATTTATTGAGAGACCTGGCATAATGGTGAGCATATATTTTATTTTCAAGCGATTTCTCCTTTTTTATGTTTATTAGCTTGTCGTTGTTGACTAGCAAAACAAACTTCATGTATCAGGAGTACAAGGAGAAGCCAGATTATAGTCGCTGTGTTGCCATCGTCGCATCTGCAGCTTTGAGGGAAATGATAAAGCCAGGAGCTTTAGCTATCGCATCACCCATTGTAGTTGGTAAGTCAGTAATGCTTTTTAGTCTGATTTTTCTTCTCGTGTTGAATCCAGAAGATTGTGACCAAAACAAACCTCTTGTTCTCTCTCAGGTATAGTGTTCCGGATCTTGGGATACTACACGGGACAACCTCTACTTGGAGCTAAAGTTGTAGCTTCTATGCTCATGTTTGCAACAGTTTGTGGTATCTTAATGGCACTTTTCCTAAACACGGCGGGTGGTGCTTGGGACAACGCAAAGAAATACATAGAGACCGGTGCACTCGGTGGCAAAGGAAGTGAAGCCCACAAAGCAGCCGTGACTGGTGATACGTAAGCAATTCATTTTTCTTAAAAAAAAAATAATAGTCTCAGTAAATGGTTTATCCCTTAACGTGATTTTCTCATAAGTATTCATTTGAAATTTCAGTGTGGGAGATCCGTTCAAGGACACAGCCGGTCCCTCCATTCACGTGCTCATCAAAATGCTCGCAACTATAACTCTTGTCATGGCTCCGGTTTTCCTCTGAAAGAGAACCGTTACCTATCCATTGCCGTTTGTTTACCCTAAAGACCGTCTCTTGCACATATACATAGAGATAGGGAGAGAGAGAGAGGTTGGTTATGATTATGATTGAGTCACATGGATTCATGGTTTTGTGTTTCATTTCATCTGAATAATAAATGAGATGTTTCTGTTTTTGAGTTTAGTGACACTTTTAAGCAATGGTAGAGACATTTTAATCAACTACATCTTTGACTTTAAGGAGTTTCTTAACTCTCACTTTACTAGATTTCATTTTTCTAGCACTTCGTACTCTTCTTGATTTGCCTCCTACTCGTACAGACAATTGTCTACTCCGTAGCCTTGTGAGGCGGCGGTTGCTGCCACGATTGTGGTTGTGTTTGCTTCCTTGTCTTCTTCTTCTTCTCCTCTGCTTTGGTCTAATGTTGTGTGTGGGGCTGAGACTGTTCGTTGAACTTGGTTCGTCGTCGCTTGGGTAATAGTAACTCGCGGCTTCTATGTCACGGAGACGTTTTCTGCGGTAGACACGTTTAGTGTTCCTCAAATTGTACCACAAGCAACGAATCATCTCTCCAATGGCGCACCAGTACATTGCACAAGCGGCACAAGACATTTTGCATATGCTTTTAACAACACATTGGCAGATCCCAAGCTTGAACAAGAGGGTGATGAACATCAAAACTGCGTGATAAAATTATCCGAAAAAGAAAAGTTGAAAGAATAATATATAATAATTACTTAAAATATAGAAAAGAGAAGGAGAACGGTTACTTATGAAACAGAGGGCTGAGATCATGACCAGCTTCGCAATATCAGGAAGGCAGAAATGTTCTATGAAACATGAAAGATCCCATGGTCCCGAGCATACATTTCTGTAAGTAATAAACCAACAAGACAAAACAAAAAGATCAAAAATAACGATCGAAAATCAAGCAGGCCAATGATTGTGGACAACTCGGGTCTTAATTCAGACAACATTCAAAACGATGATAGCGTGAAAATCTTACAGACAGGATCTTCCAAGTGTGGCTTTGAAAGGTGCAGTTAATACATTGCCAATAAAACTTCCGATATCGGTTGATGCGTTGCCTATAGCGTTGCCCATTTTCCTTAATACTTAAATCGATGAGGATCTTTCCGCAGTTAATCACTCACTCTCTTGATCAATGATTTTTCACAGCAATCATGTTCATCAAACGCGAAGAGATGAATACTTAAATCGATGAGGATCTTTCCGCTGTTAATCAATCACTCTCTTGATCAATGATTTTCACAACAATCATGTTCATCAAACGCGAAGAGATGAATAAATAATTTTTGAATATTCCTGAGAGTTTTCAGAATATGAATGAAGTTACCATCTTCGCATATAGTTCCCTCTGTTTTCAGACCCATACAAAAAAAGGCCATAAACCGTTTTCAGTTGGAAATGTGGAGATTCATGCCCTTTTCTTTACTGATAAATATATAAATATAACTTTTTTCTGTTTAAATGATCTCATTTTTTTTTCCGGATCAATATATTAGTGCTGCCAATCTATAGGCTGTTTAAGTGAGATGCAACTCTTATTTCTATAATAGCCAAAAACCAAGATTTTGGATATTAAAAAGTGTAAAAAGCTAAAAGGTAAGAAAATTTTGCAACCGCTCAAAACAATCCATACACTTACATACACCCTTAATGAAATATCAACATCATTTTTTTCTTATTAAAAAGTGTAGACTTTGATTCAATTTTGTATACAAGAACAGTACAAGTAAATACACTAGCAGCTATATGAACAAATGGATACAAACAAAACTGAAGAAGCTTCAGAGATATCACCAATCTCATAACACAGTGATTTTCTCAAAGAAACTTTTAGCCTATAATCTAAGAGGTTTCACTTTCATTGTGAGTTTGAAGCTCCCCTAAACCCAAGAAATCAGCAGCAAACTCTTCATCGTTTTTTCCTAACATTTCGTGTAATGTATATTCTATGTTCTTCCCTTTGAGTACCCAAAACCGTGGTTTTATTCTCTTCTCCAGCGAATAACTGAAGTACCTCGGGTAATCTATTACCTCTTTAACCGGTTTCTCCATGCTGTTTACCAGAAACTCCAACTTGGGTCTAAGCACTTTGTCGATGCTGTATCCTAATATCGGTGAGAATTTACGAATCATGAAGGCAATCTCCCTCTCTGATATCCCAATATCCATCAGGTACTCTAGCCTGCAAGAGCAAATGATTACAAAATTAGGGGTCTTGCTAAAGAAAGATTTCACTGAGTTGATGCATTCATTGGCTGAGAGATAGATACCGAGGAAGTACTGTTTTCTCTACGTCGTATATGAGAAATTCTGGGTATTTCTTTATAATTCGTGGAAAATGGGTACTGCAGACACCGAAACGAGTGAGAAAGATGAGCTTTTTCTGCAGGGTTTTGTCGATGCTGCAGCCAAATATCTCCGGACATCGACAGAGTATTTGACCCACGATTTCCTTTTGGAATCCCAAATCTTCCAAAAATGACACAACCTGTTACACGATGAGAAAATCAGGTAAGTTAAAGAAACAATCTTGCAGAATCAAATAGAATGAAAGAATACACATCTTCTGAAATCGGTAATTTCTTAACCTTGAGAAATTCTTGTGGTTTGCATAGCAAAAGCTGAGGCATCTTCGGTATAACCTTTCCCATCCTTTTATTTCTAACACCTAATTTATCAAATTCCTTTACCATCAACTTCATATTGCTCGTTGAGCAACCAAGGAGTAAAGGCCATCTCCTAATTGCGTGGTCAATATCCATTTTGAGCACCTAAGGCAATAAAAATCATAATGTCTTCAGTAAGACTAATCATGGAACCAGGATAATAAAAGACAACTTAGCAGCATAGATTAGATTACTGAGAACAGTTTTACTGTAGTCATGAACCCAAAGAGGAGTTGACTCCAGTTCTATATCATCTTAATTTTGTCAAGAGCATTAAAGGACCAAAGAAACCAACACAGAACCACCAATTTCTCGTATCAATGTCAGGGCTGGCCTGAACTCGAAAATGTATTAATTTCTTTTCAAAACGAAGCTTACCGATTCACTCTCTAACAATGAGACGATGTGCGAATAGTGTTCTTGTATGCTCGGTGAAAGAATCCACGGATACTTCATCAACACTTTTCCAGAATCCTTATCCACTGCACTAACCTGAACCGATTCAACCCCAATTCGCAATAATCAGAAACCACAAGAAAACAGATACAGCTACATGCTAATTATGTAAGATCAATCAGCTAGCATACCTTTTCCAGAGATGCGGCTACCCTTCTTTTAATCTCCTCAGTTTTGCTGAGCATGATAGGAGGGTACAAGAGAAGTACCTTTCCAGAGCAATCTTTAGGAATACCAATGCTTTCAAGAAACTCTACCAAAGGCTTCATATCGTTTTCTTCTGAGAGTAGCAGAAGCCGAGGGAATGACTCGATTAAGAATCTGAAAGATGCATCTACAGAGCCCAGCATGTCCAAGCCTCCACGTCTTGCTTCAATCTAAGGGACATTTGACATTCATCTTACTAAAGAAGATAGTGCTTCTAAGAACATAGTACTAAAGAACTGAGGAAAGACGAAACCTTTTCAAAAAAGGATAGAGTTTGCTGCACATCTTCATCAATAGGAATGGATAAGTAGAGCATCATTCGTCGTGCATACTTTCCAACAGGACCTTTCTCATCACTGCCAGAAAAGAATATTTCCTTCAGGTACTTAACCTAAAATCCAAATCCAAGATTAAGTACCATGCCAAATCCAAATCCAAATCCAACCTAACTCAATCATACAACACTAGCAAATCGCTTTTGATGCAAAATCCGAAAATTTCTTTCTCCTACCGTATCTGTATAAGTGCTAATATAATGTCAAGAAACCAAACCATTTGTTCAATACCTTATCGAGAAGTTTCGGGAGTGATTCAGAGGAGAGGTAATGAGCCAAATACATTGCAGACGACAAACTTAATTTGAGACTCTCCAAGAAGGAAACTTTGCCACCATCACCCTTCTGCTTCACCATATATATCACTTTCTCTTTAAACCCTAAACCCTCTGATTCTCCACTCCCCTTCCACGAATTCCATTCTTCCAAATCCCTAACACCCTCTACGATCATCCGCGTGTATTTAGGAGAGTTTTCAGAAATGAAATCTGAATCGGCCTCGGAGAGTCCAACCTCTTGTTGGAGAAACCCAGAAATGGAATTCTGCGCGAGAGAGAAATGGTCCTCATGATTAGTCTGCGAAGAATTAGAGCTAGGGCTTGAATCTCCGTCCTGAAACGAGGCTGACACAGCGACGCGACCACCATGGTAAGCTGGGAAAATGGTTACGCGGCGAGGAGGGAGGGAGAGAAAGTTAGAACCAAAGTTACGACTACGAGATTGTAAAGGAGGAGAAATCAAAGTTAGGATTTCGAAATTGCAAGAGGTGTGAATAAAAAGCTCCATAAACATCGTGGAGAAGACAAAGTCCGCTACTTTGCTTCGTGTACCCACACCAAGAAGAAGAAGAAGAAGAAGAAGAAAAGCCGTTGCAGGGTTTATCTGTAGGCTGTAGCTACGGGTTTAAGTCAATTTTAATTTATTTCCAACTGTAGTACAATTTAATTTATTAAAACTCACAATTCCGGTTTAGTAAAACCGGTTTATTTATCTCCTGCAAAATAGAGTGTTAAAACTCAACAAGATGATTCCAAATATGGAAATTTTTTTTGACTTATAACATAATCTGATTCGTAAAAAAAAATATCAGATTGATTTCTCCATCTCAAAACTAGGAATGAGATTCTACAGCTGGAGATTCCAAATTTCAATATAAAATGATCATTTTGCCAGAAAAAAACAAAATCGTTATAAGAAAAAAAATTTCAAAAAGAAGCCCAAAAAATTTTTTTGCAATAGATGAAAAAACAAAAATACTCATAATAGATGATGGAGATTTTGGCTGGTGTTTAGAGACATTCCTACATAAAACACACTATCTAAACTCTCTTCACCGATATATTACCGATATCCACACTTTTAAGGGTGTTTTCTCCATAACATTGAAGTCTCATATGCAGGGTCGGATCTGGAGACAGTCTGATGAAACATTCGGTTACAACCCCCAAAATTTTTCTTAAGTTATATGCAAATTTTTTGGCTCCCAAATTACAAAAAAAAAATTTGTTCTTAAATGTTTATAGCCCCCAAATTCTCAGATCCGGCCCTGCTCATATGAATAGAGTGAAATCAGCCTGGACTTATTCACAAACCAGAATCTTGCTGTAGATGTGCCTTCCCACTACATCGAAGAGATGGTCAGAGCTAAATATGGTGCACATCAAGTTTTCAAGCCTTCTGCTCTGCAACTCTTAGAGAAGGAACTTCAAAGATTGAAGAACAAAGAAAAAAAGAGCCCTAAGAAGATCAGGAACCTGTCCGAAACAGACCAAGGATAAACTCTTGAAGAAGCTTGCGGATGAAAACAAAGCAATAGTGAAGGAAGTGTTGAGTGAGAAGAGGAAGACATCACCAACTGAGGAAGAAGAGGACTTGGCTGCAATGGTTGATGTGAGTGAAGAGTGAGGAAGAAGAACAATTGAGGTAGCTTTGTAGTTGTGGTTTTAGCTTTGTCTGGTAGCAATTGAGGTAGCACAAGAAGTATTGAGTGGGAAGAATAAGACACCACCAACCGAAGAAGAAGAGGACTTGGTTGCAATGGTTGATGCAGTGGCGGATCCAAAAATTATTTTTACCGAATTCATAAACGATTGTGAAATCAAAACCAGCTTAAAAGATTTAAAAGTATAGAAGTAAGAGAAAACAAAATTGTTTGTGCACAATTTTTAAATATGATTTTTTCGTTTACATGATTATAGAACCTATATTTTTCATGAAACATATGTTTTTTTATAGAAAATTCATCTGTTTTTATTATATATTAAACAAAAATAACCAAAAACAATAAAAACTACAAAAAAGATGTATTCTTTTAATCCACACTATGTTATACCTTCAACAAAAGAAAAAAAAGGTGTAACATATATATTAGGTAGTTATAACTTATAATTTGATAGTAGAAATCAAGAATTAATAAATATAAATGAAAATTAAGTATGTAATTTTTTTAACGGTGTCAAAATAGAACTAAAAGATATTTAATCATCTTATCATTCGTAATAGTTTGAATACATCTTTTTATCTGTAGCTACGTGTTTAAGTCCATTTTATTTCCAAGTGTTGTACAATTTAATTTAAAACTCGCAATTCCGGTTTAATAAAACCGGTTTGACCATTGGGCATTTACATTATTTATCGATTTTTAATAAATGTTTGATTATTAATATCACTCACAGACTCACAGTTCCAGGTGAACGGAGCATGGCCTTGGTGGGCCTAAACATGGGCCTAGTAATTAGACCGTTACAATATCGATCTTTTTAACCGAACATAAACTTTCTAAGCTCTACACTAACTTCTTTCTTCTTCAGTTTTCTGATGTTCCATCAAACCAGTAAAGAAAGGAAACTTGCTCTTGTTATTTTAATCAACTCCTGCAAAATTGAGTGATAAAACTCAACAAGATGATTCCACATATGAACAAAATTTCACTAATAACATCATCTGACTCTTAAAAATATTACCAAATTGCTTTCTCCATCTCAAAACTAGGAATGAGATTCTGTAGCTGGAGATTCTGAATTCGATATAAAAGGATCACTCTGCCAAAAAGACAAAACCGTTACCAAATTTTGCCACACAAAAAAATTCAAACCTTTGTGAGAGGTTTCAGGGAAACAAATAAAGAAAACTCACAGTTGATGAAATGGAGACTTGGCTAGTGTTTGGAGACCTTCCTGCATAGAACACACTCTCTAAACTCTCTTCACCGATATCTCTTAACCGATTGAGCTCAGGCAATATCTCTTTCCCAAGATCCGGTCTATCTTTTCTTCTTAACTCCGCGCATTGAAGCGAAAGCTTTGCTAAACACATAGCTTCTTCCATAGGCCAGTCCGGTACTGCTGGATCAAGCATATCCTTTAGAGTCCCTTCTTCTATTGCTTGCTCCACGTAATAAGCCAAACCCATCGGCTGTTTCGCGGTCAATATCTGCAAAAGCATGATCCCCAGCGAATAAACATCTGATTTCACACCCAACATTCCGGTTTGTTGGTACTCAGGATCAATGTAACAGAATGTTCCTGCAGCTGAAGTGACTCTGTACTGTGTAACGTTCTCTGCTACTGCAGGGACCAATCTCGCTAGCCCGACATCACTGATCTTGCTTACGTAATTGTAGTCGAGAAGAACGTTCGCCGGTTTCAGGTCTCTGTGAACAATTGGTTCCGGTTTGGTCTGGTGGAGGAAGAGCAGTCCTGTGGCGATCTCAGCAGCGATTCTGAAACGCAGCTGCCAAGTAATTGGCGGCGTGTTGCCTCGCATGAAGAGCCGGTCTTCTAAGCTTCCTTTGGCCATGTATTCATAAACAAGAATCCCATATTCTGGACAAGCTCCAAGAAGAAGCACCATGTTTGGATGCCTTATGCAGCTTAATACTTCCACCTGCAATACATCAACATATATATGTTCTCAAAGATGAAAACTTTAACTTTCTTGTATAATATCAAAAACGATGACTTTCTTGAAAGTTGTTTTTTTTTTTTCCCTTCCCTTTACCTCTTTCTGAAATTGTGATCTTCCTTGAGCTGCATCCGGGCGTAAGACTTTAACAGCAACACTTGTGTGATCAAGAAAGCCCTTAAACACAGGACCATAGCCTCCTTCTCCTACCTTTTGAGACTCTGCAAAATTTGAAGTGGCTTCTTCGATTTCTTCAACAGTGTATTTCCTATACCGAACAAATCCGCGAGAGAAGGAATCTGATTCCTTCAACGTCTTCATCTCTGCGGTCAATCTTCTCTTAGCTTCCACTTCTGCTAATCTCTTTGCAGCTTCTGCCGCTTCCAAGGCTGCTTTCGCTTTAGCTCTCTCCTTTTCCACTATTGACATTGCTGCTTCCTCTGAACTCTTTGCTTCTTCCAATCGTCTTTCCTCTTCGGTTCTCAGCTTTTGCAGCTCCGTCGCCTAAATGTTCAAAAGAAAAAAAATTCAAATTAGATGTACCAATCTCCTTCCACTACATTGAAATAGACATTAGTGTCAAGTAAACTAATGTACAATTCAACTAAACGGAACCAAACCGAAGTTTCAAATGCCTTAGGCCTAGTATTTATTACCTGTTGTCTAGCACTTAAAGCTTCTTTGCAGGCTGTACTATACATATCCATGGTTTGTTTGAGCTCTAGACGCAGCCTCTTCATTTCAGCTTCAACATCATCCTGCAACAACACCAAAACCATATAACTAAGCAAATATTTCTTGTATTATTAAAAGAACGAAAAAGAAAAGAGAACGGGTTTTTGAGTAATACTAACCAAGCTTTGAGATGAATACGAAGATGTTCTACCGCTTTCTTCAGAGAATGTGGATGATCCATTAAGAAAACCAGGATCACTGAACTTAATTCCCAAGCGATGTGAGCCAATGCTTTGCTCTGAGCTGGTTGAGATTCTTGAGCTCCTTCCGGATTCAGGAAAGTCAAGGGTGAAGGAAGAGCGATCTACGCTGGGTCTCCCTGAGCTGATGAAGGAAATGTCAGAGTCTCGATGAGAAGAAGGGCTGATGAATGAAAGGTCGCTATCTGAATCACATAAGTCCCCATATGGCTTCATCATTCCTTGTCGTTTCACTAACGGAGATCTACAAAGAACAAAAAATGTTAAAAAGACTTAATCTTTAAGAGTTGAATATTATATAGCTTTTCAAAGCTCCTACCTTGTAGCATCAGATTCAACTGATTTACGCGGCTTAGACGGCGTACTACCTGTTCGCCAAAATCAACGAAAGACCAGGTTGGATCAGTTTTAGAAAAAGTAAACAACTTTCGAAAAAAAAAAAAAGAGGAAAAGGAATTTAACCTGCAGAATTGGTATGGTCGTGGTGCTTTGGTACTTTCTCAGGAGTAATTGGGTGTTGATTGTCAAATTCAGAGAGCTGCATCGAATTCTGGTAAGGAGCAGGACGAGATGCATTTCGTACTGAAGCGATTTTGCCTTTGGAAATGACATAAACATTGCAGAAATCTGGAGCTGATTTTGACACAGTTGTTGGCAAATCCGTTTTGAATCTTCTGCTCAGAAATCAAACAATGCACAGAACTCAGATGAAATTTTTTTAAAAAAAATCCAGACTTTGTTACAAAATCTGAAAGAAGGAGAAGATAAGTTAATTTACCTCATGAAGCCATTACGTGATGCTGCTCCAACGACTAAATTCTCGATTGCGGAAGCTGAAACATATTCGACAATGGCTCTGACTTTGTCTGCGTCTTCGAGTAATATGTCTCGACAATTAATCTGCTCCAAGAAATCAAAAAGGTCCAAACTTTTGAACAATTTGTTCGATTCTGATTAAACCCTTTATCACGTTTTTCGATTCTGAATAGTGAATACCTCTTTACGGGAACAATAACAGTGGAAGGATACGAAGAGATCTTTCGCTAGCTTTTCCGCTTGCTGCTTCTGCTGTGGCGTTGCTTCTTCGACATCTGCAACAAACGTAGAAGCAAAATTCAAACTTTTTTTCCGTGAAATTCATCAAGAAGAAACTCTAGTTAATACGAAGATGAGAAGATTGGGACCTGAGGAAGAATGGGATTTGGAGAGGACGTGAATAAGAGAAATGGTTTGGCCGCGAGAAGCAAGATTGTCGATTGTCCATTTAAGAGCATGTTGGCTTCCTTTGTCTTTGTCTATTGCAACTGCCACTGAACCACTTCCTGTTTCTTTCTTTGCCGCATTTGCCTTTGGTAGCCACATTCTTATAGTATAAAGATTTCTGATCCTTTTCAATTAAAAAAACAAAAAACGAAAAAAACAAAAGGAAAAAACAGAAATCTCCCTCTCGAGTCTTGAAGAAACAACTTCACTTTGGTTTCAGAAAAAATAAAAAAACCCACAATTGTTAAAAAAGAGTTCGATTGGTCAAAGATTCTTTATGGAGGAAACGAAAAAAATAGATGCATTATAATGTGGGGAAAACTGGTTTTGTAATGGGTTTCTTCTTTTTTCTAACGGTTGTTATTTAAGGCAGGGTTTTATTTTTGGGTGATAATCTAATTTCAGATAATTACAAGACAAACTCATTTGTGTGGTTTGACTTTTTTTTCCCCAACGTGTTGAATATTGGAAAATGAGTAACAAATGGTCGAAATTTAAGCGATCACATATATATCTCTTTATCACCATTTGAAATTGAAACTTGCCTTGCAATGCACGATAGACATATAACCAAAAATACGTTCTAGAACTCTACAATTTAAAAGATGATACTTCTACTACTACAACAAATGCTGGATTGACGTGTATCTAAACTTTTGAAAGAATAAAATCTTTTATAGGTTAATGAATTCCCAAGTTTGCTTGAAAAGAAGAAAAAAAGTTATAGTGTAATGTTTGTGCGGTTCATCAAAAACATTATGGTTGCTTGCTGTAGAAGTAATTAAAACAAATTACAATTAGTCCTTGAAATTTCCAAGTCTATGAGCATATCAATGGCGGAATTTTAGTGACCCGAGCCGTCTAAGATCCAAACGGTTAGAGAGCCTAGCAATAGTTATGGAATTAAGCTAGATCTGCTTGGAGGTGTACCTGTGGAGGACAGTCTCCAGTCCACAGTTGCAGCACGGTCAAGAGTGATCTCTCTGGGCTCTGTTGTGTAAGAAAATAGTCAAATATAGAGCTGATTCATTGTTTGTATTTTCGTCAATGAATATGGAATGTTTAAAACCTGTCCCCTTCAGTTTGCACAAGGGGTTTGATTTATCCCCTTCTTGTGCTGTGTATCTCTGTTTAGATCAGGAGAATTCTAGTGCCTAAATGCTCTTACATCAAGTTAATTTCATAGAAACGTGTAAGCATGTGCCTTTTTGGAGCATGAGAGGTATAGCTTTCTCGCCAGCCTCTGTCGTCTTTCTGACTTTGTGTATAGCTAAGCCACCAACAGCTGCTAAGAACAAACAATGTACCGTACGAAAAGCAAATTAATACTCAAACCTCCCTACTTGTCAATTCGAAAAACATCGGTTTATTTAGTGGTTACTTCTGGAGTTGGATGATAGAGAAACTAAGAGACAACGAAGAGATTACTTGTTGGTGGAGAAGATTTTGATTAATCTAGTATACGTACATATAAATATAGTACATTTATGAATAAAATGTGTATGCATGTATGTATAATTATTGATCATTAGTTTGCTTATTCAGTAGAAAACACCAGCCACTTACATATAAATACAATAGGTTGTAACAAAGTGATCCTAATTAAGAGTTTGAAATTAAGATGAATCTTCTTTAGCTTCTCTCTTTTCAAGGTTTTTCGTATGGCAATGGAACTCGTCTCCTATACTCTGCGAGCGCCCACACTGGGAAGATGTTTCTGTATGCTGCGTAGTGTAACAAGCAGTTCTTCATGAAAGCTCCTGTTATCTCCTGTTAAGTATACAACTTGGACTCTTTAATGATAAGTTATACATTTCGGCTATAGCAAACCCCATGTGACTTGGAAGATTTAGTTTGCATCGATTCAAGCATATTAGTTTGCCGTGTGTATTCGTGTGTGTGTGTTAGTGTCTAAGAATGGTTAGACAGCAAACAAACTAGCTAAAATTGGAGACAAGCGACACTGTTATGCTTAAGCTTCTACATTAATATTTTTTGAGAGGGTTTCATGTTAATTTTATTTCACGTTTTCAGAAGTACCTGCTGAGGAAAATCGCCATTCTCTAGTTGGGAGTTAATTAAGAGTTTTGCAGCCCGGTGAAGAGGAGTTGGATCTCTCTCAGCCTGTAACGTGAGATTAGAAGAAACAATTCAAGGGGATGATGAAAAAGATATTTACTATATATATGGTGAAGAAGACAAAGTTCTTAGCATTCCGCGGTTCTGAACCTGTCCAGCATGAAGTAAACCCATCATTGCCCAAGAGGTTTGCACCAAGTTTGATCTCTCCCCTTCACTTGGAATGTATCTCTACACACCAAACCAACAAGTATATTTTTCTTGAACTGCAGGACACGTACATTGCAATGGTATTTGGTTGATTTTACCTTTCTGGAACATGACAAGTAGCTTTCACCCCAACCTCCATTATCTTTCTGGGTTGTGAGAAGGAAATGAACGCCTTTACGCATAGCCAAACAGTTATTGTACGTCTTTCCAGCAGCTGCTAGGCCTCCCAGACCAAACCATGTACTGTATGTGAAACAAACTCCCCAGCTTCCATACCTATCAATCCAAAGAAATTGTTGGTATATACCTAAAAAATTTGTGAACAATTCCAACTTGTCTAAAAGCTAATATATATAGTACCATGAACCATCAATCATTTGTATGTTCTCTATGTATTGCACGGCTTTCTTGATGGAACTGTTGATCTCTTCTGTCCTGTGCTTCGGGTATAGTTGCTTGAACAGAACCAAAGCTTGGATTGTTGATGAAGTACACTCATTGTACTCGTGCTCAACCACGATGTCAGCAAAAAATTCAGTAGGATTTAGCAACTGAAACAAGAAAAAAAAAGTGAGAGATGTTATTTTCTTTACCCGGGCCTGACAAGCCTTGTGATACAAAATCTTGCTGGGATTTAGATCTTACTTCCAACCATTCTTGTCCACGGGCAGGCTCCCAAGCAGTTACACCTCCATTTTTACTCTGCAGCAAGAGAAAAATTCCTATCATGAAGCAGCAGTTTTTGAGGGTGTGTGTTCTAAATGATATTAAAAGCTCACCTGTAGAGACAGTAGGATAGTAACAGACTCATATAACTGTTCGGGATCCATTTTCGGACCAATAATGTCAGGTGGCATCATCGAGAGCAGCAGGCAACACTGTAAAGCAAGATAAGTGGAGCCAATTAGGTGGAAAGCTGACCCAAATTCGTTATAGTAAATTGAAATATTCTAACTATCACCTTTAAACCTTCGGCTGTGCAATCAGAAGCTTGCCATCCATGATCCCGATCAGAGAAAGTCCAAGACCCTTTGGAGATATGACGGTGCATGCTTGTGAAGTCGGACGAAGGGTTCTCTCTAACCTTCAAAAATTTCAGCTCCGTAAGACATGTTCACTTGTTCTTATAATTTCAAGTCACAAAACCTCATAATGCAGAGGATATCGAACCTGAGAATTCTTAAGGAATTCATATCCTCTCCTGAGTACATCAGGGATTTCATTAGAGAGATTACTTGCAACTAAAGCTTGGAGGGCAAACCCAGAATCCCATAATTGACTTCCAAAGCTCTGTGAAGTAGTTACATGTCTCAAAATTCTTTTTTTATGAATTTCCCATTTAGTAACAGAACAATTAGATTCCAAATCTTCATTGATACCTGCATTTTCATCCCATCTTCTGCAATCCACAAGTAATCAGAAATCCTCAAAAGATGCTTCTTGAAATAAATTCCGTTTGGGTCTTCAACCCAACATGCAAGCATGCATAATGCCTTGATAAAGAAATCTGAGGTTTTCAGTGAACTTGAAGATAAATTCTGAGTACTCTGGCATTTCAGCATATATAGGGATTGTATTCATTTTTACCTTTTCAACACATCCAATGGTGATATAACGACTATTTTCGTCTTCATAATGTATATGTTTCATTGTCACCCCAAGAGCTTTTTCCCTAAGAAGCTTGTTGAATGGCCAACAAGTAAGAAACGGCTCTGAGAAGATGTAAAGGCAGTCCCATATAACATCTTGAACCAGTGGACGGGGATAGTACGCATCTTCCTGAGAATAAACTTTGAAGGTTTTCTGTGAATTTCCTTTTAATCGAAAAACTATATTTTTCAAGAAGACCAAAAATCGATCTTACCTTTGCACATAGATGGCGTGCTCTATTCCAGTTTATTTCTGCATAAGGTTGTAAGTATATTTCTTCCCTTAGTTGTAGAATAAGAGGACTTGTTGGACCAACGAATCTCTTCCCATAAAGATAAGACATTGGCATGTAAACCAACCGGCAGTAACACCACATTTTCGCTGCAGATTTTTCGTCGACTCTTAGTCACTGTCAATGTCCTCCTCTATTGTTCTTAATGATTGTTACACCCTAGTCACTACTTGTTTTACTTCCCAAGTTTTTAGAAACTATTGGGACAAATGTATTAAAGATATTAGGAAATAAACCTGGATGTATAGGAAGAAACGAAGGTAGGATCCAAAACTCTGGAGGCATGGGGTTGCTTCCTGACCAATCAAATACACCGAGTATCTACAAAACATTCAACCAAAACTAAAACAATCTTCTGAATCTTGTTTTGTCTATTGAACTACAAAAAAAAAAAAAAAAAATACACAAACGGATATTTACCGAAAGCCAAGTTTTCCCCCAAGATGGTATGTAGGTTGCACCACCATGGCTAAGAATCCATTTCCTGGCACGTTCGCAGGCGTTTCCCGGTCCTCCATTTGGACCTTCTCCAAGTAAGCGCACGCATATGTAGTTTAGTGTGGTGCAGAACATGGTGCTGTGGCCTTCTATATGTAATCCCCACCCACCATCTTCATTCTGCAAAAGAAACACAAACACATCTCAAAGTAACAGTAAGAAAGTGACTGAAAAGGGTTTCTAAGTAAGAGGTACATTTTGCAGATCTACCTATAATGTACCTGGTGACAGTAGATATATCGGAGGGTCTCTCGAAGATGCTCTTTGGTGAATATCTCCTGGAGATGTCCAGTGACGAATAAACAGAAAACCTGTACTTTACAAACAGTGAAGATCATCAGAGATACAGAAATTTGCCCAAATATGACACCCTCTCTCTCTCCACTTTCTGCTGAGCTTAGCCTCTAATATATCACACAAATATTTCTCTTGTTTCAAGTCTAAAAATTACACATTTGTTCTTAGATTATTGTAGCACTATTGCAAGTGAAATAGACGTTGATATGAACATTTAGAGACAATACCAGTGGTGGAAGGAAGAACAAGGGACCAGCATTTTCGGCAGGCCAGTGGCCATCACTGGCCTGCAATGCCGATAAGAAATTGACTCCTCTCCTTAACGCATTTGTAGCTGCTTCGCTCGTGATTTTCTTGGCGTCTTCAACCTTCACCGGAGCCGGAGGTATAGATTCCTCGAATTTCTTCTCCTTCAAAAACTGCATCGAACATTCAACTGGTGAAGAACAAAACCACACGAACGGATTCGAATCCATAGAGAGGTTGATTAGAATCATAGGGGCTAATGACCCAAATTCAAAGTATAATCAACACAAGACCATTGTTGACTGGCCCCATTAAATTTCGTAGATTCCGATATAGGCGTTTAATCACCGTAATCTCGATCGGATTTAGAAAAAGAAAAGTTGTTGTTTTTCTCCATTCCAGTGAACCCAGTTAAAGAAACACCCGATTAGGATTTTACTGGGAAGGAGAAGCGAGGGGACTCAGATAAGTAAATGGATATTCCATCGCCGGTAAGGTCACCGTCGACGGTCTCGAAACGCTCTTGCGAATTTTCCCGGCGATATCTTTTTTTGTCTATTTATTTAAAGGTAGGCCCTTACTGTTATAATAACTTTACAGTTCGGACCCAATATATTTCCCCCGACTTCAAAAATCCAATCAAAGTGTGAATTTCAAACCCCATTAAAGAGTAATCCGTAAACGGTTGATCGTGCTTTTTAAAAGAAATTATCGAATAAAATTATTTTATATCATTTGAGTTGTATAAAACTTCTTGATTTCTCTCTTTACTAAGTAAAATGGTTAACGATTTTTGCTATTTAGGGTTAGCCAAAAACTAAAAATATGGACCTACCCCATAATCACGTTCTTTAGCCAGGTGCATGTTATAATCCATGTTTTACGAAAACTTTAGGATGTCAAAACCGTTTCCTTAAAATATTAATCTATACTGAAAACATATAACTGTCTACAGAAATGGGATACTTTTAGATATTCTCGTACGTTGGATTGTTGATGGTCTATATCCATGGACGAACAAAAGCTCGCCACTTCGAAAAATAATATTTCGTAACATTAGTTTATAATTTTAGTTACACCATTTTTAATTAATCGTGTAACTATATTTCCATAATATTCTATGCAACCCTTCGTTTGAAAAAAAAAGAATATTTCATAATGTTATAGCTCTGTCGCTACAGATATATATATATAAATTAGATGTACATGCATTCTAGATAGATTTAACCAAATTTAGGCTTGTATTGATCACATGTATAATTAAGTTGTACGTGACACTAAAAATGTTTATGATACGGCAGTGAAAAAGCTCTTGAATTTTATGAATGTATCTATATACTAAAAAAGAGTTCAAGAAATTTTATGAATACGGCATGCTCAGCTTCATTTTCTAGCTTAAGTCTTGATAATGACAAATATCAGCACCAGACTTCATTTAAATAAGAATAATATAAATATGACAAAAAATAATTTAATTCGCATTTGTAAATTTGTCTTTCACTTGTTTTGCATGGTTTGCCAATCCTTACTTTTAATTTATAAATAATTGTTGACAACAAAGGAAAACGAGAAAAAAAAAAATACCTGCATACGCCATATGAGGTCGCTGCTAGCTTTAACCCGAAAACGATCATCAAAAAAATTCCGGCGAGCTTCTTCGACGGCGGCTCGTTCCTCCGCTGTGCCGGCGTCTGGATCAAACTCCCATGTCTGCCGTCCAAGGAAGTTGTTGGTGCTGAACAAGTAGGGCTCCTCTTTGTTTCCATTTGCTATCTTCAACTTCCACATCCTTTAGGTCTTAATTAATTAATTAATAATCTAAATAATGGTGCATCGAGTATATATATAATATATAGAGAGAGAGAGATGCACGTAATCTATGTGGAGAAAAGAAGAGAAGCAGTTGAAAATGAATTGATTTACACGCGCACACACATATAAATTTTTTGTTAAAATTTTATTAATTTCTAACTTGGAAATAAAAAACTTAAAACCTAAAAGTTTGAAAATGATTATTTTTACTCTATATTTTCCTTTTGCGTGAAAAAATGAGTTGCAATCTGAATTTTTAATTTATTAATTAGTTTATAACTTAGAAATAAAACTTCAAACCAAAAAATGAAAATGATTGATTTTTGTTCTATATTTTCATTTTGCGTGAAAATTATTTGAGTTTAAATCTGAAAATTTCCAATAAACTCTCTAGACATTAAATAGCGTAATGTATATACAACTCATTCGAGGACATCCGTTACAAACCAAAGTTAATTAAAACGATATGGGCCAGGTAGTTGGATATATAAGCCTTAGCTGTGGCACCTCATCTGATCCGCTTCAAAGCTCTTCCCAGAGTTGTTAGATTTTCCTTGCTTTTTTATTATTTTCAGATTGCTAGCATCTAATTGTTAGCACCTCCTGGCTAGTTAGCATCTAATTGTAGTCCTACAAATTAAACGCTCTCATTTTTGATGATATTAACAGTTCATTCAAAAAAAAAATATATTTGTGACATTTCGATTTCAACCTTTACATGTACTTAAATTTGTTATACAAAAGTAACTCCAAAGATGAAGCGCAAGAAATATTTTGTACAATTTTTTCCATTTTTTTTTTTTACCCTGATCAAGTAAGGTCGTAAACATGCGAGTCCAGAAACACACAAGTTAATCTTTAAAGAAAAGAAAAAAAAAAAGGTCACGCGCGTTTCAAAGGTAATTTGCATGCATTATGCATGGGTTTGAAAGCCAACCTTAAAGGAGAAAACTATAGTTGGTGGTTGCCTGTTGGTATTCGCTTGCAAAGCAAGTAATCTCTCATGTGGTATTTGTACATTCATATATCATAAGATATGCATCTTCAGTTCTTCACATACACCCAAAGCGTCATCCTCAAGTGTGTTTTTTTTTCACAGTTACAAAAAAAAAGAAGAAGATAGACTTGTTGTTGGTTGGTTTTTTTTTTAGGTAAAATTGTTGTTGGTTGGTTGTTTGAGACGTGAGTATCAATGAAGAATCATCTCTTTCCCAAAATTTATCTAGGAATCTACTTTAGATAATGTTCAAATAAAAAAAAAACTAGTGTTTAGATTATTAAAAAAATGGATGTATTTAAAAGCCCCAGGATAATTATGGCAGTGGAATTCAAATGTTCGGTTGTGAAGATGAGCATTGAATAGTATTTGACTAGTGAAGAATAAATCTTACTTATAAATTTTCCAATCAATTTGGGATGTATTTATATTTTTTCTATGGTTTAAATTATAAATAATTTACAGTTAATTTTTTCAGATGCAAATAACTGTAAACTAATTCCAATAATTAATACCATGATAATACAGAAATTCTAAATTACAATTTCTTTCACTTTTCTACAAAACCACTTATAAATTTCCTATAGATATGATAATCAAACTATTTAGTTTTTAATATTATGGAATTCTTCAAACAATTAAGCTAAACACATATATTAAATTTTATACATAAGCCTAGTTTTGAAATTAATGTGGTCCTATACTTTTGTTAATTTTGATGTGGCCTTAAGTCTAGTTTTTTGTTCATTAGGCACGGTATTGTGTCCCCCAAGGTAGAAATGTAACGTGGCTGTCATAAATGGATAATGGTGGTATGGTAAAAATTGTTTGTTAAAATAATGGTGATAGTTCATGTGTCTTTCATTACTCCTTTAGAATGACTATACCGATCATTTACCCTTGCACTCAAAAGTCTTCCCTATGAAACGATTTAAATATAGCAATCATGTTATTTATTTGTTTAAATCATTTCATTTATGTTATTTATATTGACCTAAATTATTAAAGAACTTACAGCATAGTTGGCGTCACATACAATAGCCAACTATCTTACACGGTGTTGTTAATGGCAATTGGTAAAACACACATAACTCTCTTTTTTTATACGTTTATGACTGTATTTTTTTCCGCGCTCTTTATTCATTGAGATCAAAAGTCGTGCAAATCAAACAAAGATTATGTTATTTAGTTTTGAGTTATGCATGTGACATTTATTAAATGACCTATAATCTGAAAAATCCAAAGTTTTTTAAGAAACCAAGATTTTCATGTGCGGAAAGCTTGATCTTCTCTAGATCATGGTTAATAACATATTAGGTGATTATCCACACCGTAAGCAGAGTAAATATTAATTATAATTCTTTTATTCAAATATGCAAATATAACATATATAAATACAACTACAAAATATTAGCTGATATTTATATTTCAAATATGTATGTTAATTATAAAATTGTAAATAATAATTAAAGTTATATTTATTTTGTAATATAATTGCATAAATACTAGATAATTATTAGTTTTATAATTAATTTTAATAGTATTTTATATGAATGAAATTATACATTAAATATACTAAATTGGATTAATATGTTCTATCTAACCGATCCAACATCAGACTAAGATATTTTGCTTTGATATAAAAGACTGAATTAAAATATGTTTGATTTTTTTATTTTTATTATTAAATAGATAATATAATTTTTTAACAAAATTAAGATTAAAAATATGAGATAATAAATATAAGGTTTAATAACATAAGTAATATTATGTATTCAGTTTTATAAATATGTTGATAAGAAATAGAAAGAGAGAGAATATTTTTACAAATTAAATGTTTGAGTATTAAATATATATTTGATATAAATTAATCTCTAACTAAACTAACGTTAATAGCATATGATGTAATTAATTTAGTAAAGTTAGTCTAATACTAAAAACTTCTTGAGAAGCTCTTTAATATTGACACTTCAGCAAGATAAAATTGTTAATAACATATGACATAAATATTATTTTTTAAGTATATTTCTCAAATAATAATAGAAGATATCATATTTATGATCACACTAGATAAATTTGAAACATTCAACTTATCTTTTTTAGTAGATATTTACATGATAAAAATTAAGAGCCTTCTTCTTACGGCACTTGGAGTTAAATCGTTGCCGTATAAAGAGTTAGAAACGGTTAGGAACGGTACGGCCGCACCTACCACACCACCAACCAGTCACATCACAAACTAAGGATAGCTCAAAGCTCTTTGAGAGGAGCCGTACGTGTGTAAGCGTTATAATTGGCATTTGACAAATTGAGTTGGATTTCTTTCACTCTCTCTACGTATGTTTTTGTCAACTTACTATATTAAGAGCATAACGATCATGTGCGTGTCACATTATGTACGCGTACCATTTTCCCTCAAATATCACTAAGCTAAGATGATGACATCTGCCCACTCTGCATCTACGACGGTACGCGTGGCGTTTATGGTTAGATCTGCCAATGTACAGTTGTGATTAAATGCTGATATTTTATATATCTGTTAACAACAACAAAACTTTTGAATGATCGTGAGTCGTTAAAACAAACAACTTTTAAACTGATGGAGTGAAAAAAGTATATATAATCAACGACGACTTCGACTACAATCATTTATGTGAGTGGTCTCTACACTCTCTCGCGAAATCTATAACAAAAGAGTGTTTGTTTCACATATTTTCTATGTTGAGTTTTTTTTTCCTTTAATTTTCTTGCTCACCTTTTCTATGTCGAGTTGCATGATCTAAAGAGTGCTTAGTTCAAACAACAAAGTTTGTTTCTATTCTGAGAACAGACTATGAAGAGAAATACCTTTATACTACTAAAGGAGAGCCAATAACACACTGATATTTTTGTTTTGAATCTACATAATGAAAAAAAAAGAAAGGAATATTCATTTATTCTATGTTGAGTTCAAGACTTGCATGAACTAAACAGATGGGCCATATCATTATTTGATTTTGCCTTTTGGGAGTATCTGAGACTTGATATTTTGTCCTCGAGTCCCGGGAACTAATGATTTACGATTTCATAAGAACTTGATTTAGTTCACGAAGTCTTGTGAGTCCATATTATGTTTACTCCAAAAAAAGCAAAGAACACATATTAACGCAATTATACGTTGAGAAGAAGAAGAAAAAGCCCTTACGTAAAAGGAAATAGATAGTAATTAATTAATGTTGTAATAATTTCTTTTATAGATAATCCAAATGAAATTACTTCATTGAATGCGATCATGACCTCTATATAAAGGCGTACATGAACCCCTTCCAAACTATCTAATTATCAAAGGAATTATTAAAAAAAAAAAAAAAATTCTATCTAACTATCAATCGTAAAGGCAAACATCGCTCCAGCACAAGTAACATCTCTTTCTCTCTCATATCTCCCTCATCCTCTCTTTCTCATATTCGTTACACGAGGACTCATTCAATATATACAAATACATCTAAAATTTACATACGTATGTAAATATAGCGTCAATCTATTTCTACTGTACGTATACACACTACATTATATATATATATATATATAAATATCATGATGCGATTATTTACATGGACACTACCATATATATCATCATGAAATTCTAAACTCAGTGAATGTACGTGTACATAGGATCGTCGTCGTTATGTGGAGGTTGAAAATAGGAGAGGGAAATGGGGAAGACCCTTACTTGTTCAGCAGCAACAACTTTGTCGGACGTCAAACATGGGAGTTTGATCCCAAAGCCGGCACACCGGAAGAACGAGCCGCCGTCGAAGAAGCTCGCCGAGGTTTCTTGGCTAACCGTTCCCGTGTTAAAGGTTGCAGCGATCTCTTGTGGCGAATGCAGGTAAGTTTTTATTTTGGGTTCACAAGTTGTTTATCATGCCAAAAAAGTTGCCGAAATTCTCAATAGGTTGTGATTTTCCCCCATCGGAATTTTTTATTATTATTTTTTTTGTCAATCACGTATTCATCTTTAATGCTTCACACACATTTAATTATATTCATAATTTGTATATATATAGTCAAATTACAGTAAATAATATGAAATTTTGGCTCAAGTAAAATTGCCATATTGTTCCCAATAAAAAAAAAAGTAGAATTGTCAGCAAGTGGGCATCAAATTTACCCTAAAAAGAAAACTGAATGTTATTTATCAGGGCCGCCGTTTTGGAAACATTTAAGGATCTGCGTTGATAATTTAAAGTATGATGATGCCCTATGAAAGAAAAATATAAAATCACAATAATTTATTAGAATAAAAATAGAAAGTTTACAATACTCAACAAACTCTCGTTGTAATTTTTGTTACCTAAGGAAAAGAATCTTCCATTTTAGTAAAGTCATTAATTAGTGAAGAGGAGACGAGACAATCAGAAGATTCAGAACTAATTATGGGTTTGGGATAACCAATTAGAAAATTAAAAAAAAAAACATTTTAATGTTGGGCCTTAAAGTTAACGGGCCATGTCACTTGATTAGAATTTAGAACAAAAATAATACTAATGGGAAAAAAATGTTTTTCTCCGCGAATAAATGTATCCTTTATCATCGTCGGAGTTTTAACTTGATTTGATTTATGAAAAAATTGAAAAAAAAAGCTTGATTTGTTTTGATTGTACGCAAAGTTTTTGAAAGAGGCGAAATTCGAGCAAGTGATCCCGCCGGTGAAGATTGACGGCGGCGAAGGCATAACTTATGAAAAAGCGACAAATGCGTTACGAAGAGGAGTGTCTTTTTTCTCGGCGTTGCAGGCCTCCGACGGCCACTGGCCGGGAGAAATCACCGGACCTCTCTTCTTCCTTCCTCCGTTGGTATGTCTCTTCCTCTCGCTGCCATCAATTTCTATCGGCGGATACTCTTAGGGGCTAGAATCAGTGACTTCTAATTTGCGCGAGGAAATTAGTTTTAAGAGAATCTGTCTCCAATAAGTGATAGCGAAGAGGAATCAATGAATTTGCGTGCAGGTATTTTGTTTGTATATCACAGGACACCTCGAGAAAGTTTTCGATGCAGAACATCGGAGAGAGATGCTTCGACATATCTACTGTCACCAGGTAGATTTGTTGACTAGTGATCCTATCACAGGAGTTTTCTTTTTAACTTATCCCTTAATTTTTCAGAACGAAGACGGTGGCTGGGGTTTACACGTTGAGAGCAAGAGCGTTATGTTCTGCACCGCACTTAATTACATTTGCTTGCGTATGCTCGGCGAAGGTCCAAATGGAGGACGAGAAAACGCTTGCAAACGGGCCAGGCAATGGATTCTTGACCGTGGTGGTGTGACTTATATTCCTTCTTGGGGAAAAGTTTGGCTCTCGGTAAAATCTTTTGGACCATTTGTTAATAATATACAACTCAGAGATGTTTTAGTACTATCATCAATGCTCGATTTTTCGTTTTGTAGATACTTGGAATCTATGATTGGTCTGGAACCAACCCTATGCCTCCCGAGATCTGGTTTCTACCTTCTTTTATTCCAATACACCTAGGTTTGTGCTTTTCTTGTTTTGGAGATTTATCATACTAAATGGATCAACTTGAAACTGCAATATGCCTTATATATGTTTGGAGATTTTGTTTTATTATGTCCTCTCTTGACCCCAAAAATTTTACAGGAAAAACTTTGTGCTATACCCGGATGGTTTATATGCCCATGTCTTACCTATACGGGAAAAGATTTGTTGGTCCTCTAACACCTCTGATCATGCTATTGCGCCAAGAACTCCACTTACAACCTTATGAGGAAATCAATTGGAATAAAGCGCGCCGTCTATTTGCAAAAGTATGGCTGACCATATTTAATCTTTGAATTACTCTCTCTCTCTCTCATTGGAGAAAATCCACAACCATTACATCATGTACCTTTGCAGGAAGACATGTTTTATCCTCATCCGCTGGTTCAAGATTTGATATGGGATACTCTTTACATCTTTGTGGAGCCTTTCCTTACTAGTTGGCCGTTAAACAAGCTTGTAAGGGAAAAGGCTCTACGGCTGGCAATGTCACACATACATTATGAGGACGAGAATAGCCATTATATTACCATCGGATGTGTTGAGAAGGTAAGGCATTGATCAAACCTTTTAAAGATTGTGCATGTATGCTCTCAAAACCGTGAAAATCAAATTACATGGCTTTAATGTTTATGCAGGTCCTATGTATGCTTGCTTGCTGGATTGAGAATCCGAATGGAGAGCACTTTAAGAAACATCTCGCTAGAATTCCGGATTACATGTGGGTGGCTGAAGACGGACTGAAAATGCAGGTTCTAATAGATTTAAATAAGATATTCTCAAAGTATATATAACTTGAGAAAATTTCTTAAGCATTCCGAATTTTGGCAGAGCTTTGGAAGTCAACTCTGGGAGACAGGGTTTGCGATTCAAGCTTTAATTGCTAGTGATCTTTGTGACAAAACTGATGATGTACTCAGGAAAGGACACAGTTACATAAAAAGCTCTCAGGTTTAATATCCTTTTTATTTAGTCGCTTACATTTAGAACAACTGAATTTGTTTTTTTTTCTTTCCTAAATTGAAGAACATTGTAGGTTATAGAGAACCCTTCAGGTGACTTCAAGAGCATGTATCGCCATATTTCCAAAGGAGCATGGACTTTGTCTGATCGAGATCATGGATGGCAAGTTTCAGACTGTACAGCCGAAGCTATGAAAGTAATCAAATTAGTTGTTGAAGCATAACAAGTTAATTAGAGTTTCCACAAGAGTTATAAACCTTAATTCCTTTGGTTTTATAGTGCTGCATGCTGCTTTCCATGATGCCAGCTGAGGTCGTTGGCCAGAAAATAGATCCTGAACAACTTTATGATTCTGTTAATCTCATGCTATCTTTACAGGTGAGATTATATCTATCTCTAAGACTAATGCTCTGGAAAAGTACTCTCTAAATAATACTGACGAATATAAGTTTATTTGATGTAGGGTGAAAATGGAGGTTTGACTGCATGGGAGCCCGTCCGTGCACATGAATGGTTGGAAGTAAGAGCTACAACACATAAGAATGTTCATTTGTTTTTTTTTTTTTTTTTGCGGATTTGAAAATCCTGAAGAAGAGAATCCCTCAGCACTTACCATTTTAACTGGTGTTGCAGTTTCTGAATCCCACGGAATTTTTTGCTAATGTTATGGCCGAGCGTGAGTACGTGGAATGTACCTCAGCTGTTTTACAAGCTTTGGTTCTGTTCAAACAACTTTATCCGGATCACAGGACAAAAGAGATCATCAAGTCTATTGAGAAAGCGGTTCGATTCATAGAAAGCAAACAAACGCCAGATGGTTCATGGTATGCGACTTGAATACAAATAAGACATGTTTAATGGATTATGGTTCGAAAAAACTCTTACACGATAGTTTTATTTTTGAGTAACGATAGGTATGGAAACTGGGGTATCTGTTTCATTTACGGCACATGGTTTGCCCTTAGCGGCCTAGCCGCGGCTGGTAAAACTTACAAAAGCTGTCTGGCTATGCGCAAAGGTGTAGATTTCCTGCTAAGGATACAGAAAGAAAATGGAGGTTGGGGAGAAAGCCATATGTCATGCCCTGAGCAGGTAATTTTATGAATTAACACGAAGTTTAAGGGGTTATATATTTCACCTAAAATTGTTTAAGAAGCGTAAAATCTTTTTAATGGTTTGCATGCAGAGATACATACAATTAGAAGGGAACGGATCAAACCTGGTGCAGACCGCGTGGGCTATGATGGGTCTGATTCACGCGGGACAGGTTCAAATATCTCCCAGCTTACATTTGAAACCTCTCGTTTTCTCCTGATCTTATATGTCCTGATCTTATATGTATGTATACAACAGGCCGAGAGAGATCCTATACCTCTTCATCGCGCTGCGAAATTTATAATCACTTCGCAACTCGAAAATGGAGATTTTCCTCAACAGGTAATTTTTCAGACATACTCGAGACCTCTTCTTTGATAGATGTATACGGATATCTGTGAAATATACATAATATGTCTCGAGTCAAAATAATATGTTTCCTTTCTTTGTATTGTTTACCAGTTCATATACAGATATACTCCACAAGAATAAGATTAGATCTAACTATTTCCTTTGTCCCTTTGTTAAAACCCATCGACTTTAAAACTCCACCACTTTTCTTGTTTCTAACTCCAGTCATAAATGTATAATTGATGCGTGTATTCTCCGAGCTTATTTGTTCACTGTGTTTATGTTGTGTGTGGTTTGCAGGAAATATTAGGAGTGTTCATGAATACATGTATGATACACTATGCGACTTACAGAAACACCTTCCCAATATGGGCACTTGCAGAGTACCGAAAAGCTGTGTTTGTCGTTAATTAATCGTTTTACTTATCCATGTAATATTACTTATGAGATACGATCTGATAGGATCTTAATTAAACCACATCGTCAGGAATACCTTATCGGAATGATATAATAATTATGCAATTAGGCTTATATTAATCGGGAAAACTGCAAAACCGGATTAGCTTGAATTTCAGTTCAAGATCCTCCGGTTATAGAATTTCTTTCAACTTATTCAGATATGAATGTTTTTTCCTAGCAAAGTAATATACTGAAAGAAAGAAAAAAAATGAGCACAAAAAAATATTATGTAATTGGTTTTCTTCTTCTCTTGTTTTCTTTCATTTCGAGAAGTTAAGACAGTAAATTATCTCTCAGTCTCAACGTACTTTTCTTTAAACGATCCCTAGTAATCATAATCGTCGTGGGCTCGATAGGAAGAAGAAAGATCATCTTTGAGTTTCATACTTGACCGTTGAACCATCCGTACAAGAGCTTCCACAACTTCGGACATCGGTGGTCGGAACTCCGGCTCCACTTGTACACACAGAGCGATAATGTCGGCGAACCTTGACAATGACTTTGGTGGGTAAAGTCCGTGCAAAGCTGGATCCGCTATATTCGACAATGCCTCTATGTCGTGTAGCTGCGGTGTCGCCCATCTCACCAACGATCTCTCCGGCCTTGGCTTCTCTCTGTTTATTTATATCACAAAGCCAACATATATATGAGATAACCGATTTCTTTCTTAGGAACTTCAAAAACAAAAAAAAAAAAACTGAGATCATTAATCGGGTCAAAGATAAATAATCTCAAAAACTGACCCGTCAAATGGAACTCGACCGGTGAGAAGCTCTAACATGACGACGCCGAAGCTGTACACGTCACTCTTTGGTGTGTAAGCAGAAGGGTTCTTTGCTTCTGGTGCATTGTATCCTTCTCCTAGGTTTTGACTCGTTCTCTGTCACACCATATTATCAATTATTCTCACTATAAACTCAAATCCATATATATTTCTACAAACATTTGCAAGAGAAATTATAATTATGTTAAGTAGTACTCACAAGATAAAATTTGGAGAGCCCGTAATCTGAGAGACGAGGGTTGAGATCTGCGTCTAGCAAAATATTAGAAGACTTTATGTTCTTGTGCATCAGAGACGGTGAACATGCCTCGTGTAGGTATCTACACACACACACACACACACACACAAAAAAACAAACACAAAGATGGTCATATAAATTTAATTTTGTTTAATTCGCGTAAATTTGCGCTTGTGTCTCCTAATAAAGAACGTACTCAACGGCTCGAGCGGTTCCTAAGGCGATTCTGACTCTTGTGTTCCAAGTCAAAGGTTTACTGAAACAATCTGATAAATGAAGAAACTCATGGAGCGAGCCGTTCCTGAAGTACTCGTAGACTAACATGTTGTGACCTTGCTCTGAGCAATAACCTACGAGCTCTGCTATGTTCTGATGCCGAATCTTTGAAACGCTCATCACAACCGGCGTTATTCCTTCTGATTTACCCGAATCGAACAATGTTGAATCAATCTTCTTAACCGCCAATGTCTGCATCAAAAAAAAAAACAAATTTGATCAGATATTTGTGTGCGATTGCATTGTTACTTGTGAAACACGTTAGGTCAGAGGCTTACGCGTCCATCAGGATATTTGGCTCTGTAAACACGTCCGATTGAGCCTTGGCCGAGTAGATTTCCAGGCGCGAAATTGGCTGTTGCGGTTTGCAGATCAGAGAGCTCGAATTCCGTCGCAGAACGAGTCGAAGTGGTTCGTTTCGCGTTGAGCCTGTTTGCGAATTCGTTATCGTTGAAAGACACCACACGCGACGAAACCGAATGCTTTAGTCCCTTTAATCCAATCCCTTGCATATTCTCATCATCAGAATCTCCAGATTTCCCACCTGCAATATCTTATTATAAGCTCATCTTGGTCCAGTTGATTGCGGCACAAGTTAGGTCGGAAATGTGTGTATATATATATATATATATATATACCTTTGTAATCGTTGCCGAAATCGACGCGAAGCTCCTGTGAAGATCCATGAGAAGCGAGAGATTTGAACCTTGGTGTGTGTTGGCTGTTGTCTTCGTCGATGAAATGAGGAGAGAGTGATGATTTTTTCTTGGAGACGAGAGCGATCAAAACAGCGATTAACACAAGAACTCCTAAGCTTGCTCCGGCTATCATCACTCCATTCATGGCAGTCATACCTCCTCCTTCTTTAGAACCTCCGGATTTTCTACCGTATTTGACTCCCGGTGGTGGTGGCGGAGCGGTTTCTGTTGACCAGTCGTTGCCTCCAGTCCTTTGAAACAGAATCATTTGCAAAAACAGAGTGAGACCATGGAATTTTAGTAATATATGCTCTGTTTCTTTGTTACTATGTTGAAACTGTTTCTTGTGTAGCACGCAACCCGTGTCACTTACAGTAAGCTGTCTATTTCCTTAAGTTCATTTGGTATCCATCCTTCGAACTGGTTGTCTTCCACGTTCCTGTAATCACACGTATGAAGAAAACGATTGTTTTCAAGTTTTTTGGATTTGCGGTTTTAACACCATTTGGAGTTTTTCTTAATGCTTACAAGTCATCAATCGCAAGGTTCCTGAGAACGTTTATGTCGCCTGTGAATCGATTCTCCTGCAAATGTCTTGTACAATCACACGAACATATTAGGCAAAAAAAAGCTGCGAAGGAAAAATTAACCTAAACAAAGATTTCTTTCTTATTCTTACAGTTTTTTTAGGCTTGTGAGATTAGCGAAACTCTGAGGTAGTTTCCCAGAGAGCTTATTAAAAGATAAGTCCCTGGAAACATAAATTTAGGGTGTATAAGGTCTCAGATTTTTATGATTTTTGTAAACATCTTGTGTTAGAAAATATAACTAAAGGAATTGTACCTACAGAGTTTCGAGTTTGGACAGTTTCTGAAACATATCCGAAAGCTCTCCATTGATCTTGTTGTGTCCAAGATTACTGTATTTCACACATAATTCAGTTAATGAGTTTTCAAACTAACAACAGAGATATTTTACTAATTTTCTTTAGTTGCACTCACATGCTTTCGAGACGATTCATTTGAGATAACGAGTAGGGTACGTTTCCATCGAGTTCGTTCTCAGAAAGGTCTCTGTATTAATGTCCAGATCACGGTTCGTTTCTCATGTGACAATCAATCGAAGAAAACAAATGTATGAACTTACAGATTGGCAATGTTTGGTGGGAGTTGATAAGGTATATTTCCTTTCAAATTGTTTTTGCTGAGATCACTGTACTATCACCAAAATTAAAGCCAAAACTGTTATTTTCTGATATTATGTTAAATTAATCTATATGAGATTATTATATGAGGATTCTCACAAAGTTGTGAGAGATTTGAGGTTGCTTAGTAGATAACCGAGAGATCCACTTAGCTCCAATCCTGATAACTGTCTGCGAACAAAACGAGGGAAAAAAAGAAGATAACTTGTGATGCAAGAAAGTTTCTTAAATTAGGGTTCTTCATTAATTTAGAGGAAGGATTATATATAATACAATTCGGTGACCGAAGAGCCTTTGCATTTGACGCCTTCCCAGGAACCGTCGCAGGGATCACCTCCGCTAGATTTCCAGCCTTTGAGTTTCGACGGCGAATTTAAGCTCGTGAACATCACATTCAACGCAGAGACTGCCAAAACATGTCCAATTAATTTCTCGATAGGATCAAGTGTTTCATCTCATAAAAACATGTTTTTTTTTGTTCTCAATGACATAAAATCCGTAAATGTAATTACCTTCTTGGTTCTCGGTTTTTGCTTGAGCTAAAGTGACGATAATAGCGAGAGAGGCGATAAAGAGCCTTACAAGCTTCTGCATCATCTTGATTCAGAAGAAAGATATAGAAAAGGGGATTAAGGGTTAGGGTTACGTTCACAGGTTTGCTTCACGGACAAGTCGACGATGGTTTGAGGGAATGTGCCATTGTGATTGGAGGTTTGGTTAACGGAAAACAAATGATAATTCACGACCATGAACTGTTGCTGAACAATTGTTTACTAATTTTGATTTATTTTAAATCTTTGCGGAAGAACGAAAGATGCGCAATGACGGTGATTATGCGTGTTTGCGCGCGCTTTAAACTTTTAATTAACCATTTAGGTGTTTTTTTTTCTTTTTGAATTTGTGAAAGTAATTATAAATGCTTGGCCACCCCCATATGTACTCTCTTATGGCCATATAGCCCAATTCTTGGATGGTAATTGTGAGTCTCTTAGAATTTCTTAGCAACATCCAAATTACTACATATATCTTATAAGTATAAGCAATATTTTTAACAATATTTCAATTCTTAAGTCTAACAACTATCTATAAATTTTGATGAATTTGTACAATACAATTGATAGAGTGATATTATCACTAAATGTTTTTTTTCGTAAGCATAAATTAAAATATCTTGATATCAGAGAGAGAGAAAAAAAGTATTTTGATATTTACTTTGATTCCAGAACTAAAGTGGGCTAAGTATCTGCCAAATACTTTGATTCCAGAACTAAATTAAAAGAGAATCTCACACTTAGCGTGACTTATATATGTAAGAATATTGTTGACACAAACATGTATGTAATATATCAAACACATTGGATCAAAATATTTGAATGTCTGAGTTCCAGAATCTCACCTTACAATGGACTCAGGAACTAAAATCTACTAGTTATTATTTTATCTATAAGATAGATTTTGAAAAACTTGAGTTCAAATTTTGAAATAAAAAATGGTATCATTGTACTACTAGGATTTTATCAGAAAACAAAAATTCTACTGGTAGAATCAAGCCATGAGATATCTAAGTGTTGTACTATATGTGCCAAAATAGCTATATTCGTATGTTTTTAGTTAAAGGTTATATCCGTATGTTATGTTATGTATTTCTTATATGTTAAGTATTTCTTATCACTTTATTTTATTTAGTTTTGAATAAAAGAATAAAAGAATTCATCAGATTTTTAGTAAAGAAGTACTTAACCATCGTTCGTGCAAAAAAAAAAATGTTAGAAAGGACATTTAGTTGGTTGACAGAAAAAAAGAGGGCATTTAGTTGTTATGAAATGACTTTTGATTCGAAACCAAATATTTCTTATCTTCCCCAACGGCAATGAACAATTCAGTCACACTTTTTACTTTACAATACAAAAACTTTCTACGTTGAGAAGTACACTTGCACCCCATTAAGTTTGAGCAGTGGACTATTGTATCTAGCTAGTTATCTATAAGTTGCATTACTTTTTTTGTTTTGGTAAAAAGGTTGCATTACTTGACAAGAAAGTATCCTATATTTTTGTTACTGGACTTTAATTTTTAGTTTATGTTTAACTCAGCAATCAAAAATGATGCGATTTTCATGCGGACAAAATCATAATTCTTTTTTTTGAACCTTAAAAATAATAATCCTTAGTGGGGCAAAATAACATTAATGTTTGAAAACCTTCTTAAGGGCACCTGCGCCCAGTAGATCCGCCCTGGTTCGCACAATTCACATCTGGCACATCTAAGTTTTGTCGAGACATATGCGACACACGACTATAACCCTTTTGTTTAAGGACTTATAGTTTTGTTGTTCTTTTCCATTATTTTTTTTCCCTTTGTTACAAAATTTATATTGTTTATTTCATGAACGTTTGGAAAAAATGTGTTTGGTGACTGGTGTATACTGTATAATACTTAAGTGATTAGTGACAAGTGCAGTGAACGCGTCACCGTTTTTAAGCATTAGTATATATAGAAAGAAGCATTATTTTATGTTTGATAGTAACAAGAAAAATATATTATAGTAGTAGACGTAGGTCTTGGTTTTATAGTTAATCTGTTTAATGATTATTCTGGGTAAAATACAACCACTAGGAAGATCAACAACCAATTAGTGGATAATTAAAACTATAATTAGCTATTAGTGTTACCAATTACAGTCAGAGTAGTCTTGACTAAACCATAATGGTACAACCGCACAAGGACCAAGCTCCAACTAGCTAGTATATAACATCTACACATGTCAATACTACTAATACCAACTTAACTACATCAGAAACACCTTTTTAAGTATGAAAATTACTAATTTATATATCCTGATATTCATATATATATATATATATATTCAGAATAGCTTTTATATTAATTTACATAATTAGAATATCAAGAGCTTACATCCCAACATTAATATTCAGCAATAACAACACTTTTTGTATCGGTAACTGCGATGAAATGTAACTTGTAAGTCACAAATAGAAGATGGAATCAATCTATGATAAATGGTGGATCATGGATAAATATATATGTATATATATATATATATATACTATGTATATAAGGATTTGATTCTAAATGGTGACACATCTAACACTAATAAGCACAAGATTATACTAAAGACATCAAATGCGTATAAATAAGGCATAGTAATCGTATCATAGCGTGAGGTGATTTTCACATATTGAATAAGAGGAGTTATAAGAAATTATAAACATGGGTGTATAAAATTAACCGTGAGAAGGTGATTATGATATAATGAATAAGAGGAATTTTATAAGAAAATCATGCAAATATAATCGAATAAAACTAGACAAAATATAATTGAATAAAAACTAAACATGAAATGTAATATAATGGTTTGTATTAGTGTTAATGTGTCATTACTTGCATTCGAAGTTTCAAACCCTTGAATATATGTCGTTGACAAAACAAAAAAAAACATAATCGAATAATTAATTAATGTCAAATATTATATTGAGTAACATTGAAGGAGATGGAACAACAAGACGGATACGATTTGATTCAGATCTTGACAGACAGTACATTATATGGTTGCAACATATCTTACAATATATACAATAATTATACAATAATTAAAATCAAAAGACGTAACGCAAACATAATACCACATATGACATATATGAAGTCACACACACATTAATAACTATACTTGATAACGCATTAACCAACAGGTTAGGGTTTTAAATCTTGAGGTAATCATTATCAATGGGTATAAGCACATGAGAAGCTTCTTCCTCAATGAACTTCAACTGTCCTTTCGTAAGATGCAAGTAAACCATCCAGTCTCCATCGTTCACCGAGCTCGGCATCGGCATCACATAACCGGCGCTTCCTCCCCATGGGAAATGGTAAGATCCAAAAACCGGCGAGCCCCACCCAAAATCCACTTTAGTCACCGGAAAACTCCTCCCGGAGGAAACCACAAAGGCGGGTCCGTCGTCGGATCCGTTGCTGTAGATTCTTGAAACCGCAGGTGTTGGGCGGCGAGTCTCAACCCAATCGATCAAATTCAAGAAATGTTCTTTGGTCACTGAACTCTCCAAGAATCTGTGAACCTCTTCTGTCACCCAAGACAATGGCTTGTTGATCAAGTCATCGATTTTCTGCCCACCAAACGGGATTGAAAGAACGTTTCCGAAGTAAGTATTGTGTTTTTGCTCCATAAGTCTCCTCCTTCCGTCCACGACGATCCCAATTTTCGAGTTCTTGCTCGGGACTGGATCTTTTGCCGCGTGGTTCGCCACGAGTTTCCATAGAAACGCGCTGAACGACTCGAGTTTCGTCCTTTTAACTGTAAGCTTCGAGCCGCTAGCTAGGGTTTGAAGCTTTTGTAATGCATCCGCTTTGATGTAACAGAGACGGCTCGCGAGGATAGTGTCTGGATCGAAAGTTTCTTGAGGAGGAGGCAAGGACGTGACAGGCATATACATCGGGTCTATAGATGAATCCACGATCAATGGTCGTCGAGGGTTTAGCAGAGATCTTCGAAACGATGGTACATAAGAGATTGGTACATCGGATCTAGACATCTCGGCCCATGAGACAAGGAACATGTTCATCGAATACGCATCCGCTACACGATGATCAAATGTGCATCCCACAACTATGCTCCCACATTTCAGTTGAGTCACCTGTTCAGACAATTGAACAAAAACCGAATTATATATGTTGTTGCTATGTAATGAACTGTTACATGTCGTAAGCCGAAACTGTTACCTGAATCGCTATGACTCCATGTTTCTTGATGGGAACAAGCTTGGCAATACTTTCATCAGGATCAGAGAGGTTAAGCTCTCGGAGCTCCACGTCAGCACCCGCTTCCAAGAAATCTACGCCGCGGTTGTTGCAGAGAATCTCCGGTTCTCCGGAGGGATTGGTGACGATCTCGCCGGCAAAGGCGTAGTAGGAGACAAGAGTCTCCGCCAAAGCCGTCTTGAGGGTTTCATTGGGCGCCACTAGATTAGTAGCGATGTTACGTGGTTTCTTGTAGCAGAAGCAAACGCTGACGTTGAGAGGAGGAAGGAGGAGGTCGAGGTTTGAGAGAGGGAGCCAATGGTCCTGGAGGGGAAGAGCCGCCGTGATGAGCTGCTTTCTAATGGTGGTCACGTGGAAATCAGTTTGCACCGTCGCTTCTCCCATTGGTTTGTTTGTTGTTTGTGGAGAGAATGAGAAGAATATTGTGTGGTGTGGGTCGTTGGAGGATGCTGTGAAGAAGAGAATTTATAACCAAAGTTTAGGAGAGGATTAGGTGAAACTTTCCATCACTCGCTGATTTTATTTATATTTTACAAAATATAATTAAGGTTTTAATATAAAAAAACTGTCTGGTGAACGAAGTAATTTCAAATCTGATTTGTATTTCCAGTTCAAATCATAGTGAACCTAATGTATTAGCGTAGCGATCTATATTAATGCATTTATTAACTTAGTTTATCTTCGATTCATTTCTAAAGATATGTTTATAGGCATGGTCGTCTTAAACTTTTTATAAACCTTGTTTAAAATTCTTATTGAAGGTGTATATTTAATAGTGTACGATTTTTTTTTCTTTAACATGGATCATGATTTATAATAATTTTTAAGAAAATTATAGAAAAAAAAACTGTTTTTAAATTGGAGTAATCGATTGTTCCGTTTGTTACGTACTAAAAACGGCCATGTATATAGGATAAAAATGATATTATATGGAGAGCCATGGATTTGAGAAAAAGTGGCTTAGAAAAAATGTTTGTGAATCCTTTTGGCAAATATAGAAAGAGAAGATGAAGTATTGTAATTGCGAATTTTATGGAGATCGTTTAGACAAACACATTGTAAATTTGTTGTGTCAAATGATCCTACACATGTGTCCTTTATTATTGGCAAAGATACAAAACACAACACATCTAACAAAAAAAAACAAAGAAGAAATGATCCATTTCTTTTCTTCTTTCTTGGTGTTTATTGGTGTCTTCGTATCTTTGTGTCACAAGGAAATTGTGATAATCCTCATCCGCAAAAACAAAAAACAAAATTAGTCAATGAGAGATGATACAAAAAAATAACCTTAAACCCTTCCAATACATCAATTATACTAACCGATCCCTAAACAAAATCAGCAAAGAAATAGAACCCAAGAAAAAAATAATCCTAAACGATGAAAATCAAATCGATGGATGAGATATGATGCAGACATGAAATTGTTTATATAGAAGGTCAAAAGCAAAGAACAAAACAATAAGCCTAAACCCTTCAAATAGATCAATCATGCTAACCGATACAAATCAACAATGAAATAGAACCCAAGGAAAAAAAACAATAAACGATAAATAAAACACCTGGAATTGATTGTTGGCAGCCTGGGAGGTGACAACAAAGATTCACATAATAGTAGACGTGTAGATAAAATGCTGATTCGTTAAAATAAGAATCGGACGTGATCACAACGTACACATAGTGGTTACTTTACTTATTTGATGGTATGAATAAGAATAGCACAATAAACTGAGGTTTAGATCGTCGAGTCATCCAAAACAAAAAGTCTCTGTATTGATCTGAGAAAAAACAACTACATATTAATTTGATTGGAAATCGACTCCTCCAAATAAATTACGGATACGTGATATATATCGATTCCTAAGCCAAGAAAATGTTCAAGATTCACCAGTCAAGGGACCACACAGCTATTCCACAGCCCATAAACAGATGAAAGTTGTATAATTAAGTTATTAACGCAATCGTAACTAGTGACTGTGAATGACACATGCATGTTAAAATATCATTCTATGAAAGTACGTTTTTTAATTAAGAAAAGTGAGACGAAACCGGGACATGTACGCATCAAACATTGAGCCTACACGCAGCAACATAATTTGCTGTCAATCATCGGCGACGGCAACCAAACTCCCAACGGTCGATGTTTGCTTGGATGATATATAGGATCTAAACCGATATACGAATAGCTGTTGTATTTGAGTTTGAGATGGTATATTAGATTTGCCTTAGGGAAAAGTGTGCCAAATCTCAGAAGTTTCTATAAGTGTGATTATACTTCAGATTTAGAAAAGTGTTGGTGAGCGTAAATATCTCTTTACTGGTTACTGTTTAGTCCAATTTCTAACATAAAGTCTAATCTCATTTACTATTTGATTTGATTCATTAGAGTTTTTAAAACGAATAGAAAAACCAAAGTGTTTTCATATTAATGGATCAATAATTTGGTCAAATTGGTTGAACCATTAGATTGGAAGATATAAAGATAAAACATGTCTCTATAAAATAAGCAGGACAACGACAAGTACAAGTAAAACATTAAAAAAAAAAAAAAAAAAAACCTAAAACTAAAACAGGGCCTATTTCTTTCTTACTTGGGCTACAAAAAAAAAGAATACAAGCCCAATATCCGAGCCCACTTGATTGACGATGGATGACATTGTCGTTTAAATTGAGATTACAGTATAATGTATCGTGTTTAAACAAATTTAATCCTTTTTAAAAAGAGAATCTACAAAATCTGAAGGTATATCAGTTGCCTTTCTCCTCTGTGTTCTTCTGCATCCTTTTAGTTTTCGAGACCCTTTTTCTTTTTCACTTCTTCTGCATCCTTTCAGGGTCCATAGTCACCATCTCCGATCAAATTGCAAATATCAGAACATTCCACTAAGCTAAACACACACAAAAATAAGACAATAAGAAGAATCATCAGCTCCTCCGATTAAGATTCATGATACAACAAAAACCGTTAATCATACAAAATAACAAAATTTACCAGTAATTACGGCTGCGAAATCCTTGCTTGAATACCACTAATGGCCTTTTTTCAATCAGAAACAGTCATTAAAAGATCAGTAATTAAGGAAAAGTGAGAGAGAGAGAGAGAGAGAGAAAGAGAGAGAGAGAGTATACCTTCTGATATTGAGAGGTCCTTCTCCGTCTCCGCTGCGAATGCAGGTGTTGACGCATTTAACGGTGCATTTCTCTGCGTTTTTGGATTTGGGACGTTGAATCCTCTGTTTCTTGCAGTCTTCACCTGATAGCGTTTGTGGTACGTTTGATAGCGTTTCGCCGTCTTGCGGCGGGGGAGGAAGCTCTACGGAAGCTACGGACACGGAAGCCATCATAACCACCGTCGCTATCGCCCCAATCGCCGCCGTCGATATACGAACCGCCGCTGAAGCCGATCTGGTGACCAAGCGGCTCTGACACTGAGATCTACCTCGATTATTGTTCAAGAAATTCGTGCGGTGGAGAGAAGGAGACGGAGAGTGTATTATCATAATAATACTTTACTGATTTTGGGTTTGGTCTTTTTCTTTTTTTTTCCTCATCAGATTCTCTGTGTCTTGTGTTTCTCAAGAACATTAAGCTAGTGGTTCTGGTTCAACACTCTATCTTGTTTAAACACGTGTCAATATCTGGTGGCTTGGAATATTTATTCTTCTCAAGCTACATGAATGCCAGAGTCTTTTTCTTACGTGGTAATCAGATTCTACATTTCTTCTGAGGAATTATTTATCCATGTAACAAAAGTATGTAGAATGAATCTTTCGAAGTTACTCATAATGGTTCAAATGAGAATAGCATTTCACTCTCACTCCACTTTTTTTTTTTTTTTTTTTTTTCATTTCTAATAGTTAAAAATGTATTAAGATATTCGTAATGCAGATGCTCTACTAACAATTATATATAATTATCTTGCTTTGAAAGCAAAGACTAAATTATTATGACTAAAAAGTTTGTGAATACAATTTCATCAAAATAGAAAAACAAAAAAACAAAAAAACAAAAACATAACACAAAAGAGTGGAAGAGAGTCTCTAAAAGACTCTTACTATGATTGCAAGGAACACGTTAACGTACTGTATATGTTACACTCTTGCCATTTCCAAATCAGAAATGGCAATTTACAAAAATACAATAAATTACCCAAAAAAAAGAAAAATAAAACAAGTAATGAAAGTCTGTGTGTGCGTGTGTACTATGTATAGAATCAAAAGATCACCCAGCCAAACCACTACTGACCTTGAAATTCAAGACTCTGTCATCTCTTTGCACAAGACTGACTTTGCTCTTCCTCTTTAATCTTCTTTTTCTGAAAGTCAAAGTCACACTCTGGGTTTTGACCTCGCATGTTAAATACGAATCTAAGCTAATTTCACCATTAGTCTCTCTCTAACTGCCTGCTCTTCTTTCTTCTTCTTCTTCAAAAGAAGAATGATCAAGGTGGAGTAAAGTGGAATTGGCTCTCTATCTTTGTTACCTTCGAGAAAAGGAACTTCGATTTGATCTTTCCAAATGTACAAATTATGATCAACCTGAGCTCCCAGCGACTTCCGCAGCTCTTTGTCTCATCATTTCCATCACAGCTGCTCTGCGCCGTGAATCTGATTGCTGCTGTAATCTTCTCAGATGCTCCTTCAGGTCTCTGAATATAGCGAGAGAGAGAGAGAGGTTCACAATGATCATCAACACAAAATCACATGGGCCAAATCATTTCTGATATCTAAATGAAAAGAATCATCATAACGATCGTTTACCTGCAACGAGGTACATGGCACTCGGATTCCTTGCAGGCCCGAGCGTGGAGTTGCAGAAGATACCACATTTTCTTGCATAGAACACAACCTCCCGAAGCACGTACTTTGCATTGTATCCCGTGTCGGAATAGTCCCTTCACTTTCCGGCAATTGGGATATTGACATTGTGGGGAACGACATTGTGATGCATGTACCAGGAGATCGAGCATTTTCCTAAGCTGCAAATCCAGAAGAGGAAAAAAAAAAGAATGTTTGAATTTGCATAGAAATTTCACGATCAAGAGAGAAGCACCACCATTTTTAGTAAGGAACAGTAGAAGAATATACCTGCAAGACTCGCAATTGCCTTGCTTCTTTGTTTTGAGCATTTTGATCAGCTAAAGATGGATGATTAGTCAACTTGTGAGGATGATTGACTCCACCATCTCTACTGTAACAGGCATTGCACACATCGTAGTCTGGACATACTTCACAGCGCCAGCCTTGACCAGTTTCAATGTCAAGATGACACGCATTGCAGGTTGTGACAAAGGCAGGAGCGGTTGGGTTATGTAGATGATACAGGACCATCATCGACGAATGTTTTGCCCGCCTCAACGTGTCATACTGATAATGGTTCCCTTGACAAAGACTCAGGAACGCTTGCCTTGTGTCGAAAAACTCGCTTTCGAGTATCTCATCTTTGTCCCTCGTATCTGTCGGAATATCAGTAATCTCAACCTGCAAAGTCAATACCACCAACATTCATAAAACCGATCAGAGACAAAGCTAAATGACACTATCCTCAACAAGCAAATGCAACTCACGGGATACAACGCATGTTTATCCTTAAAATTAACAGGATGCCTTTCCCTGTCTTCACGTCTCTGCTCAGCCTCATAACACCTGAAAGGCAGAATAGCATTTTACTAATCAGTAAAATTCTTCTGTGTAATACAGCAAAGAAAATATTTATTCAATCAAAGAGCAGAATAGAAAGGATAAATTCTTACTTATCACAAATCTGAAAGTGTTTGCACTGACTGCAGACCCAACGGTTTCCAGATACCATCAGTATACAGCAATGTGTGCAAGAAGGTTGCAAGTGGACCATGATAAAGTCCTCCTTCATTGGGTGAATGGTCTCACCAAGCTGAAAAAAACACAGGTGAATATAAGTAACAAGAACAACAAAAACAAACAAAAAAGGTAGTAGATCCATAGAAAGAACATATCACTTTATGCATTAGCAGCAGATCCTTGGATGCATTCCCAGATAGATCAGTCTGCCCAGAAGCTTTTAGAGCCCTTTTTGTAATTGTTTTCTTGAGCATTCCTTTCTTATTGCCCTTTCTGCCATCTTCTTCTTGACTCATTTGGTATATAAGATCCTCTGCTGCACCTGGCCAGTAGTCACCATCGAAATATGGGAGCCTAGCTGCCGTAACTTTAGCTTTACATTCACCAGTTTGCATAAAAAAATGGTCATATAGATTTATAGTTTCTGCAACAATGCCCTCCTTTGAAGCTTTTTTCAACATTGCTAAGTACCTGCGAAGAACAACAAGAGCATTTGGATTATGCAAATGAATTAAAAAAGCTTATGAATTTTATCCCAAAAAGGTAACTGAACTGACCACTCTCGTAGTTTATCAGATTTTGGCGTCTTCTGTATTTCTGGATGACAATATAAGATATAGTCCTCCCCCTTCAGCGGCGGACAAGCCCATATGTAGCAGCTCGTGAAACCACGCAACTTGCAGTATTCTAGGTAACCGATCTAAACACAGGATCAAATCATACCCTCAATCCTCCATACAGTCTAGAAAGAGAAAACACAGATATTGGTTAATAACAAAGATTTCATAAGTCCAGGACTTACCAGAATTTCGTGGTAAACGAAAGTGCGCAGAGCTTCCCCATTATAAGACCTCACCTCGGGTCTAAAGTACTTTACAGAATCCAAATACGAGAGATAAACTCGGCGTTGATTAGGAAATGCGCATTCGGAACCAAATTCTTGGACGTACATCCCAAATAAGCATACTTCTACACCTTCAATCTTTTGGAACAACAGCACTACCTGGTAAAATAAAATGGCGTGGACAGTGAGAAAAATACTTCAAGAGAGGAACCGAGAAAAAGTAATGAATAGATGCACAAAATACAACAACAATGAGCCTTGATCATTCTTACCTTGGACTTGTAAGCAAATTCTGTTGGGTAATTGTCCTCTCGAAAAATTTCAAGAAATCGGGATTTGACTTCCAGCTTCTTGTCAACAGATGAAACAACTCTAATCACAAGAGACTCGGCAGTAGGAATCTGCCAGTATGGAATCAAAGAAAAGACCATATTAGCTTCCATCTACTGTGTCCAACAAATAATCACTAAGGCAAACAAATAGAAAAACATGAGCTTGCAGATGCGAAAACACATGAAAGACGTAAAACCTTGACAAACTCCACCACTAGATTACCTCATCAAAACTTTTTCCTTGCGCCCTGGCTCTCTCTGTTCTTTCCTGCTTCAGCCTCTTAAACAACCGCTGCTCTATATGGTCACTGAGAATTGTTCTCGGTAGGTCTTTAGCTCCAAGAACAGCACTCTGAGGTAAAGGCTTCCTCTTACTTTGCTCCACTTCCGCTATAAAGCAATACGGGCAGGTATACTCAGCTTGCCCTCCGTCATTCCTTCGCCCATTAAATAAAGCACAAATCTGATGCTGCCAGGCCTCACATTTATCACATTGGACCCACTGCAAATTATCATAGATAGAAACAGATTACAGAATGTACTCAGAAAAGCCATACAAAAACGGGAGACAAACACACAAAAAAAAGCTACAGAGTGGATAGTCGTTTACCCATTCTTCAGTTTCTTCATCATTTTTCTTTTTCTCGAGTCTCGCCTTAGGTATCGGCGTCCCTTCGGCGAGTATAGTATCCCCACGGGATTCATTATAACATGGAATACAAAAGTAATGACGAGTGTCACCAGCTCCTACAGTGTAATACATAGCATTTCTCTTGATGCGGGCACCACACGGGGTACAATAAATAGGTGGTGGCTCAAAGGTAAGCTTCTCCACTGCACATAGTTGGCAGGAATTCTCACTCATTGAATGCTCCATAGCCTGATTCTTTTCTGCTTTGGCTTTACTCTGCAAGCACATAAAGACAACAAATTCATCATTAATTAATATCATTTGCGATAGATATGGAAAAAGGTGCTTCACGGAATAGCTCAATCAAGCTTCCATTAATCGCGGATGAATCCTCTCGAACATACAACAAGGGCAAACTAATCAAACTAGCCGTATAAAAAGATATTACTACTAACTAATCATGTTATTGTGTAAACATCAAAAGTTAAAAAAAATCACAAACCTGGCCAACCCACTGACGGAGACCACGGATATGTTCTCTCACTTGCTCAGGAGTGAACAATTCAGTTAATGAAACACCCTTTATCTCTGGCTTTCCAGGTTTTTGTGTAGGTTCACCAGACACTGCAACATTTTCTTTCTTAAGTGTCTCAGGTTCTTTCTCCATTTTGTTATTCGCTTGGCGAGGTGAGGCATCAGACAAATCTTGTTTAACAGGTTCACTGATAGGCCTTTGCTTGGGGATACTTTCAGAAATTCCAATTTTTGTCTCTTTGAAACCGGATCGTGCCTGGACAGAAACTTCAGAAACCTCAGCTTTCACTTCAAAATATTTTGAAGGTGCACGTACATCATTGTGCCTATGATCTTTTCTTTCAGCGTACTGAGATGATTGTGCTTCTGTTACCGAAACAACTGAGCTTTTACAACTTTCCGTCTCAACATCTGCAGGTTGAGAAGACTGCTCTACCTTCAACCGTTTTAATGAAGGTTGCAAATGATTTGATATATCAGCACCAGGCGAAGCACAAGACATTGCTCCAGCAGAGGTCTGTACTGCATCATTTGATATTCCAGCTCCATTCACTGACCTCGCTGCACCGCTTTCAGTTTTTAAACGAGCTAGGGACCGTGCATTTGCCTGTTGCTGTAAGAAGGCCTTCACAGGAATACAGACAGGGCAGTTAGATTCTTTACAATTTCGATTGTGATTAATCAATGTCTTTGTGTGGCGGCAACGAGGATATGAACATTGAGGAGCATCACAACTATCCATGTGCTTCCATAGCTTCTGAACTGTTACGCAATTTCGATCGGGACACTTCCCTTCAGGCGCTTTGCAGTTGCGAGCATGACGTAGAAACAGGAGCCATTTCTGTTGATTTTTGAATCTTGGATCTGGGTTTCCGTTTCCATATCTACAAGTGGTACCTGTAGGATTTTGAGGATTAAGGGATTCTGATGTAGATGAGATACCTATAATAGACCCTCCAGACATATTATTAGGCTGAGCGTCATCCGTTCCTGACATTCTTTGACGAAAATCCTCCTGAATGTGCCGTTCGTTCGGCATACTATTAGAAATTTGAGTATGTTCTTGTGACTGAGATTGCCATTGACCACGGAGACCAGATTCTGATTTCACTCCAACAGAGAGGTTGCTAAAACTGTTAATAGAGTCTGAAGCCATATTCTGTGGTTGCAACATCTGCTGTATCTGTTGGCTATTTTGAGGAACTGATGTACACATATCATTCTGATTTGTGGCAGGGAGAATCTGAGAACCTGCATGACGGTCATCTGCATTGTTCTGGTATTGATTCTGAAACTGAGAAAGCTGAAATTGCTCAGGAGTCTGGGAGTGGATAGACTCGCTAGGATTCTCCATTCCAGGTTCATGTTTAACATGTGTAACCATGTCAGACGCCACATGATTTTGCCCAAAAGCATCATGACCTATAAATCTCTGTTGTTGCTGGCTCTGCTGCTTCAACTGTCGTTGTTGAAGAAACTGCTGCTGCTGGTGGTGAAATTGATTGGGTTGTTGCTGAAACCGATTAGGCTGTTGCTGACACTGCTGCTGCTGATGTGACTGCGAAAAAAAGTGTACAGAAATAATTACATTCTGTATCTCCAATTGACAAATTGATTGATGTTACACTGGTGCACCTTGTTGAATGCAAATTGAATTCCACTGAGTACTTACCTGAGAAGAGCTAGTCCTAGACACAGACTGAAAACTAGTTGTACTGGTATTCTGAGTATTTGTCATCATCCCAACAGATGTTACAGCACCGTACAGATTTCCAGATCCGAAAGGGTCAGAATTGTTTGTGCCATATCCTTCACCTGAAAGGTAAATACCATAAAAAAATTATACATATATTCTGATGGACAAGCACCCAAAAGAAATTACAATGCATATGAAACTAGACAAGAAGAAAAAGGAGGGAAAATAAAAAGGTTACCCTGCATTCCTGTACGCTGTAGGTTATCATAAGCCTGCTGCGAATTTCTGGTACCTAAATCTACACTTTTTGCATTCATCCCAACACCACCATTTATAGAGCTGTTAGACATTTTTTGTTGCATGCCAGGTCTAAGGCTAACACCAATTTGACTTCCATGGCTATGCAACATACGACTGTTTTGGCCACCAATGTCCTGCCTCAGTTGTTGTTGCTGCTGCTGAGGCTGAGATACCATCATGGGCACAGCAGAAAATCCACCACTATTGTTGGAAGCTTCAACACTCAAATAAGACTGCCCATTGTTGTTGTTGTTATTATTAGTACTGCTGTTGACAAATCCAGGGGTAGGCATCATCTGGCCAGTATTTCTTTGTGAGCTCATGGATGCCATGTTCCCTCCAGAACCAAGACCAAAGTTATTCGATGAATGTTGGTATCCATTAGACAGGTTTCCTGCAAACAAAAGAATTAAAGGTGTTCAGAAAAACTATGAGCAGAGAGATTTCTGGATATCTTATATACGCTATGATGAAAGAACCTCCGAGCATGCCACCAGAATTTAGCAGGTTTCCAGTGTTCATAGTAGTAGTTGTGATGTTATTACTTCCAGCCATTGTAGCGTCACCAGAGGATGTAATCATCAGATTTGGATTCCCCCCACTATGTTGTAATCCTGGAGTGGGTATCATTGTTCCAACCGAAGAAGAATTAGCATGTCGTTGATTGTAGTTATTCATCTGTCTGCCTTTGATTAGACTTGCCAGCCGAGGTTCAAGGGTAGACTGATTCAAGTAATCTTCCTGCAGTTCAAATTGTAATAGCCACACGTTAGAAAGGAAAAAATTCTTTAAGTTCTAGGACATTAGAAAACAAGCTGGATCTAGTGGCAACCTGTAAAATACCAGTTTTAGCGTATTATTTTCTTAAGCACATGAATTTTGCAAGAATACCTTATTGTTAGCAATTTTAAACAGCCCTTCCTCTAAGCGTCTAGCAACATCCATATACTTTGCCTTTGATGCATCATCAGCTGGAGAAGGTTGTTTTTGCTGTAAGATGTTGAAACTGAAAGAACAAAAAAAATAGCCAAAAGTTTAAGGATTTAATTAACTCGGAGAGAGACAAAACAATCCCAAATAAATAATAGAGCAAAAAATCAAAATGACACGACTGCAATCCAAACTCTTTAAGAAAAGAAACACCAAACAAAAACGCGGTATAACAAGAAGAAGCAAATACAACTGCAAATGGTGGGAAGAATCCAAAAGCTTACATCTTGATTCGCATGCCCTGCCGAAGTTTCAAGAGCTCATTGTCAATGGGAGAGACACGTGAAGGACCTAAACCAGCACCAGCAGGAGCAGCACCACCATTAACTAAATTCTGCATTTGGGAGTTTCCATTCTGCTGGGACATGGTCCCTTGGTTCGGAACCTGCCCAGACATCTGTCCCGACATGTGAGCCTGAACATTCATGTTACCTCTTCAGTCTTCTTCGCCTTGTTCTAGTTCTTCTCGTAACTAACAGTAACAAGCACTGCATAACTCTCCTCTCCTCCAGAAGTTACAGTAACCAAAATTCATCTCCTGATTAGCTCCTTTTGGTATGTCCTGCTAAACAACTTTGTGAAATCAGGAGAGCTGAAACTGACACAATCGATCACTGAGATAAGGTACAGAAGCTGGTAAAAGGAGGAAATGCTAAGCAATTAAACCCCAAGTAGCAAACTTCACTGAAGAATATGTCAAAATTAAAAAAAAAAAAGAAAAACCCTAAAAATTCACCCCCTAACCTTTTGAATTGATACACAAAGGAGCAATCTTGCGCAGCAAAGAGCAGTACCCGGAGAGAAATTCGCGGACACCAAGCGGTTGCTAGTGATTTACGATGATCGACTGTGCGAAACGAAACAAAGTCGGTGAACAGCCGATGCGGCACGTGTGAACTCAATCAAAGCAAGGTTAGATATTAAGATCAAGCAGGTAGACCAATCCCAGCAAGAAAATGGAAATATGAAAACGAATGAAGACTGTTTTTCCCAAATCGGGGGATCTTTCTGGGCTCAGAGTTCGTCGAATTGGGGATTTTTTGTAGGACTCGCTCGATTTGGGGATTTTGATTTTTTTTCTTTCCTTTCTAAGGATTCGTTGTTTTTCTAAAATAGTAAGAATATAGGACACATTATTTAAATATTAGTTTTGATGTCTGAATACGATAATTGGCGCAACCAATAGGCAAAAAACGAAAATTTCGCGCAGCAAAATGTTAGATCGGACAATTTGGGATAAACTATGCATATGTTCCTGTCCGTCCGATCAAAGCTTTTCTTGATTTACAAATTCACCCTTGTAGTTTATCCGTTTTCAGTCTTTGACCAGATACTGTATGCTCTTCTTCCAAAACCGATAAGTCAAACACTAAACCAGAATTCATGAACTGAAAGTCAAACTCAGGTCGATACAAACAAACAATTCAGTTACACCAGCACAAAGCTGGAATACAAAGGGAAGAGTTTTCAAGAGCATAAGATCTCATCTTTATTTCTAACAGAAACAATGAAAAAGTTTTCCCGGGATATAACTTGAAGCACAGACTGTTGTAGAATGCTTTCAACGGTAGAGACTCTCTGATTTCAGATTCTCAGCAATCTCTGTTTCCCATCGATCTCCATTCTCAAGAAGCTTTTCTTTGTCATACAGAAGTTCCTATGAAAGGGAACATAACAGAAGTTTTCAATATGCATATGCCACAAAACTATTCGGTCAAGAAAACATGTGATAAACAGACCTCGTGTGTCTCCGTTGCGAATTCAAAGTTAGGTCCTTCGACGATTGCATCAACGGGGCAAGCTTCTTGGCAGAAACCACAGTAAATGCATTTTGTCATGTCGATGTCATACCTGTAGAGCTCTAGATCATTAATACACCATGAAATGGTATAAACGAAAGCATATGGTTAGTAATTTAAAAGTAAAGGGAATCGTGACCTAGTGGTTCTGCGGCTTCCATCTTCCCGCTCCTCTGCTTCTATTGTGATTGCTTGAGCTGGACATACCTGATGATATAGACACGTATGTAAGAAATTATTCCATAGCCATCTAAGATACTATATCATCTTCACACATTAAACAGATAATTGTAGATATCGGCATTTCATCAGAACTCTAGCCACTTCAACAGTAAGTATTACTAATGCTCGAATAATTCTCCTAATAACTAAGATGGATTCCATAGGCATCAGCTTATGATCCTGAGATTTGGGCCATATCAGCAGAACCGGGTTTCCACGGCATGATGGGTTCACAATCTTGTTAAATCAATGCAAAGGCACTCATCGCCCTGAGAGGCCTTACAAGGGCTATAAATACAGAGAGAACATTGAATTAAGCGTTAGCATAGATCTCAAAACTCACAGCTTCACAGAGTTTGCAGGCAATGCACCGTTCTTCCCCAGTAGGATATCGTCGAAGAGCATGTTCACCACGGAAGCGAGGGCTCAGTGGGCCCTTCTCAAATGGATAATTGATCTGCAAATACACGATAGAGCTTCAGAATCATACAGATTTCTTTCAATCTAAGTTTTTAGGACTGGGAAAGATGTCACTCACAGTAACTTTGGGATCAAAGAAGTACTTGAGGGTCAACGACAAACCACGGACCATTTCAGTGAGAAATAGGGTGTTTATACTCCGTTCAAAGACTGCAAAAATGCAAAATATCAGGATTCCCTAATACTTAGGGAAGTAAACGGCGAGGAAATAAGTATGAGAAGAGAAGAGAAAAAAACAAGTTTCTAGATCATATAGCTAGCTTACCAGTATTCCAGTCCTTGGAGATTTCCTTAGCAAGTTGCTGCTCTTCTTCATCATCTGAATATTACAGAGGCAAGCACACAAATCATTTACCGACACATAAAAACGGTAAAGTCCATAATGAAGATGTTGCCCATCGATAAACACCAATCTCCATAGAAAGAGGTAAGTCAGAAAATAAACCTTTCTTGGTGCCATAAGAAATACCACGGGACTGCAGTCCAGAAAGATGAGATCCCTGCAAAGTTTGTCCTGAAAAAACCTATCGATGAAGAGAGGTAATAAGAGAGGTATCCAAAACATACACACCATAAGGAAGCGAATGAAAGGATTCAAAGTTCACAAGAAAAAAAGCTCTCAATCACAGGTAAATAGTAACCCAGTGTCTCTTCGAACGAACCATAAGAAAAAACGAAGCCCTCAAGATTCGATCAATCTCCCTACATAAGTCATCAATCAGCCAGATAAAAAAATTCACTGCCTCACAATCCGTTCTCACTCTACAATCTATGAAATAAGAAAATCACACAAAAACTTCGCTCTAAATCAGTCAGTATCGTTCCAGTTACGGTTGCATACAACCCCGAATCTCATCGACACAAAACGAAATACAGAGAGTGAATAAAATCTCCTTTAATTCCCGAAACTCCAAGAGACATTCCGCATTTCTGTGCATCCAAACAACTCCAAGTAAACGACACAAAACGGAGAAATATAAGAGCGAGATCCATACGAGATGTCGAGCACGGAGAGTATTCAGTGACCTGCGAGCCAACATCGAAGCCATTGATAGAGCACCCTAAGATCGATTTAGGGTCCTTCCTTCTTCACAGCGATTGACGAGAGATATATGAAAAAAAAAACAAAAAAAAAATTCCTCCGATTGAAATCAGTAAAGAGCCCTAAAATCCAATTTTGTCACGAATTTAATATATTATTACAATTCAGTCCCTCGCACAAGTATCCATTGGTTTACTGAACCACCGATATAACCGGATTATTCCATTAAAATCAGAAAGGAATAGAGTTACTAAAAAAAATTTCTGTATAGAGAGAACAGTTATTGAATACACTTGCTCATCACCATTGGTGATGGAATTTTCTTTACATAGGAAAGAAAGATTTTCAATTGAAGTTGGTAGATGGGTGATTTGGTGCAATGTAGAAAGAGTTTCCGCAGTTAATGTGAGATTGCATCAAAGGATTCCATCTATCGAATATAATCCGGCCTCCACGCCCAATCCTCCCTTGAAACCGACTTGGAGGCTGGCCGGAAGATGAATCCGGTGCCGGAGGAACGATGCCAGCAGCTGCCAGTTTATCGGGAACCAACGGTTTTGTGAACAGCATGACTGGTTCATTAGGATCCTAAGCATGTCAACAAAACCATTACATGTTGTATTAATCATATAGCAACTAGAGAGAGAGAGAGAGAGGGAGAGAGAGAAGGATAGGTTTTAACCAGTCTGTGAAGCCATCCGTGATGCAAGTGTCGTCTTCTAACTTCTTGTTTGATGCCTCCGGGTTGAGATGTTGAGTTGGTGAAACGAGGGTTAGGGATAAGAGAAGAAGGCCTTGTGCGTACACGGGTGCTAGTGTGGTCATCTGAGTCCATGAACTCATCGTCGCTTGACCCAAATTTGTAATATGTTGTAGCTGGTGGAAATCCAGGCAGAGCCAAGCTATCTTCCAAGAGCTCTGTTTCATGCTGCAAAAAACCAGATCAAACCTCAAAGCTCGACTAAGCATCAAAAACATTCACCAAAAAGGCAATTAGAAAGAGAAAAAAGGTAACATTTTTATAACAAAAGAGCTTGCTTTAGAGGAAGTAGCATTATTAATTATGTACCCTGTATTGGAGTTGGATTCTCTGAAGGCTAACTTCGCCATCCATAACATCCCTCTTCTTTTCTTCTCTCTACAAAATGGATAACATCATCGAATTAGTGACTTTGGAGGATGCAACCCACTTGGTTAAGATATGAAATCAAGTTACATACAAGTCATATAACTCTTAAAACTGTCATAAAGAACACCTTAATAAGGGCCTCCAGAATGGTCTTTGCTTGGTCAAGATTGCGTCTAACCTGAATAATATCATATATATTCCCACAAGAGGTAACTTGTATTCAGAATCCAACAGATAAAAAAATTCATAAAAGAGCCCTAACAGATAGTATTTAACAGCCCAGAAAGATACTAAAAGAAGGCATCGTAAAGGCGAACAGCTAACTGCTCAGATTTCACGAAATTAAGACTGGTCCGAGCAAGAAACGTAAAGATATGCAGGTGCCTCGCTTACCTGTCGAAGCTTTTCAAATGACTGCACATTGTTTTCTCTCCTCTGCATCTATATTAGAAGTAAAGCCTTATCAAGTTTTTTTCTTTCTCAAGTTGGATTTAAATCATAAACAAAAAAAAGTATCACGATGATAGCCTACCCTTCTTGTGTGGAGTCTATGAGCTTTCTCCCTCGGCCTAAACACATTGTAGGGATTGGTGTCATTGACCGGTGGAGGAGGCTGTTCCAAACAAAGATGCAAAGCTTTACTTAAATATTCGAAGTAAGATCTCTTCCAACACGGGTCTTGATTGTTTCAACCGTAATTAATGGTACATACCTGTAAACGCCGCAATATAGGCTTCTGCCATCTTTTGCGCTAAATTTACATACAAAAATGAAATATATGCATTAGTCTTACAAGCCAATTGTGCTCCAGATGTTTAACTGGCTAGTAGCAGTGCTCTCATCACAAGATTTATACATGTGCTTCAAGAACTCAAAGATATGTCAAACAAGGTTTATCTCAAGCCGTCAAGAAAGGTTTTTTTTTAAGTATCAACAACCTGTGCAACACAATGTTTATGTCCAGAAAACTCATAATAATCGAAAGATGCCACATAAGGTTCATCTCAAACCTTGTCTTTCCAGTAGTTGAAGATAGCCTGGAAGACACCATAATTAATGGACAATGATTGCAGCGCCTGTAATAAGATGACAACAAGAATAATTTAAATGTCATGTGCTGCTTCTGTATGAGCATATGCATCAAGAACAAGAGATATGATAATCCAAAAGACTATGAAACACAGTTAAAGTAATGGTTTACCTCAACAGCAGCATCAAGCTGCAAAAGCACAGGAATTGGAGAACCAAGGGTTGGTGTAATAACTCCTGCTCTTTCCCGTGTCTTGTGATCCAACACCTCTAGCTTAAAAATAATGCTCTCAAGCCTGTTTAAGACAATTTAACACGTTTACGTTTATGAATGATTCTTCTTTCGGTATCTACTCGAGTAAGGTTTGGTTTATGCACTTTTAGCAGAATCCGATTAAACTGTGTATATAGAGCAAACTGATCCATCTAAAATGAGAACAGTATACAAAATATGATAGTCGGATTGGTTACTTTACATTTCAGGTGAAAGATCCTTGTTATCATCCTTATCAAACTCATAAAGCCAATCATCATCCTCATTGTCAAGATCATACTCCACAAATTCTCCAAGCTCAGACCGAGCTGCACAAAAAGAAACAGACTTATAGTCTCCATGTACCAAATAAAGCACCTTCATCGCAAGAAAACAAAATCAAATCAGAGGTATTGGTACCTCCTCTGGCACGTAGATAAGAAGCAGGTTGACCAAAAGTTGGGGAATAATCCCTTTCATATGTATCCACAACAACAAATTGAGGTGTTGGTATTTCTGAAGCCAGTTTCTTGCTTGGTACTGGATGCACCTGACAATATAGCCAAATGCAATAGAAAAGATTTTACACCTAACAATGGTGAAATGAAGCTTGAAGTTAGCAGAGAGTTCGGAATTCACCTCATTGTCAACCTCTACAGAAGCTATACGCAGCAACTGAGAATTTCTAGTGGTGGAAGTTTGTGTCTCGTCATCTTCAAAGTCTTTAAACGATTTTAAGATTGGAAGCTTCTTGTGAATGTCCAATGGCCGTGGCCGGAAAGAGAGCCTACTCATTTCACCTTCTTTCCCACAATTCTACTTACAAGTTTATATATATATATATAGAGAGAGAGAGAGAGAAAGAAAGAGAGAGAGAGAAGTATCTGTATATGGTATATATATCTGTTGCTCCAATAGGACAGGAAGAAGCAAAATCTGTAATATTCAAAAATCTCAAAGAGTCCTATGACTTGAAAAGCGTTTACACAAGAAAACGGAACAAAGACAACGAAATTAAATAGGTTTCAAACAAAACAGTAAGGAAATCAAACCCAGATTTTAGGGTTAGCGTTTTTGTTTTGAATCTGGATGGGACGAGAAAAAAAAATTCACATTCAATACTCGAAATTTCCAAACCTCTCCCTCATCGTCGTACAATCCCAGTTACTAGGGGTTTTTCTTCTTCCTCTGCCGGGCAAAATTGCGGCGGTGACGAAAAAGGAAAACTCTTCCGTGATTAACCCAGAAGGTCAAAATCGAAGAAGAAAGATAAGCTTTTTAAGAGAAAACTTAAAAAAGAAAAAAAAAATTAATGGAGGTCGACGTTTTTGATTCGTCAATAACATACAAGGAGGGAAAACTTTAGCAAATACGGGTTCGATTTCTAAAAGTTTATCAACATACTTAAAAGGGAAAATATTTCTTTAAACAAAAAAAAAAAAAACTTTGTAAACCCTTAGTAAAATCTTTAATATTTCTCCTTTTTGAGCTTCATCTCGTCAAATGAACAGCCTTTAAATGTACACCTTCATTTCTGTGGAATACAAACAACTTCTTTAATTTTTTTCTGAAGTAGTTTACAACAGTGAAAACAAAGTAGACAAAATCAAGAGCTTCTATTTACAGAGAAAGGCCCCAAAAAACTGCTCTTCTCTTCAGACTTCAGGGCTTTGCATTCACATGCTGTGAATCCAGTTTTCCAGTTCTAGAATCCGTGGTGAGCTATGGAAGTTTGAATCAAGTGGATGTTCTTCGCCATTGTTTCTTGCTTTTCATCTGGCTTAACTTGAAAGGGCTCCAGCTTTTTCTGCGCTTTGAGGATTCACAAAAGAGACCAGAAGCAAGAGCTTGTTGAAGCCATAGCTCAAACTCTTCTTCATCCTCATCCATCATCTCCACATCTAAATCCCAAGGGAACCTACTCGAGTTTGATCTCTGTGTTGTCTTTTCTAACCCAACCATGTTCACATGAAAGCTTGGCCTATGCGTGTTTGGTCTACACGCCATTCCCTATTTGATCAAACATCATAACATGTTAAATGTTATCTCAATCATCTACATTCAGGTAATCCACGGTAAGAGAACCGACCTGACATATGGCCCATTCTGAGACGTCAAAGATTTTGCTTTCCGCACAAACAAAAGCACGCGGTATTTCAATCTTCAAGGACAGGAAAATTTATAAACTAGTTGAGTTGAGGATAACTAAATCAAAACTAGATTCATCATTACGAGCAACAAAGTTTTTTTCTTTACCTTATGTGCCCTCTCGAAGGGTAATGTCCCTTTGAGTTCGACCCACCCATCTCCATCTTTCGCTTGATGATATTGACCACAATCCTACATTTAACAGATTAGAGTTTAAAATGACAAGAACGCAAGAAGATCATGCTTTTTGACTTCAGAGTTCCTGAGTTGGTTGGATTAATCATCACCTGGCACCATCTCGCTTTTGCCTTAGTCCTATTGGTGCACACCCATATGTGTGAATTACCACATTTTGTACAGTGTATCCGCCTCGACTCTTCTGAACGATAATCAGGACCACTCTGCAAATAAATCAAGAAATGAAACACGAAACCACACGCCAAAAGTTATGACAGAGAGGCAAAAAGAAAAGTAAACAAACCTGATGCGAAGAAGCATGAGATGTCTGACAAACACTCCTGGTCCTAGATTCTTCTTTTCGTAATTGCTCATCGTAGTCTCTCTTCTTTACAAAATCAGAAAGAACCTGAGAAACCAACAAACTTCAACACTTACATGTCTATATATCGACAAATACCAAGAACATAAACATCACAATTACCAATTCAAGATTATACGCTATCCAATTACCTCGTAAGCACATTGAAGTTTCTTGAATGATTCACTTGCCAAAGGACTTCCCCTATTTTTATCGGGGTGAACCAACATTGCCTAGAACAAAGCACACACACTTCATAAACCTTTCGAGAAGTTGCATAGACTTATTCAGCATTGGAAACAAGATCAAACCTTCTTTCTATACTCTTTCTTAAGCACTGCGGCATCGATTTTTTTATGCCGAGGGAACCCCAATGCTTCATAATGATTCAAACTTTTCAGTATTCTCTTCATTTCATCAGCTGAACTTGTTTCTATTTTGACTACCTTAACACTAGAAATCTCCTTCACGCTATTAACAACAGTTGTAGGAGCAGTTGGTTCAGCAGAGGACTTATTCTCATGAACCTTTTTCTCGGTTTCTTCTTCAACGGGAACTGAAGGATACTCAAATTCTCTTGAATAGTCTTCTTCTATGATTGTCTCTTCGTGTTTCTTTGGTTCCTCGGGTTGTGGTTTTTCACTCAGATTATCACACCATTGAAGTAGGCAATTTAATATATCGTTGGACAAGAAAGCAAGATTCATTGAGAGCAGAACACCAAGCCATCCAAGTCTGACTTTGACACAGTACATCGCATATAATGCCGCCATTAGAACCACCAGACGGGCGTGATTTAAGGAGAATAAATAGCCTGAATCAAACAAAACGAAAGAAATTAATACCATATATATATAGTGTAGATCAAGCATAAAAATTGACCAATGACCAGAAAGACAACCCAGCAAACTGTAATCTGTTTGGAACAGTGAAAGCACAACTGATAAGGGAAAAATTGAGAACTTGCCTCCGACCATAAACAATGTTCCAGTGATCCAAAAGTTTGCATACATCCATAAAATCAAAATACCAAATAGTCCTACAATAAAGAGCCCAGGAGTGCAACCCAAGTTCAGAACAACAGCAGCAGCGGCTCCCTGCAATGGTAAATTCAAAACAATAGATGAAAACCCAACTCTATCAACCAGATCTCCAATCTAATGTACACTTCAAATAAAAATCTTGAAACAATTAGCGGGGAATAGCATCTAAGATCAAGAATTATAGCCTCTCTGCATTTTTACATCTTAGATTAAAAGTTTCGGTATCAGTTTGGGGAGTGGAACACAGTCTTATTTCAAGATCTAAAATCCAGAATTAAAGAAATCAGAAAAAAATCTAAAGACAATACCATACTGAGGAGAACATAAAGCAAGCAAGATAAGGAAGTCAGGCTGAGGAAGCAACTCCACATTATCAGAAGCAAAGCAGCTGATCCCAATTTGGCGCTGCAACGGAAACCCCTCAAAATGCAATCTTTCCAATAAACAATTGACAGACGAAGGAAGCCTAATAGCTTTCCACATCCACTACACACCAATGGCCAGTGACGCTCCACGAGCTCTCCTATCTTCTCCCCAAAACATCGAATCGCAGAACAAGCATTCGAGCACATATGTTTCTGAGATTGCATCCATTTCCAACCTTGTTTAACCAACCCAATATCCTCCATCGCTCAAATCCAACAACAAGAGGATGAAATTGCCGAAAAGCCCACCACTTTAATCCTTAGCTCAGGCTCGCGTTAACTCACAAAGACTTTAATTTGGGGTCAGAAACGGAGATTGAATACTGTGAGAACAGAACCAGAGAGACTCATCTCTCGACGAAACTAGCTTCTCCACCATGGCTTTGATCTTAAGGGAAGATCACAATAACTAACTTAATTATTGAACAGATTTGGCGCATAAACTTCACAGAGAAGATATACAAACAAACACAGTAGCAAGAAGAAAATCCGGTCACGCTTATTCGTTCAACGCAAATCCCTTCACATGCAAGTTTCTCCAAAACAACAGATTAAAGCAAAGCTCCGCAATATCTGAAACAAACAAACAAAAAGAGGAATCTTTTCTTTCACCCTTTTTTAGCAAAACAAGTCTTTGCTTCATTCAAAGACATTCCCTAAATTACCCATCAAGGTCCCACTTTTAAAAACCGATCCTCTGATCGGATCCGAGAAAATCTCACTAATCATAGTAATTTTCCGGCGAATAAATAGCTTCGTCGGAGAATCACCACCACCGACAAGTATACAAAGAGAGAGAGTGTGATAAACAAAAGTAAAGAAAATGGGTTTTAGCTAAAGTAGATTGGAGGGGGGCACTGTAATATTAAAGCTCCAGGAACCCTAAAAAGAGCTCGTGAAAAAGCGAAAAAACAAAACTTGAAAAAGTTTCAAAAGGTTCTTCGAAGAGAGAGAGACGACAAAGTTTCGCGTATATAGAGAGAGGATACAATCCATAGAGAAGAAGGCGAGGTTAAGTCGTTAATTATTAATTAGTGTTGGTTTTTGGCGTATTAATTAGACTTAGTTTTGTTAAATAGACATACTTACTGGAGTAGTATAATACTATGGGTCCCACTTTACTTCCAAGAGTGTGAAATCTCCTGCGGCTGCTTGTACAATAATAAAGCTAAAAACGGGCTTGGTTGAGCCCGGTTCAGTCCTTTAAATATTGAATACGGAATACTTGAGTCCGGTTAAATCCTGGAATGTTAAAAACCAAGTAATGGATTTAATCGAACGGAATCTTTCATATTATTTTACGAAAAAAGACCTGAAATAATGTAACTCTATTCATTGCTAATAAATCGAGATAAGGGATTGAAATTTCTGATAAACGCGAGTATTGCTTTATATAATGCTCTAAGTTTGAAGATTAATTTAAATATCGGTTTGGGTACTATCGATTAAATAAGAACAAGTTATATACTCCTTCCTGCTCAATTCTTCCATTGGCATTATTGATATATATCGGTAAAATATCATTGTGGAATTTGCTTTAATTAGGTTTTGGAATTTTGAACATGTGATTTTCTTGTTCTTTAAAGTTGTTTTCAATATATTGTTTACTTTCATTTGACATCATTTAGCTAAGCATGTTCTATTATCTGTATTCATAGTGTCGTGTGCTTATATTTTTGGGATTTTGTGAGTACAATCAAGATACTAAATTAGTATAACTATAAAATTATTCTTCTGTCCATATGCTTTTTTGTTTTGTTTTTGAACATCTTCTGTACATATATGCAATAAAACATACATCTAGCTTTACTTACGGTTTAATTGTATGTGTATCATTATGTTATATACTCTAGCAAGATGAGTTTATCTCAATCAATTAGTGATCGGAAATGTGTATATTTATATTCACGAAGAGTTCAATGTTTTATAATAAAAAAAAAGATCATTTGACTAATAAGTTACAACAACTTACATAGTAATTAGAAAACAAATCATTTATTTGTTGGGTCCACTGGAACTGGAACCAGTCCCAGAAAAAAAAGATATTGTATTTAAACTGTGGTGGGTGATATTTTAGATTGATTATACGAAATCGGTCGCTTGTAAGTTGTAACCTTACTCACTCTCATTTAACATTAATAGTTTTGTATTTTTTTTGTCTTTCTTCACGACTTAGACGTGTAGCTAACATATCGATTGATCAACCAATAGTTTTTAACTTAAACGACTTTGATTTGTATTATATTTTTAAAAGTACCACTCAAGTTGATAGTTTTCTAATGACTTTAGTAGAAGAATACGCAGAGAAGAACAAAAGAGAATAACAAACGTAATCTTGAAAAAACTAAAAACAAAAAAAAACTATATACAAAAAACATTGACCAAGTTCTTGTGTTCAAATTATATAGCTCCACATAATTATTTATATTGGTAAATATGAGTAGAAGTTTAGAACCAGTTTGCTGTTAAGACTTTTTTTTTTTTTTAGAAAAGGCTTGCTGTTAAGACTTTTTAAAATCAAGACAATGGTCAACCTTGTTGATGCTTCCAGTAATGGAGAAGACATAATTAAAAGGAGCACTAGACACACATGGTCACACATTAGTTAGTCATGAGTTTAAAGAAAACAAAACTGTTCATCATCATCTAACAGCAGCGAGTGACCAGAAACGCGGTCTCTAAACGCTAGGCGGCGAAAGCAGCAATCTGCGTTTCATTCCACCGTGGGCAATTCAAAACGTGGACAAGATCTCCAACGTGGAAGGCATTGCGAGTCTACAATAAACTAGTGGGGCTAGTTTAAGTAAACTGAAATTTGTAGGGCTAAAAAATGAAAAATAACAAAAATTTCAAAATCCTACGTGGCGAAACTGATGAATTATATAGAAGATGGACGGATCCAGTTGAAGATAACGTTGGTAAGGAAGATATCCAGTCGCAAGCCACACAGCAATCGCCACGTGTCAAGACCGTGATCACTTATCGCGTCTCCTCTCTCTCATATTAGAAGACACAGACGCATTGGGCGAGAGAGAGAGAGATAGAGAGTAGAGAAGAGAAGAAATGGCTGCTTCAGTGATGCTTTCATCGGTGACATTGAAACCGGCGGGTTTCACGGTGGAGAAGATGTCGGCGAGAGGATTGCCGTCGCTCACAAGAGCTTCTCCTTCCTCCTTCAGAATTGTCGCCAGCGGCGTCAAGAAGATCAAGACTGACAAGCCCTTTGGTCCGTATAATATATAATACAAACAGACTTTACATATTGATCACGCTAACGTTAAAAGTATAGCTTATTCCGTTATATCGATGTGTGTGTAGGAGTTAACGGCAGCATGGACTTGAGGGACGGCGTCGACGCCTCCGGCAGAAAGGGCAAGGTTGGTTCCGTTTGTCCATCAGAAAACGATGTCGTTTAATGTGTTTAATGTTAGAGAGAGATGGCTCACTAAAACGATCTCGTTTTAAACTCAGGGATACGGTGTTTACAAATTCGTCGACAAGTACGGTGCTAACGTCGATGGATACAGGTGAATAATAAATAATAATTTTCGTAACACCTTTATTTATGTAAGTATCATAGAATATGTTGTTGTTGACAAAATGATGATTTTAATTTTTGGGTTTTACAGTCCTATTTACAACGAGGAGGAGTGGGCACCGGGTGGTGACACGTACAAGGGAGGAGTCACCGGATTGGCAATTTGGGCGGTGACGCTCGCCGGAATTCTCGCCGGAGGAGCTCTTCTTGTGTACAACACCAGTGCTTTGGCTCAGTAAATCTTGAGTTGCTAAAGAAATGTGTACTCATGTTTCTCTAAATGTTTTCTCCTATTGTTCTATTCTCTCTGATGTTGTTACAAAACTCAGAACATACTTTGAATTTATAAGAATGCTAGTGTTTGTTGTATATTCATCTTTCGGCAATTACGGCGCACAAAAATGAACTTGAAATACAACATTAATATTTATAGACTGAACCATTTGGAGTTTCAAAATGATAAGATAATAGGTGAAACAAGAGACATGAGTGTTGTGAATCATCGGAACACTTTGGTGGCACTCAGTCCCTAGGAAAAGATGGATTAGATCCCAAGTCTCGGCTTAAGTTTAGTCATTGGAAACCGTCAAGCGAGTCTTCTTCTTCTTCAACCGAGGAGGAGCTGCTGCTAAGCAATGGAGTTGATCGATGCACTTCTCCATCTAACATCAACAATCTCACCCTCTGCAACGCATACATTCACATTTGTTAAAAGATGGAGCCTTGAATGAATCAGAAAATGGGATGACAATAGAAGAAGCAAACCTTCTCAATTTCGTCTTGAAGAGAAGGGTTTTCCCTTAAGTGCTGCAGTGCTTTCTCTCTTCCTTGCCCGAGTCTTAAAAACACAAATGTATATCTCATAATCTGTATCCACTACTACTTTCACAAAATGTATTGAGTTTTAAATGTAGAATCCAGACCTTTGGTCTTCGTAGCTGTACCAAGAACCCTTCTTGACCACAACCTCCATAATTTCAGCACAATCAAGAACACATCCCTACAAATTAAAGTTTAAGTTAAAAGACAAGGAAAACCGTTTATGTGTTGTCAGAGAGACTGATGATGCATACCAGTTTACTGACTCCTTCCCCAAACATAATCTCAAACTCTGCTTGCTTGTACGGTCTCGAAACCTGCAAAACAGAAAAGAGATGAGGCAAATCCAGTTTTCTTTTTTATTGAAGTAATTTGACATGTTTTGACATGACACTAACCTTGCTCTTTTGTACTCTTACACGAGCCCGAAGACCAATATCTTCATCCCCTTTGCTCTTTAAATAAGTAATTGGGAATCAAAAATGAGTTCAGTTTCAAAACGAATTCAAACCACCGCAGAAATAAACTACAAAAGTAATCCTTACAGATTTTATCTTCCCGGCAGAACGAATTTCTAGCCGGACCGACGCGAAGAACTTCAATGCAATTCCTCCGCTAGTCACCTCTGGATTCCCATAGTACACACCAATCTTCATAGCATAAGATAAAAGCAATGTTACACAACATGCTTATATAAGAGAATAAATCATCGTGTTAATGGAACACATAATAGGTAAGCGATTAGTCATAATTACCTTGTATCTTATTTGGTTTAAGAATATAAGTGTACAATTAGCTTTAGAAGCGTTTCCTGACATTTTACGAAGAGCTTGACTCATAAGACGAGCTTGCAAGCCCATTTGCTGCATTCCAATCTCACCCTATGCACAAAACGGAGTTAAGCTCAGAAAAGTTCATACCAAGAAGAAATTACATGTGGGAAAGAGATGATATCATTACTTCAATCTCGGCTCGTGGAGTAAGTGCTGAGACAGAATCAACACATATAAGGTCAACTGCACCCGAACGACACATACGGTCTGCAACTGATAGAGTAGTAACAACATAAGATCATGTTAGTTCGCAGGCATACACTTTACATGACAAATAACCATATCATAATACAAGATTTTAGGATGTAAGATTACTCTCTAAAGCCATCTCGCCATTATCTGGCTGACACACTATAAGATTTTCTACATCAACACCTAATGCCTTAGAGTATGCTGGATCAAAGGCATGCTCTGCATCAACAAGCATTGCATTTCCTCCAAGTTTCTGCATAGTTAGCTAACTATGTTTCAGCGACACATCGGAGATGATATAAAGATCGAATTAACTGATCGAAGTAGTTCACAAAGAAAAGATAACCTGCACTTCAGCAATTGCATGAAGTGCTAGCGTGGTCTTGCCACTACTTTCTGGTCCATATATCTGCAGTATTGAATTTCAAACCAACGAAAAAACTTAGACAAGAATCACATTTAACATATTTCCATGATCAAAACTCTGTAGCAAGGGCATACCTCGACTACCCGACCCTTTGGAAGGCCTCCACCTAAGGCAAGATCAAGAGTCAAAACACCACTCGAAAAAGTCTCTCTGCAATATAGACCAATATTAGACAATCACTTTTCAAAAACTAAATATCTTATGGTGGAATCAAGATAGTACTATGCTATTGTACTTGATCCATTACAGCTTTAACACTCTTGAGGAGAGGAAAGTTAAAGCAATAAGTATAAAGAAAGACTATCTACAGAGATTCTTACACTAGTGCTCCACCAGCACTCCCCAATCTTGTTACACTTCCTTTACCAAACGAACTGTTTATGTCATTCATAGCTGCGTCTAAAGCCTTTTGCTGTGAACAAGCCAAGAAAACCAAAGTTAGTAAGACAAAGAACTCTAACAAGAGAGCAACACGCAGAGCCAACAAAAATTCTGTATATAGTGCCCAAAAAAACAGCTCAACGAGATGAATGAAATTCCTTTCTTTGGTCCATAGACTAACCTAGTGCTTAAGCTTCTACTGATCAAACAAGACAAGGCATTCTGGAAACAAGACACAAGTGTCAACAGGGGAAAATGATTATATCTATCTGTGAGTTACCAACAACTAAAGCTCAGCGAAAGCGCGGGATGTAAAATGAATCCACAAAGGCACTAAGACGGACAATTTCAGTAAAAACAGACAATAACAAGATCCAATCCTATGAATGGAGACCTAAACCTAATGGTGTTAATGGGGAAACACAGGTTCACAGTAACCCAAAGAAAACAAAACAAAAAGAGGGAGAAAGAAGGAAATTTACACGGTCGAGGAAGCGGGAATCAGAGTCGGGAGAGAAAGCGCCGTTGATTCTGTCATCGAATTCAGAACGGATGCTATGGGAGGGTTTCTTCGCGGCGTTGACGGTGACAGGTGAACAGAAGCGGCGGGAGTAGCAAGAAGAAAGCCTGAGCGGCGGCGAATACGAACATGGCGTGAAAGGGTAAAGAGGAGAAAGAGGATTCAAGCAAGGGTTTAACTTCACTAGGCATGAATCCATTCTTTCTGAGTCGAAAAGACGACGACGAAGAAGAAGTAGAACCCAATTATATTTTCTACATTTTTAATTAGTAATTTTTCGTTAAATATCATTGTTTTACTATTGTTCAAAAATCAAAACTTTGGAAGAAAAATAATCCATCCATACCGAAAATAATGTATGTCTATGAGTAGCAATCATCGAAGACAAAGATTTAAGTATCTTTCAGACAAGAGAGATTAAACAAAATTAGGACAAATGAGTTGTTAAAGATCTTCTTAAAAGCTTCTCAGGAAAGCAACAGTCCACCATCTTCTTCTAAGCTACTCCCATCTTTCCTCACTCTCAACAACAAATGCCAATATTTTTTTTTTTTGTGCAACACTTTGAAGTTAAATCTGCTCTTTTTACTCTTTGGCAATCAGAAAGATACCATTATATTCATTCAAATAGGCGAACAAAAACTACACAAACGAAAAGCTGTTAATCAGATACACTAATGAAAATAAAAGCTAGCTAGTAAGAGAATTCATAGTAAAAGCCATATGTGAATAAATGAAGATGCAAATGACACTATTTCTGGTGGGACTTTTTCTTGATTAAGAAGACTAAAGACACAACAGCTAGCATAGAAATCATTTTGAATTAGCCAATCACTATATTCGTTAGTTACGAGTTGCTTTCAACAGGGGTGTGAATAACTGAATCTACAGCTGCATTATAACGCTCCATGATAATGCAAATCAATAGGGCATTCAAAGTGGCTGCACCAAAAGTAGAAATCTTTGAATCGATGTGAATTGCAACTCAGAAATTGAGGAGACAAAACTATGTACCTTCATGTTATTCCCTTTAAATTTCATGTGGTTACGGAAAAAAAAAAAGAAACCACTCTCGATTGGTGTCATGTGCAAATGGGTTACAACTGCAAACAAACGGACAGTGATGAAACCGTGTAGTTAGTATAGAGTCCATCCTGAAATGGACACAGCACCAGATTAAGAGAGACACAAACACATTGCTCCACTCAATAGTCAGTATTCACACAAAGTTAGTAAGCTCACAAAGATCAAATGCATAACTCGAGTGAAACATTAAAGACAGAGAGTGAAGCGACCGAGCGTACAAATTACCAATTGCTCTACTCGAAAACAGAGAGGTCTCAAAGCGTGAAACCTTTTTCCTCTCATCGAAGCAATTAAATAGCAGAACTTTATGATCGTCAAATCAGCAAATACAAACCAACTTGTCTATTTTTGTCCGAATCAAACACAGATTAATCTCAGTCAGTGAATTGTCCACATTTTCACTGATTGCTCTGGCTTCTCAATTTCTCATCCCATGCAATCTTATCCACCGGATTTAAAGCAAGAATGCAGTTAATCGCTAGCTGTCAATAATTTCCAACAGATTCGTATTTTTCGTTAGATATTCCCTATTTTTGGCCACAGTTTGATACTAGTAATAAATTAATACTCAAAAGCACCTCATATATCACGTGATCTTCTTTCTTATCAATGATTTCATGCCTTTTTCCAACCTCCACCAATTTTTTCCCCCAAAAATATAAGATAATAACTTTTTTGGAAATTTGCAGATAACAGATTCCATTAAAAAAGATGAAAAAAGACTGTTAAGATGATTAAAAAGTATTAACAAGCTCTCCTAATCTGTATATTAGCCGTTATCCGAGAGAGGCTCCGCCATTGGCTACTCCAACAGAACAGTGTCGAAATACCGAATATACCCCCGAGAGTGCGGTGAGATGCACGCGCCTCTGGCTCGTTTTAATACTGTTGGCAGCGTGGCCCCCAAAAACAAACTCGCAACGCTCCAAGAAAACCAAAAAACCCCTCTCTCTCTCTTCTCTCTCTCTCTTTTCGCTTTAGATCTGGCCGTTTGAGTCTCCGGGGACGGCGATTGTTTTTTTGTTGCATGAACGCCGGTGATGGCTTCTGCTTGCGTCAACAATGTTGGTGTGTCTCAGGAGTTTCCTGCTTACGGATGTTTCAATCCACGAGCTTCCTTCAGCCGTGAAGACTCTCGGACTTCTGGATCGGAGTTTCCACCGAAACTTGCGGCGGAGGAAGCAGTCGGCGCTGGTGAGTTCGAGTTCAGGCTTGAGGATCCGGTCGGGATGCTTCCCGCCGACGAGCTTTTCTCCGACGGGAAACTCGCGACGAAGCATCAGACCGTCGGGAAATGCAGAAGGATGGATGTGGAGATGGAGATCTCCGGCGCCGATAATTGCTTGTTTTCTCCCAAGGCTCCACGGTGCTCGAGCAGGTGGAGGGAGTTGTTAGGGCTCAAGCGATTCTCTCAGAACAGCAAGGCCGCATCGACGACGACGACGCTCCCTTCGAATCCCAGATCGTCTACTTCGTCTTCGTTGAAGCAATTTTTGCATCGGAGCTCTAGATCGTCGTCGTCGTCCGGATCCTCCTCTTCGGAGGCTTCCTTACTCAGTCTTCCTCTCCTGAAAGATTCCGACTGTGAATCTCTGTCGTTATCCTCTTCTCGTATGTCCCTCTCCTCTTCCTCCTCCGGCCACGACCACGAGGATATCCCAAGGCTATCCCTCGACGCAGAGAGACCTAGCCACATGCTTAACCTCAACCATAACCTCACGGCGAATCCGTTTGCTCCCGCTCGAAGCCTAAACCCAAATCCGCCGCGAATGAGGCTTGTTAAGCCACGTGACAGTAACCATGGAAGCGGAGGGAGAGTTGGACGCAGCCCGATGCGGCGTTCGACGGGAGGAGAAACATGTCAAGCAGCAATGAGCAGAGGAGTCTCTGTAGACAGTCCAAGGCTAAATTCGTCAGGGAAAATAGTGTTTCAGAGCCTTGAACGGAGCTCAAGCAGCCCGAGCAGCTTCAATGGTGGAACGAGTGGGTATAGACACAGAGGAATGGAGAGATCGTACAGCGCAAACGTAAGGGTAACTCCGGTTCTTAACGTTCCGGTTTGTTCGATTCGAGGTGGTTCAGTGATCTTTGGGCAGTTTTTCTCTGCGTCTAATCCTTCTTCATCAGCTTCGTCGCAACATAATAGAACAGGGAGTGGCTCCAATAACAACAGAGCGTCGTCTCATCACCCGCACGGTGGTATAAATAGAGGTCGTAACTCCACGGATCGAATCTAATCTAATAATCTGAGAGAGAACTTCAACAAAACACAATCTTATTGATCCATTGTAGCCAGTTAGTAATCCCACTTCTTTGGTTTGTTAACTGTATGCCCCAACAAGTCTTTTTTTTTTTTTTAACAAAGTTTTTTCCACATTTTAAAATTCAGGGTTTTGTAAATAAAGAGGATCTGCCATTGCCATTTGTTAGTGAGGAATTCTATCTAGGGTTTTTGTAGACGTATCCTGTGAAAAGACATTACACAAAATGGAATTGGAATCTCCTGCTGTGTATTTTGCTTTGCTTTGGGTTTTGAGAGTTAGAGGGAGAGGCAAGAGAGAGAAAGAGAGTGAGACAGTGAGGTTAACGCGCTCAAGGGATGCGCGTGGGTCATAGGAAAAGAGATTCTCTCTCTCTCATAAGCTCTGTGTGTATTTGCGCTCTCCCCACGTTGAAGCTTATCTAAGCTGTCTCTTTCATGTGATATTTTTTAATTCTAGTTTTTCTATAGTTTATTTTGTCGTTTTCTAAGTTTCGGAAATGATGCAGTTTTTCAGAGACTTTACCATACCTTTCTCTCTCTCTCTGCCTTTTTTTTTGTTGCATTTTGCTGTTTATTTATTGTTGTAGGTTTTGTTCTTATGTTAATCAAAGAAGGTTCGTTTAAGCATTAATGCTGGATCTATTGGTCACTGGTTTTGGTGTTTGTAATCACATGTTTAAGTGTCAGCATTTTTTCAACTTACTATGATAATGGTACGTGAAAGGTACGAAACTGTGGAAAGATTACATAGACTATCAAGTCTAGAAAGAAAAAAAGAGAGAGATAAGATTGGACCAGCAAGAAATTGTACAAGTACAAAACCCTAAGCCTTTATCACCTGTCTCTATCCTCTGTACTTTGGCTTCTCTCTTTTGTCCCCTTTCTCCACTCAAATTTTGTTTACAAAAAAAAAAAACAAATAGCAATTGGGGTATAATTTCTAGTCAATTTCCAGCTAGGGTTTTAGCTTGAGAAAAAGTGAGTACTGTCTAGAGAGTTACATCTATGATAGATATTAGAGTATGCTAAGTTGCGATTCATGATTTGTAAAGCCAGCGCTAAAAAGGGGAAAAGTAGGCTAGTTTTGTGGGTTAAAGACAAACCTTTGGCAGAGTTCCCGAAATGGGTTTAGGTTTGTGTGTTTGTATGGGTTTACCACAACCGGACCAATCAGATATCTGGTCAGAGGCTCGGTCCTCTATATAGTCTTCGTAATTTGCTCTTTTTTTTTTGTTTGCATCATCATTAATTATTATCAACACCCACACCATCATCGTCTACATTACTACATATAATCATATATACATAGAGTTGAATGTAAATAATGAGAATCATGGTTGTTATATAAACAAGAAAGTGGTTATCAAGAATAAGAAATTTGTGGCCCAAGTGTAGACATAGATCAGTATTCTTACGAAGGCTTGTAGAGTATATATAGAGACACTATTAATCTAAAAGCCTACGAGATCCAATTATATAGGCTTCAACCACGTGACCAGCATAGCAGACACGTGACTCTCTGTTTACGCACAAAAGTAATATCCTATCGATTTTGTCGCACACCCACGTGACAAGATTTTATAAACATTAAGATATTAATTTTTGTAAAGCCTTTACCCAACAAACTTGAAAGCAGTATGTATAGAAACCATAAAATAAACGAGCCGACATATTCACTTAAAAATTCTGATTTACATGATTGATTTGATGGACCAAGGTTCACTGAATTAGAGTTTGGATTCTTGGAACGATACAATTATTTTGGTTTGTTTTTTTTTACTTAATAATATATTTTAAAATAAATATATATAAAATGACCCGATCAGATAAAGGCCCGCTAAAAAAGCCTAATAACACCAAACGCCATCGTTTCGTATAGCAAACACTTGTTTGTTACACACTCATCAACTCTTTTGCTTTTTTTTGTTCTCAAAACCGAAGCAGTAAGCAGAGAAAGGGAAACAGCGTGTAACAGAGAGTGACCCGTGTTTGGTCATGATGATGTATTTTCCAAGGTTGTCTTCTCTGTTTTACGGTCATTGAGAGAGATATTGCACTCTAGATGTCAGATGATGATGCTAATTGCTACTTGACAAAAATTCCATAATTAACTAGAAAGAGTTTTCAATTTTATGTATTATACCTGGATTGATGTTGGCAGAGAGCATCTGATCGATATTATCAATACGGCGTTGTATAGATTTGAGCACCAGATTCAGAGATGAAACTCTTTGTTTCACGCTGGAGATTCTCGATGCGTGTTGTACTATAAACGGCAATGGAGCGTTCTCCAGCAATTGATCAAGCTCTGTTTTCATCACATTCAACAACAAAACACAAGAGAGAAAATCTATCCAATCTGAGAATTCTTCAAGAACCAATATGGGATCATGTTTGTTTTTATTCTCAAACTTTGTGAAAATTCGGGATCAATTCAAGATTTGCAATCTGAATAAATTGTTAGACTAAAAGGCAAAATCATGCTAAGAAACTCACTCGATGGATTGATTCGTTAATATATTCTAATTTCAGGAAATCTAACAAAGCGAAGACGGAGAATCGGAAAAGGTGATTGCGATTCGATCAATACAAACATCGATTAAGAAATAGGATTTATGCAGATTGCGATAAATCGTACCTTGGACTAAGCGATCGAGGGAACCGGAGAGTTGGTCTTGGCTATTGAGCGTATCAAGGGCTTGAGAGTCGAAGTCCTTAATGACGGACTCTAGCATCGCTGATAAGCCTCGAGCCATTGCTTCTCCGCCGCCTCCGTGACCATCTACGACGGTGGATGACGACGAGCTAGTCGCGTCAGCTGAATCGCGGCGGTTCGGTTCTGATTGTTGCTCCATTTCCCGGCGAGGCTAAATTGTATTTGTGGCTTTTAAAGGTGGTCTTTGATGGGTAAAACAGAGTTTTGTCGTGAGGATGACGGAAATACCCCTTGGAAGTTAGTTTAATTTCGATTAAGATTTAGGGTTTTCTGCAAATGTGTGTATATATGTTTAACGACGCCTTCATTTCTCTCTGATTCGATCCAGAGGCCAGAGCGTGAAGATGAGAGCTAAGGTAAGAAAGAGTCTTCTACTTAATCTAGTGCTTCGTTATGCTTGGTTTGATAGATCTGCTAGGTGTGTTGATGCTTTTGTGCTTAGTATGTGGCGGAATTTTATAAACTGCTGTGTTATCGAATCATTCGAGTGGGAAGAATCGGAATCTTAGTTATAGGGTAGGAGAAACTGAAGATCGAATTTGTGATTTCGACTTAGCATTTCGCTCTTTTCAGGAAGAGAACTCGTAATTCTACCATACGGGAGAGAATGGATTGAAACAAATGAGATTGAATTTATGTCCTAGGTTTAGTGATTGATCATATCATCTTTGAATAATTGGTAGCTTTTTTCGTCATTTTAGAAGCCAAGTCTGCTTCTTTGATTGATCATAGTTTCGGCTAGTAACACAGTTTACGAATGTGTTTGTGCAGTGGAAGAAGAAGCGCATGAGAAGGCTTAAGAGGAAGAGAAGAAAGATGAGGCAGAGATCCAAGTAACCAAGCTTCAAGACATGTTTACCATCTCTCTTTCGTTCTATTGAAACATTGTTCTTAAGATTTTTTCACATCAGACTATTGTTTAAGATTTTAATCAAAAAGAAAATTCCAGACTTCCCTTCTTTATCAACATCTTTCTCCTTGTTATTGTCTTTCATTTTGTTTCTAACCGAATCTTGAATATTTCAAGAAAAAACACAAACATCGTGTTTCTTTGTTCTTATTCATCTCTTATCTGTTAAAGAACTGAAGCTTACTTGAATCATCATCATCCTCCTCATAAAACTAACATAATCTCTTTGTCAAAATGATACAAACAGTAAAAACAAAAAAACGAAAAAATGTGTATATGAGAAATAGCATTTATACATCTAAATTAAACTGCATGACAATCCTATCTACTGCATTCTGTCCCACGACCTTACGCGATCGGAGCTCCTCAAGAACTTGTTTCGCTAGCTCCAATTCATCCTCATGAGCTATCCCTTCAACGATTATCGCATAGGTTGTCTCATTCGGCATTCTCTTCTTCTCAACCATCATCTCAAACACCTCCATTGCCAAATCTGTCCTCCTCGTCTTGCAAAACCCAAGAATCATTGCGTTAAAGTTATCCACCGTTGGTCTATAGTGCTCGCTCTCCTCCATTATCGACAAAACCTCCATTGCTCCTCTAAACATCCCTTCCAAACACAGCCCTCTGATCAGAGACGAGTAGGTGTGCGAGTCAGGATCAAACCCGCACCTAGTCATCTCGTACAAGAGCTGAAACGCTGCAAAGGTGTTTCCTTTCCTGCACAGACTTGTGATTACGCTCTTGTAGAAATCGTGCGTGCAGCATTTCTGCTTGTTGCTCAAGCTCTGTATTATGTAGAACGCTTCTTGCACCTTGTTGTTATGCTCGCATAACGCTCCTATCGCGTTGTACGTTCCTTCGTTTGGTCTACAACGCCGGTATATCATCTCGTCTAGACATTTCACCACAAGATCAACTTTCCCTTCCTTGCACAAACGCGCGATTACAGGGTTATAGCTCGTGGCAGTGACTCTAAACTGATGGTTTCCTTTACTCATCTCATTCAAAACCTCCATTGCCTGCTCTGTTCTTCCATGAAAAGCTAACGAGTTTATCAATATGTTATAGGTTACCACGGAAGGAGACCGATCTCCACCGTCCATCTCAGCCAACAGCGAATTCGCCTCCTCCCACCTACCATCACAGCACAGACACCTCAGCAAAATGTTATAACTCACAACATTTGGCTTAAAACCTTTTGCAGGCAAGTCCCTGAACAGCTTCATGGCATCATCTGTTCTTCCTTCTTTACAGAAACCAGTCAAAAGCACATTATAGGTAACCAAATTGGGTTCACCGCCTTTGGCAATGATGTCATCTAAGAGCTTAACGGCTTCATCAGCTCCTCGTTCCTTATAAGCAGCCTCAAGCAAGAACGAGTAAGTGAAAGCATTTGGAGCTAAACCTTTCTGCATCAACCTCTCAACAAACTGCAAGCTCTGGTTTAAGCTACCAAGCATACATAGACCTCGAACCAAGGCATTGTAGGTAACGGTGTTCGAAGGAAAACCATGATCCTCCATTTTCTCAACAAGCTGCATCGCGTAACCAACGTTACCTCTCTTGCAAAGCTGATTAACCAGATAAGTGTAAGCGGATGCATCGGGTATAATCCCGGAGCTAACCATAAGCTCAATCACACGAATCGCTTTCTTCAATCTGTTGGCTTTGCAGAGATCGTACAAGAGCTGAGTAGAGTGAGCTACATTGGGTTTACGCCCTTCCGTGACTAAACCTTCGAGATGAGAGAAAGTATCGTTCAGACTCGGCTCGTCGCTTCTCGGGTCAACAGAAAACGACCCGGAACCAGAACCGAAGTCGGGTTTCCAGCTGGATCCAGTTACGGTAAAGGCGGAGTCTTTGGGGGATAACGTTATCTGGGTGGAAGCTAAAACCCGAGCGACACCTTTATTGACGGAGGAGAAGTGGAGGTAACCGGTGGGGATGTGGGAAACAAACCCTAGGGCTTTTCTCGGCGACTCCGGAGATGGATTTGCCGCCATGGATAAGACTGAGTTCAATAGAGTCGACATTGGCCTAAAATCGGACAGCAATCAGAAAACTGGGAAAGAGAGATGAAATGAAAGTTTTGGGTTTTTAGTTTATACGCAGAACCCAGAAATAAAAAGGATCATAACGTACTTTCCACTCAAATCAAATCAAATGCGAGTCGGATTAATTCTTCTTTCTTGTGTTCTTTCCTCTTTTCCTCCGCCTCTGTTATCCACGTGCCAAACACACGCGCGTGGTAACCACGCTCTCTTTGCTTGTCAGAAGATTATATGAAGAACAAATAGCTTTCATCACCAAAAACATCAACTACAAATGTTTATTGGTCGAATTATCAAAAACACAAAAAAAGTTTCAAAAACAAAAATCGAAACCACAATGAGATAAACTAAACAGAGGACAGAAACACACAGATGCCTGAAAACTCTCCATTGCTACAACGTTCTGCAAAGCTAAAGACTCTTTTTCTCTGTACAAGAGACCCAAAGTTTTTCTCCACTGCTTTCTCTCAAGAAGACACAAAAACTGTCTTTTTGTCCATTTGAAGGAAGAATCCTCTCTGCTGCGATTAAAAAATAAAAAAAAAGGAGTTTGAAACCGATTCTCTCTACCTTTCTTGTCGCGGTTTCTACAATAATTGCTCTTAAGCTTCATATATTTTGACATCGCGATAAGGTTTCTTGATTCTATACTGCTTCAATCATCTCGATACTATCAACTCAAGACTGGCTCGGTTTCTGGCTTCCTAGCATAGATCGTTTCAGAAACTCCATTAGTATTCTCTTTTGCTGCTCATCAATGTGTGGGAAACTCGAACGTAGAAGCTCAATCGGCATTTCGCGGACAATGGCTTGAGCAGCTGCATCAGATATCTCAGTAGCAAGATGCGGTTGCAATTGCGAATTCAAACTCTGCATGATACTGTCGTATTTGCTGATGCAATACTTCATCAGAAGGTTAAAGAACTCAGTAAAGGAAGCACGCCATAGAGCCATGCCCGCGTTGTTGATGTTACTAGCCCGGAGAAGCTCAGAAGCTCGGTCCAGTGTAGATTTCAGTACCGTGGAAGCTCCGTCTCCAACAGGACTGCCTATAGGACGGAGCGGTGGCTGCTCAGAAGAACATGAAACTGCTGCTAGACATGCGCTTATCGGTCCTAAATCCATGTTGTGAATGCACAAGCTTACAACTTTTGCAAGCTTGTTTGTGGTTTTGCTGATATCGGGATCCGGTGAGAGGACTCCGAACAATGACCTTAAATGACGGAAAATGGCCATGCAAACTATCCGCATTAGGTCGCTGCCAGGGAAAATAAGCTGAAGATATCTTATAAGTAGTTTCCGACCCTTTGGAAGAGAGATAATCCTTAGAAAGAGAAAATCATCCTGGGACCGGTTTTGCCCATTCTTGGCAAGGGGATCAACGAGCTGCAGTGAAACCGCAAGGCTTTCCAACAAAGCTTGCCGTCTTTGTTTCAACTGGTTTCCTCCATCCTGGAGCTGGTTAAACTCTAAGAAACGATCTATATCATCAACATCAAGGAGAAGATTAAGACCATCCTCAATGTACACTCTAGCTGCAAGCAGGGGTTCTTGATCAAGGGGTTTATCGGTAGCTTTGTGCTCCATATTATCAGATTTAGTTGAATTCGGAGGGTCCACTTCAAGTAGGGGACGAGGCCTGCGGATCGAAGAGAAAGGAACTCTACCAAGAGCTTCAACCTGAAGAAAAGCATGGGGCTCATTGTTTGTCCGTGCACGCGGATGGAGGTCCCTCAAATGATTTGGACAGAAATGATGTCTCAGTTTTGCACCTGCAGATTTCTTAGCCAGACAGGCTTGGTGGTAGTAATCATCAACATAAGGATCATTGCTGTGTGTCGCAACAAGCTGCATTCTCAGTATATTTTCTATCTCCTCTGCTGACATACATTTAGACCGGAATGGAGGCCGCCCACTATATCTCCTCTGAACGCCACCATCAAAGCCTTGTTGATGAAAACGCAAGTTCTGTCTGTTGCCTTGAGCCGACCCTGGTCTTGCTTCCCTCGGATCAACAAACCCAAGCATTCCATCATAATTTCCAGTGGATGATGATCGAGAAAGATGGGGACTAAATAACTGAGGCTGCATTGGATGTTGTTGTAACCTATTCTGAGATCCCTGCATCTGAGGGGGCATCAAACCGTTTTGATGAGGCGGCTGTTGTAGCATCGCGTTATTCATGATCCCAGCATTATCACCAGAATGCATATTTTGTCGATTTATCCATTGAGCCGGAGGGCGATTATTCAGAGGAAGAGCAGGACGAAACTGAGACATGTTTCCAGTGAGCTGGGGAGATCCACGATGCATGCCAGTCAACGGAGGCTGCAAATTTGGAAACTGAGAAAAGTTGGGCGATCCCATTTGAGGCCCACCAGAATGATAAGGTATATTTGGGTGTCCTAAACGCTGATCTGGTGATATGCTGCCTGGAGGCGGGTATGAAACAAAAGATGACTTCGGGACACGAATTGGTTCACTGGGAAACTGTTGTTGATTGTGGTTTTGATGCAGCTGACGTTGTGGTTCGAGATACGGTGTTGTTCTGTTAGGGTCGAGAGCCGAAAAAGGCTGTGCCGACAACGCCTTGTCATCTTTGATAGCATCAGAATCTAGTATCTGCTGGCCATACCAATCTGGCAACTCCTCCCCACGAGTCCACTCAGGTGCTAAAGAATCTGAGAACAAGAAATATATGTATTAAACTGTTAAACCACAAACTAAAGCCTTGCTTGCAAGATAGATGTAAAAGCATGGAAATGCATTTACTACGTAGAAAAAAGATATATAATAAAATATTATTATGGAAAACGGAAGAAAAACAGTTTACTCTAAATCATCAAGGCAAAGTAATATAGAGGACAGAGATTTGATATATATGCACTGTAATTTCCTAGATCTCAGTACTTGAAGAACCAAGTAAAGCTACATTACAAAGTATTACAGACAGTACATGAAATCTTAAATAAATGTGAATGCATAAAAGATAATGTAGTACTTCACAAGGATTTTGAGACAACACTACAGAACATATGAAACTCACTCTGTATTGATCGCCTGTCAGTGATTGGTCCCGTGTTTCTATATACATCAGGATCCCTATTCAACTGTAACAGCATAGACAAAAATCCTCAGGTCGGTCACAAGCTTATTCGAAGCGATCTAACATTTTAAAGTTGAAATGAAATAGAAAAAAAGAATTGTCGGATGCATGTATGATCAATTATCATGTGTATAAGCTAGCTAACCTTTGAAAAGGTATTAGCAAGATCATCAACGTCCGAAAAAGGTCTTGAATCTTCAACCTGAATATATTGGGGAGGAATCGTAAGTCACTCCAGTAAATGAACCGAGAATATAAAACCGAAGAAAAAGCTTCATCTCTGCCAAATATAGAGCTCCCTGGTTTCTTACAAGAAAAGATGCTAGCAAGAGAGAAATAGGGTAAGACTAACCTCTTCCTTATCAAATGAAAAGTCTTCGCCTATTCCAGTGAAAGACAATATCTCATCTTCCTCGTCCAATCCACCTAGCTCAACTTCCTCGACAACATCGTTCCCAAAAAAGGCATACTGAGATGCATCAAACACCGAATTACCTACACCAAAGAACCCAACATTTAGATAATTCCCGAAAACAGAGACGAGAAACTATAAGACTCTGATGCAAGTGTCATTTTAAGAAAAACGGAATGCGAAGATGTAAAACTTTCTTCCACAAAGTTCACTACCAGAGAGAATCTCAACAGGTACAATATTGTTTTAGATTTCACCATAAAAAGACAGTGGAGAATGTTCAAGCTTGAAATAGCAACTAAATCTTCCCTAATCCTCTTCTTCGTGGGAGTACAAGGCAATGAAACCAAAGGGAAAATAATGACGAGTGAAGTCAAAAGAATCAACTAACGGAGAAAATTCAAGTTCGATATACTCCTCCACAGTTGGAAGAACTAAATCAAACTAGATCCAGATTCAAACCACAAAAACTATCTGGAGAAGAACAAACCGAATTCAAAAGAGAAGAAAAACAAACCTGTAGGATTGTCTCCAACTTTCTTAAGATCCTCGGTTCCGGGAGCTTGATTTATGCTGCTTCCCATTCCAAAAGCGTCCATAACCGATACCGTATCCAAATCCCAATCCCTAATTAGTCTGAAAACCTCTAATTAACTGCTTTCAAACTAAGAAATCGAGGTGAATCAGATTCTAAACACAAGATTTGTCTCGGAGAAATTCGATCCCTAAATACGCTACCTAAATATCAAAAAAAGAAACTCGAGAATCCGAAATCCCTAAACGCTTAATGAAATGGAGATCGATTGACGATCGAATCCAATCAGAGTAACGAGGTTCCTAGTGAGAACAATACATATCGGCTCCCGTGACGGAAGCAGAGAAAGAGATACGGAGAAGAAGGAAAAGTCGCAGCAGAACCCTAAATGAGGAAGATATATCGATGCCTAATTCTTTTTTATGATTGATTGATACAGAGATTATTGCTTTTCGAATAATTAAAAAAAAAAAATCCTGTAAATTTAATTATTTTTATATTGCAGAGAACTATAACAAAGCCAATCAATAATCTAATCTAATCTAATGTACTGCATCAAAGAATGCCACGTGTCTGTTAAAAAAATAATAATCTCGACATTTCTTCGAGTGTTCTTCCTTGATACGTTTCCAAATGAAACAAATTACAAACTCGATTCGTCTCCTCTTCCTCTTCTCTCAGACGTTTTAGTGGGCTTTGGATTCCTTCAAACGCTCTTCCCATCTATCCTCTCCAAATTTTGGACTTAGTCGGAATCAACAAGGTAAAGGTAATGTTGAAGGGGCATTTTGAGCTCTTAACAACTAACGAAATCTTTGTTAATAACTTGAAATTTTAACAAAATGTGGTAATGCGTTATTAGTTCTCTCATTTTCATTCAATTTTCGTTTAACATGTAGCTTGAATTGAAGGGGAAAGATGTGGGATATGCATTGATATAATTATTGTTAAGAGGTTCTTGATTGTTGTCAGCACTGGTAATAGCTTGTTTTCTTTGTGCATTACATTTCTTAATCTGCCAAAGTTTACATAGTCCTTAGAATTACTTCAGTTCTTTGAAGATCATTTCTTGCAATATATTTATCATGCTTTGTGTTTGATGAGATGTTTATCGAGGACAGACTGATAATTGATTAAATATTTAGGTTCTGCTTTGATTGCATTGATAATTGGTCTACGATTATGAACCTGTGTCCTCTCTATCACAAAGCGTTTCAGGTGATTACATTGTGAACTTGTAAGAAAAATCACATATCTGTTTTTATCTGAACATAGTATTTTTTTTGTTTTTTGATTCTTTGTACACTGTAAAAAGAGAGAGGTTCACTTCTTCACACATAGAAGAAATTGTTGCCCAACTAGCTTAGAGATTTGGTTCACACAAGCTTATGAACTGCGGTATAGTAATTAGAGGAGGAGATAAACTTGTTTATAACCGTATGGAGCTGGGGAAACCAGCGTTCAATTTTATTGATGTTCTGCCCACGTTGTATTTGTTTTCGTTTGATGGATTATTTCTTGAATGCATATAAAACTCCTAGCTCATGAGTATGGTTCGAGATCCTGCTTTGTCTTATTCTGAAATAGTAGCTTATGGTGGCGTGCCAGTTTTCAATAAACGATAGCCCAGTATGCCAAGATCTATGTGGATTCTGTTATTTTAGCTCCTTACATACTAGTGTTTGTTCATTGTAATCGTACTCTATTATATAACACACACTGACAATGTAATCTAGTTCCCCAATCGCCCGTAAGGTATGGCTTGTTGCAGACCCGTTTTCAGCTAAATAAATAAAGAGATGCCTCGTTGAGTTATGTGTTGACGCTCTAGCTTGTGTGGACTTACAGGCTCCTAGAAGGATATCAAGTAGACGCAGTCCTAAGAGGTAAGACTGTTCTACTATCACTTTACTCTCGTATTATTTTTGATGGTCAAGCTAGTTTACTGTGGGAACACATGGTTAAGCTAGTTTTTTTGGAAGAAGGTCCTAGTTAAGTTAAGTGTAGGAACGTTGAGTTTATCCCATTCCTCTTGCTATGCGTTCAGTGAAACCTTCACATTAGGCCTTGTCTTTTGACTACATATCTTGATGCAATTTTGTGTCATGAGGTGTTTGGCCTTGTCTTTTCTATCAGTTGCTTTTATTGAAAGGCATTATAAAACGTACTGTAGTTAAAATAACTTGTGAGATTATGATATATACGCGTAGGCCTTTGAGAGGGAGGAGGAGGAGCAGCAACAGTAGCAAGCTCACCGTCACCTCCCAAGAACCAAGTATCATATCTCCAATCTTTATAAAGAAAGTTTAGAGTGACCAAATGAGAGACCTTGCAAGTATCAATCGTGCTTTCATTAACTGGTTTAGTTCGTACGAATGTGACTGATTGGTCTCGTCAAGGTAGGGACTTGAAGTTGTAGTAGGCTCATGTAGTATTGGGTTTGTGTAAGATTCTTTAAAGAACAAGACATAACCTGGTGTAGTAGGCTCATGTAGTAATGGGTTTGTGTAAGATTCTTTAAAGAACAAGACATAACCTGTTGTCTAATCTATACTTTTGATTCAAACTGATTAACCAATTCTTGATTTGGTGAAAGTGAATCAGTGATTCTGACAACAACAATAACCACCACCTTTGTCTTTGTCTTTTTGGTTGGAGTTAATGTGGTTCATGATCTGATGGTAACAAGTCAGTACGTTTAAATTTCATTTCCATGAATAGCTCTCCTCGTATTCATATATACATTTTAATATATAAATATATATACATTTATTACGTATTTTGTCTGGATGAATTAAAAGTGGTGGTGGGGATATAATGCATTTTTAGCAGAAGATGAGATTGAAAGCAGTAGTGGGAATCATGCAATCTACACATTGGTTCCTTTATTTGATTTTTATTTTTATTTTTATTTTTGATGTTATTTTATTTGAACTAAAAAAATAAAAAAAAATAATAATAAAGGGACCACACACTGTCCATAAGCACAACCACACATGACTCCAAGTTAAAGTCTTTTGCAGAACCTCTTCTCTTGTCTCCTAATGGGGCAACGATTTTTAGAATAGAAAATGAATGAAATTCTGAAATCTTGTTATAATGAAAGTTAAGTTTCGATGATACGGCTAAGTAAGGTATTTTTTTGAGGAGCAAGAAAGAGTGATGGCCCAACACACACACACATCTTCTTTAATTAAATCGGGACCTCTCAAACCTAACTCTTATTTTATCATATGCATCTATCTTCTTGAGATAGTTACCAATAAACACCACACGTAATAATTGTCAACTACTATTACAAATCCTATTACTGAGAGTCCATTTAATCTCTAACCACTGTGTAATTGGATGTGTACTTCGTCTAATATAAGACGATGTTACTTTCATACATTGTGTATATTGAAAATTGGATTACAACAGTTGTCACCAGAGTTCATAAGTCATAATGGATCTATGGTCCGTAATTGTAAGGTCTCGAAAGAAGACTTCATCAACACTTAACCGAAACAAGAAATTCTGTAAGAGGGTTTAGATCACGATTCTTATCCTCGTTAATCATGATAGTGAATCCCAATCCATATGCTATCTATCTTCTGATTAAGAGTTTAGATCCAAGTATGTATTGGTGCATTATTAATACATGTAAATGTCTAAGGATTAATATGAATATATGATGTAATATATTAGGTCACGAGCTTCTCATGTATGGACCATAGTACATGTGATATGTATGCACTAACAAGCCCCAACAATTAATTCAAACACATGCCCTTAATGGGGAGCTTTACACATCCAGTGAAGCCCCATATGAATTGTTGTAAGATCTAGGTGTGTGATATGATGTTGGAACGAAAGTATAATTAAAGTCACAAGTTTCAAAAACTTTGATAGACGAATAACTGTGTATATGAACCGGGAGATATAAGAATATGGTATACATTACACAAATGGCACGAATTCTTTCTTTACAACAAATTGAATCATTGTGGTGCCTTTAAGGAAAGATGAAGTTTCCAGGTAAGGCACCCTTTAAGATTCTTACAATGGTTGTGGGTTTTATTGTTTTCTTTTTGAAATGTTGATATCACATGAATAACACCAACACCAACTTTAAGTTGAATCAAATAAGAAGAAGAAAAAAAAAACCAAAAAAAAAGGTGAGAAACTAAAGTCATTTAAAGTGAAAATAAAGGATGCCATATATACAACAAAGTCAAGGTGCAATGTCACTTGTTTTTCAATCAACAAGGAATAAACCCGCAATTCAAAATTTCTAGTTTTTTCTTAGCATTGTAAATATTACATTTGATTAGTTGCATCAGACAGTCGCCCATTAATTAATGTCTCATTATATTGTTGGTCGTCTCATAATACATGAAAAATTCGAACGAAGACCAATATTGATAATATTTGAGAGAACCAAACATGTCTTTAAGTTGTGCACCTTGGCCACTCTTTTACTTTACAAAATCCACTTTTAAGAAATTGGCCTTTGTAAAACAAATTAAGATGGTGGAAATTTGAAAGCTTATAAAAGACAAAGGCATAATATTTTTACTTTTAAGGTGTGGGAAATATAACAAAGCACACAAAAAATGTAAAGAAGACTTGTAGAAAAAAGAAAGTAAAAGGGACATAAATTAATTCTTGTGTGTGTTACTTTCTATCTGATTCTCATCTTCATAAGAAAATGTCTCATCTCTCTCTTTCTGCGCCTATTGGGTTCTCTGGGTTTATACATATACTTCAATTTTTAGTTTATTAATTAATACTTGAACCAAATAAATATTTGATTTAAATTCAAGGATAATTAAACCAGTTGAAATTAAACTAGAGTTCTTCATTATCAAAATCGCATGAATAAAATACTCTATCTTTAATTTACATATTATCACACTGTTATTTACTTAAAGAAAATTGAATATAATAACAAGCTATTATTTCCTGATCTAAATAAATATAGGTATTAACTAATAAACAAAAAATAGTCGTGGTTTTATTATTAAATAAAATATCATATATTTACTGAAATAAAATGGCCTCTGTTAATAAATTATCCTTGTTGTTGATGTTAGATAAAATAGAAAAAAAAAAGGGTCAAAGAAAGGGTCAAACAGAAGTAGCCAGAATATTTCACCACGTGGCATCACATGGCGCCAAACTCGTACAAAAACGGAAAAAGTAGGATTTTACCCATTTTAACGGACCGTACAAAAGACAAATTGTGGGTACGAATAAAAATGTTTGCCACGCTGGAATGCTTACATGGCAACACGCATGACTCCTTCGACCTTTTTACACGTGTCGTATATTAATTGCATGATTTATCCAAGAAAAGTAAATTCCCTCTTTTTACGGTGGTAAATGTCCTAAACTTCCCCTATAATGGCGCTAAATTCACGCCCAACTGATCTACTCTATTTACTCGGCACGGTGATGAAGTTGAAAAAAAAAAAACAAAACCGATTCCGAGCGTTACTCCTAATAATACTATGATCAAAAAACATAACCGAATCCGATTTAAAATAAGCTTTCGCCAATTCCCCTCCAAGTTACCACTTAAAATATTATGTTCTAACCGACAAATTGTATTTCAGAATTATCACAATAACCGATAGACAAAAATCTGTTGGATATAAATCTTATTAAATTTAAATTAGAACAACAATAAACAAGATTAAATTCAATCAGAGCATTAGGTTACTAAATGACCAAAAATTGCGCCTAAAAATTAACTATTGAATTTCTGAAAACGTGTTAAAACGTGAAGTTTATGGAAAAACATTTACCAAAAAGATGTATAACAAAATCAACATATATTTTCAAACCCAAAGAAAATGGTAGGTTAATTAAATTCAGTATGTTATATAGATTTAGAATTGTTTACCTTTGAACAAAAATGATCATTTTCTAAAATTTGGGTTTTTCTCTCTCTCCCTCTCTCTCCTTCTTCTTTTTTTCATCTTTCTCTATATGTCGATGTGTATAAATAGGAAACAACCATTTGGTTGAGGTTCGTTTCGATTTGGTCTTTGAAAAGAAAAGAATAAAAGAAAACCAAGGCTCTCTTCACGCACATCAAAGCATCAAAAACCAAAAACCGAAACGCATGCATTTCTAATTTTTCTATCTCTTTTAAACTTCCTCCTTCTCCTCCTTCTCTCTCTATAAACCTTCCTGCCTCTCATGGCCGTCGATGCTCACCATCTGCTTCTCTCTCCTCCTCAACTCTTCTCCAACAGGTTTATAACGCTCTGTTGATTTTTGGGATCCGATTCTTTGGAGTACTTGCCTTCGTGGTGTTTATTGATGATTCTCAACTGAATCTTTTTTTATTTTACTGTTTCTGCAGAGATTTAACGATGAGTTACAACGCCTCCATGGAACCAACTAATGGCGGTTTCTGCACGAACAATAATCAAAACGGATACAGCGGCGTTTCACCTTTCTCGGTGACACACGATTCGCCTCCTCTTCTTCATATGTACGGCGGCTCCACCACCGCTGATACTATTCCCACAACAGCTGATTCATTCACTTACTACGCAGATGGTGCCAATGTCGACTGTGATTTTTTCCCTTCACCGACGAGAAAACGCTCCAGAGATTCCCGATCGAATTACTATCATCATCTTGTTCATCAGAACCAACACAGATCATCATCATCATCATGCGTTACTGCTACTACTCCTTTTTCGTTTCTCGGTCAAGACGTCGATATCTCCTCTCACATCAATCAACAACAGCACGAAATCGATCGATTCGTCTCCCTTCATGTAAGTCTCTCTTAAGAAACCGCTTCATTATTTTAAGCAATGTGCGACGATCAATGGCTGCTCTATTGATTTCTTTTTCTGATCAGATGGAGAGAGTGAAATTCGAGATTCAGGAAAAGAGGAAGAGGCAAGCGAGGGCGATAATGGAAGCTATAGAGCACGGGCTGGTGAAAAGGCTCCGAGTCAAAGAAGAAGAAAGAGAGAGGATCGGCAAGATAAACCACGCGCTTGAGGAGCGCGTGAGGTCACTCTCCGTCGAGAATCAAATCTGGCGGGATCTCGCTCAGACCAACGAAGCCACCGCCAACAACCTCCGCAACAACCTCGAGCAGGTCCTGGCGCAGGTTAATGACATGCGTAGCGTACCCGGCGCGGGATTAGCTAACGTGAACCCCGACGACGACGACGATGCGCAGTCGTGGTGCGGAAGCAGCTCGGGTGAAGAAACGGTTAGGCGCACGCTAGGTCATGAGGCGCATGATAAGGCAGCGAAAGGTAGGATGTGCAGAAACTGTGGGGAGGAGGAATCGTGTGTGTTGCTCTTACCATGCAGACACTTGTGCTTATGTGGAGTCTGTGGGTCCAGTGTGCACACGTGTCCCCTTTGTAGATCTCCCAAAAACGCTAGCGTTCATGTCAACATGTCACCTTGACCCCGTCTATGGAAAATTATGGAATTTTTTTATTTTTATTTTTTTTCTCTTTAAAAAGTTGTAAGAATCAGCTGGATATTCTTTAGCTAAGAAATCAAGATCATTAGAGGAAAACCTTTACTACAAAGGAAGAAAAAATCCCGCTGTTTTTTAGATATTTCATATGCATTCCGTTTATCTTACCATAAATACCGTTTAATTATATAGATATTTTGATAAGTGAATCCAAGAGAATTCTGTTACTAAACTAAGAAAATATATAAAAAGAGGGATTCAAATACTGAAACAGAAAAGATTATCTTACTATCTGTATTTGTTTTATACTACTTGTTTAATTAAGACGCATATGTGATGATGATTATTATTTGGAAGGATCACGAAAACAATAATCCCAAAACTAGAGGAAAAAATAATAATAAAGTAACAAATACGATAATTGGTGCTGAAATGGGACCCCAGAACAGTACACTGGTAGGGCTTGTAAGACACGCGCCGGCAAAGACGCGTGAGAGAGGGAAGAGGAGGAAAGAGACAGTGAAGAGGTAAAAAGCTGACACGTCGGACGCGCGCAAATGTCGCTGTTGTTCGTCCTGCGTACTCCTCCTGACACTTTCTCTCTCTTCTTCCTTTCAAAAAACAAATTATTTTCTCGTTTTGTTTTTTTCCCTCGATTCTCCCCATTTGTTATCTAGCAAATTTTTTACATAATTAAAGAACTTTGAAGCAAAATTAATTTTATATATATATATATTATATATATATATATTTTATATATATGATTCTATTTATAGCAATATAAAAAAATCATAATCCTTAGGTCCGAACTACTCAAATCTAACTAAAGAAAATTTGAGTAGAATAAAGAAAATCTTAAGAATATAATCAAATGCGAACAAAGAAAATCTATATAAATGTTATACTTAAAAAAAAAACAAAATATAATAAACAAAAAAAAACAACTAATACATGATTTTTGGCTCGATTTTTGTACCTGATTTAAGTAAAACATGATTTTTTGGCTCGAAACTAAGCATCAAATTAAACTAGTAAAACCATCGCTATACGAATACATTTCACAACAACTAATAGTCTAATACAACTAGAAGATATGTTTAGTATAGTTCAATCCAGTGGGTATGACAAGACTAGTTAATTTTAATCAAATTGTATAACTGTGATTTCAAAGTTGATTTAACAGATGTTTTTTTATAACACTGTTTTAACAGATGTTTATACATGATTAATCTGCTGAATATTATTGAAAACTATGGCATTTTATTGAAAATATGATATAGAGATATAAAAATAAAAAGAAACAATGGAACACACGAGAAAGCGATGCGAATAGATCATGCCAACATTAAAGAGGATATACTCGTCGCACGAATAAAAAGTCCTAAAGCCAATTTATCATCTTCTCTTTTCCTCATGTTTAGTTATATTTTTGTGCCTAGAGAAAATCAAAGCCTAAAATATTGGTTTATTATGTTAATCATACGATTCTAAGTGGAATTTCAGATTTGTATATTATTAGATTTAGATGCAGACATCTTTGTGCCTTCACAGGCGGATCAACCAATGGAGGTTCAAAATTCTAAATCATGACATTTTGAAACGTTCAATATCATCTACTTGTTTTAATTAACCAGTCTTTCAAAAACACGTTAAGTTAGACACAAAACTAATAAGCTATTTTTCCAAGATCGAAAGTAAATAAAATATTTAAACCTACTTGGTTAAATCATCCACTATCAATATTGTAACATTACTTACTCATACACATTAACATATGATCTAGTGTTTGTATTGTTGCATGCTTTGAAATAGAAATCTAGTCAAATATGGAGGAACGGTATCTTTTTTTTCTTAACCTATCGAGGAACGATTTCTATATAAGGGGAGAAGACAAAACACATTTTTACAGGGATATAAAAAATGAATGTACTATAATTTCTTTATTTTATGACTAGGAATTTCCCAACCTTTGCCCCATAATTTTTTTTATCCAAAATATACTAATAATACATATTAATTATATTCTAAGCTCGCGCGCTTGTACAAGATAAATTTTTTTTTTTGAAATTATATATTATTTTGACAACTCTTGGAAATTATATTATAATATATAAAATGTTTCTAGATACATAAAAATTTATGTCCAATACAGACTTGAACTCGAAAATACAGATTCAACTTCCTCCAGAAATAGTTTTTAATTACCAAGTGAGATATATATTGCACTAACTGGTTAGAACAATCACGGTGCAATCCTCTTCTAACTTTATCCAACTTTTGAGATTTTTAAAAAAATTGTAATTTTGAGTTTTAAAAAAAAAATTGTAATTTTGAAACTGGAGTAAGAGTATGTGATGGGAAACCAAACGTCACGTACACACTAAGCAACAATTCAAGCAAAAACAAAGCTACAACCAAAAAAAATAAAAGAGAGAGTGACGCTTGACCGATTGATGTTTATTTTGATTACTTTATTATTTGGAAACTTTTGAAGAATCTAAGGACCATTTCCCTACGGTTATGCTTTTATTTAATAATTAATATATAAGCGAAACAAACGAAGCAAAAGTGGAAGACTTGGTGTAAAGTAATAGGATATGCAAATGTTGTGGTGTTAGGGTTTGTGTCATGCAACTTGTCCACTTCAATTTTAGATATTATTTTTTATTTATTTACACCCATTTTTTTGTCCAATATTTCAGCTTTGGTGGGGTTTTTCTCTCTCTTTTTAAAGATTTTTTTTTATTTTAATTACTACAATTTCAATAGTACTTTTTGGAGCAGTGAAAATTGTTAATTAAAAATACTATTTGATTTTATATATATTCAAGCTCTCATCCCATTTTTTTAAGAAAGCTATTCAGCTCAAATGGCAATCCAACTTTTATGCATTTATACAATAAAAGTCAGATTAGGGGTTGAAAAAGACCTAAAATGCTGATTCAGGTTAATGGAATATATGTAATTAAACCGTGGAAACATATATCATGTCAGTTCAGTAATGCAAACCTATAACCACTAAACTAAACGTTTAATTAACACACATATATTATTATATTGTACATAGTGGAATATATATATATATATATACAGCTATACACGATATAATATAAAAGATTATAAGATTACATCAAAATTAAATGTCATTGGGAATAATTAAAAGTGGAGATATAGATGTGAAGAGGGGTCATGATGGGGAACACCAAAACTTTATAGATTACCTTGCGAAAGGGGGCACTCATGAAATGGTCCAACCTCACTACCCTATTGATTTTGGTAGCTTTTGCCTTTTTTGTTCTTTGTCCTAAGAAAAATATTAAATTAATAAATTAATGAGCAATTGTATCTTATTGTTGGGAAACGGGTCCCACTTATCATTTTTCACCCCTAATTCCATCAATTTGATTTGACTACAAACTATGAATAAACGAGCCCAAATGGGAACAAAAACATTGTCACCTCTTTGAACCTTTTAACACTCTTGTCAATAATGTGAATTGGAATCACAATCCCACAATAGGATAGGAACATCAAAATTCGAAATAAGAGGATTTACCCACAAACAAATTCTTTTAAGCAATGACTTTTTCAGTGCTTGAATTTCCCATTTCGAAGTCTAAATTAGCAGAAACCAATTTTTGTGATCGACTGATTGATCAGTAAATTATTCAACCCTTGATTCAAAAATTTACTTTTTTTTCAAACGAATATATTAGCAGCTAACATATGGATTGTAATCGTTTCCACATATCATTATAAAGCATTTCTTTAAGAATATAATACTTGATTCATCAAATTCAAAATCTGAAAAGAGAGAGTATTTGGCAAAGACAAACACAAATGGATAAATTTAAAATGATACACAAAAAGCACTAAGAGCATTTAGGTTTTCCTTTAACGTGCGAATATCAATGACCTACCGATTTACCAATGCCAAAGAAAAATGGCATCTCTCTTTCTTTTTTCTCTCTTTACATTGAGTGGAGTTGGTGTGAAGTTACTGCAGACGAAGCCATAAGACATTTGTTTATTTCTCATCATTAGTACCATCCATTTTCAAAAGATTAATAATATAAAGAGAACTATAAAAAAAATATATATATATAGTTAACAATCAGTCTTACTCTTATCTCACTGAAACACAACACTGCAAAGTTCATGTGAATTAGATTTAGACCTCAAAGAGTTTCCCTTTTTATATTCTTCTTTATTTTTTCCATTCTCACAGCAAATATTAATGATTATGATCACCACAGACCTGCGCATATGTTCCTCTAATTATAATTTATGTCAGATTCTATAATTTTATTATGTATCATAACATAACTTGGAACTTGATTTTGATGATGCAAGAAGAGAGATAAAAGAGTGGTAATTTGGTTATAGACCCATCTGAATACCTATAGAATATGTCAAAATCATTGCACTCTCTCTCCCTCTCTCTGATATCCCCACAACTATTTACTGTTCATATATACTCCTTTTTCTCTCTTGAACAGAGAAAAGTGTTTGTAATAGTTCCTTCTTGTCTATATTAGGCACCCATACATATCCCAAAGTTAAAAAAAGAAATTAAATTTTAAAAGAAGGGAAAGAAAGCCAACTACCAAATCATTTATGTAGTTTGGTTGGGGTTAGTGGGCAGATATCATATCCAAGATGGAATAGGTTTATATAAAGTTTACGTGTTTAATGTTATTTTATACATGAAAGTTCTATTCTTTTTTCTTGTGGATACTTATTAGGGGAATCAGATTGGACTATGTCAATGGAATAAAAAGATATTTTATTGGGAAAAAGGTAACTAAAGTGCTGATGTGGGTATCAAGAAACAATAAATATATATATATGGGTATCAAAAGAAAAGAGAAAATGGAGAAATCAAAAGTTTTGTACAATGTCTATGATTTTCTTTTTGAAAATAGCAATGTCTAACAGTAAAAAAAAAAGACAAAACATGCATGAAGAGCTTGAGGCTGAAGACGGCATCTTTATTCTTTTAATCAACACCAAGCAATGACCACAAAGCAATATTATTATAGCATAATCATGGTAATAGCTAGTATAACTAGACCAATATAAAAAGATGCATTAACGTAAGGTGTAATAACTATACAGAGGAGGAAGTGCAAATACTTGTGGAAAATGTACTTGATTATTTATTGATCACTGAATTAGATTGGGGTTGTGGAAATGCTGAAAACGATTTTTCAAAAGGAAAAGGAGAGAGAGAGGGGTTTCAGATTGGACCAAACAACGAAGGAAAATAATATTGGGTGATTGCATGATGTGTTCTTCTGTCCAAAACAGTACACATAATTCACAGAAAAATGGTTGGGACTGTAGGACCACTGTGCAATAATGGACCATAGAATTTTGTCCCCAAGAAATCAAAACCTCCATACATGAAAATGATGCCTCTAAAGTTTGATCTTTTATGTGTCAAGTTGTTTATTATGCATCATCATCCCAAAACGTATCTAATTGGGGCTCCCCTTAGTTTAAAGAAAGCCCACGTCTTTGTCTGTATACAGACAAAGTTTTCCCAAATCAGTCAATAGAAACTGCGTTTTTAAGTATTTCGAAGAAGAAAATTCAAATATCTTAGTGTGGTTTAAAAGTCTTTGTCACTAGTTTTCATAGTTTATCTGTAATCGAATGCAACATCAGCGTATCGATTCCAATTCGTGGTTGATACGTAGAGATGTTATAGGATGATTCTTACGTTTGGTCTGTGATTTGGCTTTATCATGGAAACCGTAGAAAAGGAAAAGAGAACAAACAAAAAAAATCAAAGACGGGTGTTTAATTGATCTTGATGCTTCAATCAACCTCAAGATCTTGGCTTTATGCTTTGAATTGTGTACCCTTCATTTGGATGAGATGCCAAATGACAAGGACAGGAATCCATTTACTTGTTAAAGTTTCAAGAAAGAGAGAAAATAAAAAAAAGAAGAATCTGACTTTGGATTTTCTTTTGTGCCAATACGTGTTTTTTTTTTAATATGGATTTCAAAGTGATAGGTTTCAACTATATATAGGTTAGTTAACATGTTCAAACAAGACACGGAACCTTACTAAGAACAAAAACAGACAACTAACTACGCAGTTTATCACGAGAAACCAAGTGTTTATCAAGTCTTTATCCGTAAGAAAAAATTGATGTATCAGCAGCCTATTACCATCCAACACCATGAAAAAGAGAGTTTTGTTGTTTATCTTCAAGAAATTAAAAAAAAAAGCTTTCAATGTCAAAACAAAAACAGGGCCAGCAGAAAAGAACGAGACAGGACTTGGTTCATATAATGCACTGTGGATTTTACCATAAAACTGTTAAAAAAGAAAAGGCCTAATAATGAAAACACTGACCTTTTTGTTTTTGAACATGAATGCGACTCAGGTCTAAAATGGGAGGAATTGTGGAGTGCGACTTAGTTGTCCTTCCCTTTGGCTCTTTTCCCATGATGCCTTCACAAGCCACATGAGTTCTGGACCCCCTTTTTCCTGCATTCAAATAAATGTTCCGTCGTGTGTAAACACCAAGAAGATTCCGTTATCGTTTTCTCCATAAAAACAATCAAGAGAGTCGTGTACACAGAGAAAAAAACAAGTGTATTATAATACCAGCTGCATCCACATGGACGAGAGAGTTCATATCCCATTCACAGTACATAGTCAATCTGCCTGTCACGTCTCCCTTGGTACCATATTAGGTGCTGTGACACGTTCTGGCTTTCGTCAAGTTAGCATCCTCAATCAACACGGATAGTATTTACGGTTCTATTGGTTGGCGAAAAGTTAATATCTTAACAAGTAGTACTCTTTTTTTCTTCATATGAGAAGACAATGGACTGTAAGAAGAAATGGTAGAGCGAAATGCTTCTAAAGTTCAGAGCCCTTATAAACTGAACCTTGCTAGCTGGAACAGAATTAATGGGTAAAAATGCCTTGGGGGGGTACACATCCCTGGTTTGATGTAAGATTAGGAGATAACACTTGAACACTGCGTTTCATTACCTAGACTGACTTCTCTCCGACCACAGAGTGCAACAAATCTATCATGGAACAATAGTAACGGGCATTTCTCGATCAAATTAGACCCAGCATAAGCTTCTTTGAGAAAGACTGTACCCCTTGCTCCTTTGTTAGTAATGTAGAAGATCCCTTGATGCTTTATCAAGCAAAGTATTAGTCTTGATGGAAGCAGATACTCGGAGTGAAACGAGTCCAATTGAGCGCACGTCACTCTCTTCTCCATTGTTAAACTGAGCAGTTCATGAAGCACAGCTACAACTCGTTTCCTAGCTTTAGGATCTGCAGCATCAAATCTTCTCGCGTTAAGGTACGGAGATGGAAATTCCATTTTCTGCCACTTCTCAAATTCCTCTAGATAACTTGCGTTCGGCCTAAAACCAGGAGGAAAAGAGATCTTAAACGCGTTTCGTCCCAAGAAATTACCATCCTTTGTGATCCTAACCCTCTTTCTGTTCTCAGTTGGCTCAAGGACTCCTTCACGGGATAATCTGTCTTCGCGTGCAGTGATCGCCAGTGAGGAATCCCAGTTCTCTAAAACAAGATGAACTTTTCCATTCATAACTTTCAAAGAGAAAAATTCTGGGTACTTTGGGATCAATGTACTCTTAAAATCTTGAGGCAAACCCATCGCAGATTGAATAAACTCAACCTTCTCTAAAGGCACTCGACAATCAACCGACATCATCAATAACTTCCTGAGATTCTTAACCAGAATAGGTTCCATTGACTCTGTGGCTTCACCTTCCTCAGCTGCGATCGCTTTAGCTTTCTCAGTCAGCATAACAAAAGGAGGTTCTCTGTTTCCACCTCCAACATAAAATATCGAAGGGTACTTGTCGATGGCAGCCATTAAATTCCACTTGTGAACAAAACCAACATGCTTCTCGAGATCCCTTAGAAGAATGCTTCCATGTTTCTGCGCTTGAATAATGGATTTGAGTTCAAGTATCAGAGTTGGCTTCTTCTTCAACTCTATAGCTTTATCGAGCTCATGAACTCTGTGGTATACTTTCTTCTTGGGTCTCCATCCTCCACCAGACTTGTGTCTCACCTGAACAAACTCCCATTGCGATCTACTAGATGATTTTCCACGCAACAACTCCAGATTCTCAATTTCTCTAAACGTATTCTTCTCTAGAATTTGGACCAGACCGAAAGAGATCGAACGTCTTCTGTATAATAACGGTTTAGACATTCTATCAAACACCTTCTGTGCACAATCCTTACAAAGTACAATGAATCACAAAATCTTCTACTTCTAAATTCTCTCAGAAAGATTAGACGACAGAACATAACGATAAGAAATCAAAAAGAAACCTCTCTGAGGAAGGGCGAATTTTCCCAGTAATTTCCTAGAGAAGATTCATACTCGCAGGACTGTGAGGATTGAAACTTTCGCGGTCATTCTATTAACAGGTTTACAGAAACAAACCTCTACTGTGGGCTTCTAAATATTCGTAGTCAGGCCCAATGGGCCAATAAATATATTTAATCGAGCAGTCCTTTTTACAAGAGGTCTAAAATGTGTAGCAGTTTGTGTAGGTTGAATATGGATGGTTTATACAATTTCTTTTAATAATCAAACTAAACTTATTTAGGAGATTAAAATAACAGTAATCTTATTCTTACATTTATTAATTTCTCGGATTCTCCTGACGAGTTAAGGCACCTATTTTATTCTATTAAGAATGAAAGTTTTGGGAACTATGTTGGAAAAAAAGCCGTTTACTTTTTTGTGCAACTGAAAAAAAAAATCTCTTACCTACAACATAAATTGATAATATTAAATACTACGCTAGTGATAATAAATATTACACTACTGATGTAATCTCATTGCTTTTTACTTCTCTTAGATGACTGATGACTATTAGAGGAAAGATCAAAACAATCACATCAAAAAATCAGAGTCGAGAAGGAGATCAGGCTTGAGTTTGCAGGAATCAATTTTGTTACAATTGTTGGTCAAAAAGAATTGTGTGTGTATCCGGATTCTGATGGATAAACGACCCATTTATCAAATCCGTCCTTTTTAACTCCATTACGATACATATCATAAAAAGTTTAAGTCCTTACAGTTAAACTTTTTTTTTCCTGGGGCAATTCAAAGTTTTTTAAGTTTATTGAACAAATGTGATTTGTTGAGGACATTCATCCAAATTTAGAGAAACAGCTCATTTTGAATAAATCAAAATTAGGTAGTTTTATTATTGTTAAATTGACCACGTATCTTTTCGATAACACGTATACTTATGAAATGAAATTTACTACCTTTTTCTTTTGTCTCAAATCAAATAATACTTAATATACTCCCCTAATTTTAATTAATTTTAATGGTGTGTGTTCCACCAATCAAGTATCGGCTTTGTGTGTGCTACTCTCTCTCTCTCTCTCTCTCTCTCTCTCTCTCTCTCTCTCTCTCTCTCTCTCTCTCTCTCTCTCTCTTGGAAATTCTGTTTCAGATATTTGAACCCATTATAAGTACATTTAACATGCAATCACGTTTCCAATGCTTTAAATCCGCAGAGCACTTGGCAATTTGAAATATAACAGACGGATGCTAGTTTTAAATTTTATCCTGATGGAATATAGTATATTTCCTAAGAATAGATTGAGTACTAACATGCAACCTCTTATTATTTAGAAGAGAGGAAGCTTATCCCAGTTTCTGCAATTCCTATCCGTCTTTCTCCTCAATCATGAAAATCTGCTGCCCTTTTATCAATCTGGAGGTTTGTGCTGTTGCTGCAGAAATTGCTAAAAAATTTTTTGTATTAA
>NW_006256342.1:552327-711866 GCF_000478725.1 Eutrema salsugineum | reverse complement strand
TCTTTCTCTCTACTTTTTTTTTAAAAAAAAATCTCTCTCTCTAGGAACTAAGACAGTCAGAAATAAAACATGAAGCCTCTGATTCGCCGCCTCTCACAAATCGCTGACTCATCCTCTGATCGATGCAACCAAATCCGGCGCCGCGATGTCCATCACCCGACGGCGAACGCATCGCCGTCAGTTTTCTCGGTGAAGCGAGCAAACGTGGCATCGACAGTCCCTTCCGGTCTCGTTCCGGTGAACGTCGGCGAAAAGATGGAAAGGTTCGTGGTGAGTGCGGAATTGCTGAACCACCCTGTTTTCGTTGGTTTGCTCAATCGATCTGCTCAAGAATACGGTTACGCTCAGAAAGGAGTTCTTCATATTCCCTGTAACGTCTTCGTCTTCGAGCATATCGTGGAGACTCTCCGATCTGGAATCGCTCTTGATCTACCGGAGCTCGTCCCTTCCTTATCCGGCGACGATTTGTCATTGTGGTTACCTGGCGGCACTACAGAGTAGTCGTTGATTACTCTGTTTCTCGTTTTTCTTTTTGGTTTCTTTGGATTTCGAATCTTGGTGGATATACAACAATTGTTCTTCGATCTTCTCCTTTTTTGTACTGATTGAGAATGAGAGTTTTTTTCGATTATATCCCCGACTTTTTTTCGATTGATTAATGAGAAAGAAAACTGAAAACCACAATAATGTAAGTTATTTACTACTTATTTCATTTTTAACAAAATGCAAGTTATCCACTTTATACTTCACTAATATAATGCATCTTAATCATTTTAAAGTTTTTAAGTCTAAGGAATTAATAAATCAAAACAGATGTTGACTCTACTTCCATGATATCGTCCCAGCACCTAACACAAAAATGTTGGGGTATATGATATACGATGTCAATCTTGCGTGGATTAAGCCACTATGATAAAAATAAAATACAACTTTCATTACTTGACATATACTTGTTTATCAAATATGTATACAAATAGTCATAATAAAGTGGATATTGATTTCACAAAATCAGACAAACTATTAGAAGAGACGAAGGATTTTTATCACAAAACTAAGAATCTAAAATAGTGATTTTCTCACGCAATTATATATGTTTTTAAAACAAACAAGGGATAAAATGTCTCACATCGTCGCGTTGTTTTTGTTCGGATGGTTCGATTTGTATGCTTTGTTCTCGAGAACATCTCTCGTCTCTTCCAATGTTATTGTTGTTTTGAACTTTTGATTATAGGGTATACCGTATACTGTATAGATTCCAAAACCGTTTCCCTTTTATGGGTGTAGACTAAAGAATGTCATTGAAACCGTCGGCTTTGTAATCTTTTATTTGAAACGACTTGATTTAATATAATAGTATACATAAAAATAAAAAATAGAGTCTCACATGGTCGTGTGTACCGTTGTACGGCTAGAGTCTTGGTGGGAAACAATGTTCTCTTTCTTGTTCAAAGCTGACAACATGTAACAGCTGAGATTAACAATTCTATTTTAATTACACGGTTCATAGATGTGGCGACCCGTGTGTAGATATAAGATGATATTTGCGTTTTTTTTTTTTAAACTCTAAAGCACATGTATGACTATGTTGTTTGTTTCGTCCTGATGATCGAATCTTATACAGCGTTAGTCGAATTTAAATAAACTGGAATAATCATAATAATATCTACATTTTTTATTATTTTAAAAAGATTCGAGGATTACCAAGGCGGATACAGTATCATCAAAATCCACAAACATTTACAAATAGATTAAACAAAATTTGAAATTATGCATTTTTTATTTAAGCGCAATTCATATAACTTAATTATAATTTTACTACGTATAAGATTATGGTGAAACACGTTGAGATACAGTGAACCAAACAGAAACAGTATATGATGTATCAATCGATGATCCTTCATGGGATCCAATTATCTCGTGGAGCCAGCAACAACCGTTCCATCGTTTGGAATCTGGAAGCAATAGTTGAATATATATAAACCAGAATTCATATACATATACACAATTTGTTTACTTATTAAATAAGTTTCCATGATTACGGATTACCACGATGGATTTGAATAAAAGACCCCCTTTTCATCAACAAAAAAATTCTCAAAAGTAGATTGAACAAAATTTTAAATGATGCATTTATAATCTTTAAGCAATGTATAACATTAAATTGGAAAAAAAAAGTGTTCTTCAATTTTTCTTCTTATATTTAGGGTTCTTAAGTTTCTTCTTCACCACGTTAATCTGTTTCTTCAGAAGTTTTTTCTTCTCCATTCTCACTCTCTCGTCCTCTTCTATATCTCGAAGAATAGTAAAACTCTCTCTCAACTTCTTGTTGAGCACAACCATGTCGACTTCCGGAACATTCTTAGTTTCGTCACCACAACTCTCTCGTTTCAGTTTGTTGTTCAATTTCCGGGACTCGTTCTTAGGCTCAAACGATTCCTTTGCAAGAGAGTAATCTGCAAACGCCTGTTGTGGAGTCACCGCAGAAAGAAACGTTTGATTCTGAGAAGTGTTCATGCCGGAGATTGTTGAAGCCATCGTTGAGATCGCCGGATGATAATGTTTGGTCAAGAGATTGAGCTCCCAGAGCACTGTTGCTAAAGCCCCGCTTAAGTTGGGATCTGTGGCGTATGGCTGATATTTCTGCAATCGAGCTTTCGCGATCAGTGAGTATATATTCCGTAATAATTACATTTTTATATCATGAGTAAATATTTGTCACTTACTGCGATTGAACCGGAAACAGAGCCGCCTCCAGCATCGTTCTCTAGAAGGTTCCTGCATTTGACGTTCCTCTGGAGGAGATTTTTCACGGTGACAAGCGCTGTAACAAATTGCAGAATGAGACTTGGCTTGAGATAAAGTAATATGTGAATATGTAAACCAAAGTGTTGGTAATGTTTGTTACCTGACATAGACTCGGCACAGCCAAAGCATAATGCGAACGTGGCTAGACGTTTTACAAAAGCGGCTGTCTTTTGCATGTCTTGATGTCTGTCGTCGCACAACATTATCTTCAAAGACTCGGCCAACACTTCACCTGAATCTCTGTTTCGCATCACAAAAAGGTGTTTTTAGAGTCAACTATACATTCAGCTCTATGTCGCGGTTAAAAGAGGAAAAAGTTAAAACAAACCTTCCAGGGCGGTACTCGAGGAGGAGGTTGTAAAGCTGGACAAAGAAGTCTTGTAAGTCAACGTTCAAGGCATTTAAGTTGCTCCTCATGACTTTGAAGGCGACAAGGCAACACCTTAGCCGTTCAGATACTGTCAACAGTTTTGAGTTCTTCTGCTTTGAGTTGTTAGACACACTACTGCTAGAAGCAAGCTTCTTTAGATAATTCATGAGATCCCCAATGTAGTCCAAGTCCAATTGTTGGGTGAATTTTGCCAACCCATCCAAGCATGGAGCAAGCAAAGGGTGTGATCCAAAGGCACCAGGATTTGTAGCTGTGTCTGCTTCTGTGCTGCAATAAGTCAAAGCGACGACGTCAAGAAAATTTTTAAAACCAATATTAATAAAGGCATAAAGCTATATAACCATTTATCTGTGACTGCAAAGCCAATGAGAATTCACACGAAGAATTTGATAGAATCGATTTGCAGACGGATAATAGTAGATTTTGGATTTAATTTAAGGCAAGCATTCTTTAATTCATATTCACGACACTGGAAACACAAATTCTTAAACAGCTATAACAATCTATGAAAATACCTTTCGCCGATAGAATACATTGTATTTCTCAGGATACGGAAATAGGTCTCAAAAACAGCAGAAAGTGTCTCTATCTGCATCTTTCGCCGCTCCATAGCATCCGGTTCATAGGTAACACCCTTGTAATCAGCAGCAACCTGAAAAATGTCATCAAGATATATCACTTTAGCTCAAAGGAACAGTACGACCGGAACCCATTTTAGATCTTATGGTCAAATAAATGGTTGTCAACACGAGGGAAGAATATATCAACGTCAAATCTCCCACAAGCAGATCTATTGCACAAAAAAGGAAAGTAAATTACCTCGTCTCTGATCTTAGACATCATTTCTCGCTTCGATTTCTTCCTCTCATTTTCCTGCACTTGATTTTGCTCCTCTTGCTTATTTCTCTTATTGTTTTTCCTATATTTCTTATTTTCATCCTCTCTGTCACGCTTTCCAATATCCTCGTCAAAGCGTATGGACATGAACACCTAAGAACAAAAACGGAGCCAAGGGGAATTGACAACAGATTCTTGGAGAATACTTCCCGAATTATTACGCGCCTTGTATTAGTCTTACGATATGTTTTCAAATGAAAATGTTAATTTCGTGATGTAATGCGTGGTTGTTAGAATGTTGAAATAAGACCAATAGATACCTCAATAGAGTTAGGATGAAGTTGGCAATTTTGAGATTTGACTTGATCAGCAATCAAGCGTACAGCTTGCACGGTCAGCTCACCACCATGTTTTCCTTCATTGGAAAAAAGAGACCTAATGGTAGAGCAACAGAGTCTCCTGCAAACATAAACGGCCGATAAATAGGGACGAAATATATGCGTTTGCCGTTAAATGACATGGTCATGACAAAAGGAAATATCAACACTTCTACTATGGGTTAGCTTCGATGATATATCAGATGGACATTATTTGTATTCTCTGAAAAAGTCAAAATAACCAGGACCTTACGACTTCGTCTGGGGAGCTAATATTTCTGACAACAGAAATTAACAAGTTATCACGGTAGTTGAAGTGAGGAACCGCATCTAGCAATGTACAAAGGCACCGAGTGGCAACTTGGTTATATACTGACTGCTTTTCTAATACAACCAATTTTTGCAGATATGCCTGTCAAGGACATCAGCAGCAAAAGAAAATGTTATAATTATATCCAGACCAGAGGAATCAATAATCAAATATAATTGATATGCATACCTTGTACGCTTTTAATAAAGTTGACTCATAGAACCGGGTTTTCTTTACTTCCTTTGAGACCTTCATCTCGAGCTCCTTTTCTGTAGGAAGTCTAATCCGATAGCTGGCACCACCAACAAATCAAAGATGTAAACTCCAACATCATAAAGGGAGACAATTAAGAGACTGAAGCAAATTAAAATGAGGAAATAATGGGGGATAGAAATTATAACTACCCAGGAATAATATCTTTGAATACGGCCAACACAGATAACAAGCCAAGTTTCACTATCTTTGTATTCTCGTCTTTGGAGATCTCTAACATTTCCTTTAAGGATTTTATGTTTGCCTCTGGATCAGATAGTAGTTGCATTCCCAGCTCCGCGAGTTTGTTTTTTTTATTTTCAAACGTCTCTTCAGCAGATAGTTCTTCTTTCACTTCTGCCTGACAAAAGAAGAAAGTCATTCACATGTTAAAAAATGAAAGAAACACATAAAAAACACTGGAATACTCAAAATCACAAAACACCTAATTCTCAGCATAATCAACTAAGTGATTCATGTTTCTCTAAATGGAAAGGCATTAGCAAGGTAAGATGCACAATGCTATCAAATATGATGCTCATTGAAAAAAAACATGTCAAAGAGTGAAAAAATGAAGCTTATAGTAGCTTATATAATGAACAAAAAAAAGAGACTCAAAACAGGCATCACCAGAACAGCTGCTTGAGGTGTTTCTTCCTCTTGTACGATCTCCTCAGGAAATTCCTTCTCTTGTTTCTTTGCCTCTTTTTTACTCTTTTTAGCTTTTGCTCTCCTTTGAGATTTGTTCAATGTATTTTCATCTTCAAAAGCATCCTTTTCTAGTTCTTCTGTGTCGCCATCAGCAAGTTTTGATGTCTTTAACACTGAACCATTACAAAACACAACCAGTAGGCATCAAAAAGAAAGACCACTGATAAGAATTCTATATCTGTGCGACTAAACAACGACCAGAATATAGTTTTCGTTGATTACCCGTTCGATAATGGAGTTTTCCATCTAAAGTCTTGACAGGGAGCACATCAACAGGATCCACTTGGATCTCATTATTCCCTTTCCCTTCTTGTTGTGCCTTCTTCTTTGATCGTTCTTCCTGATACTTATCTTCCACTGTCTTTGGTTTAAGGCTGCATTGCCTGGCAACAGCAGAAACAAGATATCATCAATACAGAGATGGAAAATAACCACTGTATATAACAAGACCTCTTTTTCATACCAACAATCTGATCAGATAAGATAGTAGAAGCCCCATCGCCAATAGCTTCCGGGTATGTTGAATATTAAACCTATTCGCTAACTCAGAGTGTGAGCAATAAAGCAACCACTAACACATAATGAATTTGAAATTGGACCAGCTATCAAGTACAAAAAGCTTCAGACTCAACGCGGATATAGCAAGAACTGTTACAATCAAACAAAAATCAACCATAACACTCTCTTTTTTTGTCAACTATCAATCATGATACTCAAAAGCAACAAATTGCAGAAAATCCAGAAACAAACATTAAAACCTGATTCAAACAGCACGAAATATCTCGAGAGAAATAGAGGCACCTGTTGATAGCACCGGTGTCAATTCGAGTGACGAATCGGGCGTAGTCAGTGTTCTCTTCGACGAACTTCAAATCCTCGTCGGAAAACTCAATATCCTCTTCGGGAACATCCGGAGGAAGCTGCGGTGGAGGTATAGTCTTCTGTTTACGCCGACTTTTCCCCATTATCTCCACAAATTCAGCAGTAGCAACGGAGAAGAGGTATTAATGTAATAGAAAAATGAAAACTGTCGACACAAAATCGATGAACTTGACTAAAATTAGGGTTTATGGTTTTGGTGCCGAGAAAGAAAATATCGACATAATATTAATGGGCCAGGCCCATTTATGCAAAGCGCTAAGTCTGTATCGACCCAAAAAGGTCTCTCCAGATAAGAAACGACGTCGTACAAAAAATCATTTATCTTTCCTTATCTTTTTTTCCACCATTTATTTTTCATTGTTTCAAATGTTCCATAATGAAACTTTGACCGGAAATTTTTTTAATGGAAGGGACTAGTTATTTATTATCTTAAACTTTCACATTTTATGATGTGACAAACTAGCTAATCACGTGAAAATAAGAAAAAATAAATAAAACAGTAAAATATTTATATGATATTTTACGTTTTTTTGGGAATTTTGCCTGAAAAGCAAAGAAGAAATAAGAATAAGCCAAAACCAATTAATGAATGAAGCAATAAGTTGACACGTGGATTTTAAATGTCTTCCTAAGGAAAAACCAAAATTCATAAATGTAAGCAGGAGCATTGATTACAATTTAATAGATGTCATGATCCAATTAATTGAGTTCGTTTCCATTAGGATGACTTTCTCTGTTTCTCCTTTTTCTTTCCCAATTTTCTATCCATTGTAATATCTGAAATCCAAGAAAAGCTATCCTTTAACTATAAATCGTTATTTAAAGTTTTTCTTACATGAAATCAGGACTATCCTAATTTCCAGTGAAGAGGACACCTATTTATTTAAAATAAGATCGTCATATAATTAGAGACGTAAACCTAATTTCGTAATTGTAAACGTACGAAAAATATACTCTATAGATTTTTATTTTGGATAGAGATGAATATTAAACCTACGTATCCGGAGTGTGTACACGCAAAAATGTTAATTGCCAAAGTATATGCTACCTACGAAATATTATTATTTACGGTCCCACCTGCTTAATAGAAATTCTATCATAAATCAAAACTGATCTACTCGTCGACCGTAATAAAAGACCGGAAAAGTTTTAGTCCATGCATTTATATGATATTATGATGATCATTAATATTGCAATTATACGTTTCCTTAGGTCGTTGACATTCTTTAGTTTTATAATAAAAGAAAGTTCGCATAGTGGATTTCACATTTTTTGTTACTTAACTGCGGTTTATTACGTTAGCTGCAGTTATTCGTACATGTGAATATGTGTGCAGTGTTGACCTACGCAGTTGAAGTTTGGTCAGCATAACTTTGAATGACCTTATATGATCAAATTAAATTTCCCATACGTAAACCACACATAAATTATAACATTAACTCCGTAAAAAAAAACGTAACAGTTGTCCCATTTAATTCGCCTTTTTTATAATCAATTTTGGTGGAAACACGATTTGAAAAATTTATCTGTTTTTGGGTTTGTTGAAGGCATCATGCATGCAAACCACTTCCTCAACTCATTTAGTATTCAACAATTTCCGAAATCGTGTGTCTTATTGTAGTATTACCTTTTCTAGAAAATCATAACCACTCAGATAAACAGAGGTAATATGGATCCAAGTTAATATGCGAAATCAACACAATTGTCAACACAATAGTATAAAAGACGAACTTTTGTTTGTTTTACAAACAAAAAAAAAGGACAGAATGAGTCTAGATGAACAAAAAACAATGAATGTAATGTAACTACCGTCCAACCAACCATGGACTTTGGGTTATTCGAAGTGGCAAATAAATTCAGAGTAGAAAATAAGAGTATCATGAGGAGCCAGAATTGAATTTAATATCATTTGGTCCGTGAATTCCATTTTTGTTTCTAAATAAATCTACCGACTAATCTTTATGTTGTTCAACAAATAACGATGCATTTACAACAACAACAAAGAAATAAAAACCCCATAAAAATCCTTACGGTCTTCCGCCATCAATTTGTTTTCTTCTTTTCGGTTTTACAAAATAAACCCCATAACCTTTTTATCTATCATTTACAAAGGTCCAAAAAAATGAAAAAAGTTCCAATTAAGCCCCAGAAGTTTCAGATTGATATGTTGAGATCAATCTTAGGCTTCTTGACGGAATTTGCAGGCAAAGAAACAATGGTATCGCATCTCGGGCATTTCGGGTTGTTGTTCATAACCAAAACGTAAGACAAACATCCGGGACATCCAGCCGCCACCGGAGACGCAACCTCCGTCGTCGTCCTATGATGATGATGATCGGAGACTGTATCGTCCGGCGATTGCCGTTTTTTGAACAAAGCCGGATCTCTCTCTGCTCTCTCTAGAGCCGATTTAACTTTGTCGAGCGTGCAAACGCTTTGGAAATTATGGTTGGGAGATACGAAGAGGGGACGAGAACGAGACGGCGGGAGAAGTTTCAGTTCCGGTTCCGGCGTGGTGTTGTCGTCGAAGAGGTTTAGCAAAGGCTTCGCCTGAGAATTGGCTTGATTCGGAGGATAATTCAAATCCTGAAACGTCGGTACTGTTTGATTGGATTGCTCTGCGTTGCTTATTGACGACGAGCTCGTTGAATTACATCGTTGCAAATAAACTTTTCCTGACTGTTCAAAAAATCGATCTCAATTAGCCACAAAAATCATCGATCGAAATCCATTCCCAAAAATCTTCCGAGATCATATTCATAAAATTCGAATCGCGAAGAAATCAATCGGGGAAGAAATTAAAAAGCAGAGAAAACGAACCTTTAAATCGAGACGTTTCTCCCAACCGGTGGGGACTTGAAGGTCAAGGTCAAGCTCCAGTGACCGATGATCACCTCCTCCTCCTCCTCCTCCTCCTCTGCCGCTTCCTAGGAGGTCGCGAGTCATCAGCGCCACCGTTGATTTCGTTCCGGCGGATTCTTTCACAACCGTTCGATCGTCTTTGTAACCGCTTAGTAACCGTACGAGGGAGCTTACGTCAGCAGCCATACCAGAATTCAGAGATAGAGAGAGACTTTAAAAAATGGGACTGTGTAAAAAGGCAGAGAGAGATAGAGAGAGAGTTATATAGACAAGAGCCGATATGTAGAATAGAGTGTGTGTAGGAGAAATATTAAAGAGGCACGTTATATAATTTTAAATTTTCAATTCATTGCTAGAATTTATTAGTAGTAGTAATCAATACGTACTATTTCACGATTAATGTTTTGCTCGGAATTTTGTAATATTGATTTACTACTACTTTACTTTCTCTGGTGTACAAGCCAATATTAATGAGGGGTTTACACATTTATCGTTGTACCATTATTGACTAGCATTTAAATTTTAATGAATTTAATGTGTGTCGATCTCTAACCTTATTTTCTTTCCCTTTCTTCACGCTCTACACGTTTTCTCACTATTTTGATTTCTTATACCCTTACCAAATTTTTCTCACATATTTAATTTTACATTAAATTTACTCTTCAATTTAAACATCCTCCTTCCTCGCTCAACTTATTAAAAGAAAATCTAACCCCACTCTGACTACTGATGTGTATTATCCCCTATAACTGCGATTTTTAACAAAAAAAAAATATGTATTTTTAACTGATATTTAATACTATGTATTATCTGATGATTATTTTTTTAGACTTTTAGTATTTTTGAATTCAAGTGTGTATATTAATCCCATGGATTTATTATTTATGTGATTATATTACTATTGATCCCATAAAAAATTATTTTAGCTCCACAACTGATTGAAACAAAAGAAGTAGTTATATTCTAATACATGTAAAAACTCGTGAATTATTATTTGTAAACTAACAGAGTTTTCTTCTACATTTTGTTTTGAACCTTTTTTCTACACTTTGATAGAAAAGAGATTATAGCAAATGAAACGCAAAGACTTTATATAATTATAGTAGTATATACTTCGATCCATCTTAATTTTTTTTAAGCACTGTTAAAACGAGTCTCGAAATATGCATTTCCGAAAATAGACTATTTTATTTGTTATAAGAGGAATCGTCGAATGGAGAAGAGGAATTATCAGAGAGAGAGAGCCAAAGTGTATTAAATGCGATAGAGAGAGAAAGTGAGACGCATTTAATGATTAATCGTCTCTCCATAATGTACTAGTACTTCAATTAGTGATTAATCCCTTCCTTTTTTTTCTTCGTCAAACGTGATTGATTAATACTCCCGACTAATTCTGTAATTCATTACGCAAAAAAATCGTTGAGGATTTTAAAATGTTCATTCAATTGCCGTTTCGAACTTTCTTTCCGTGTTGTTGACTTTCAAAACACAATAACAACATTTCCTAAATTGTTTATTTACATTCACGAGCAAAACTATACCGACATTATTTTCGTTTTTTTTTTTTGCTCTCAACATTTGCAAAAAAAAAATATACAATTAATAGCATAAAAAATGGCAAGATATTTATTAATTGGCTTTTTTAGGAAATAGGAAGGTGTAAGCATTTAAGAACAGACCCAAAGAGCTTTGAATAGTGAAGTTGAAGTTATATATATAAAAAAAACTACTAGTATTATTTAGGCTCTTAGGGTGATGAAGTGATGATGCTCACGGACGATATTCTTTAACGCCTAACATTTAATACCAGCTTTTATAAAGTTATATATACACCACATACACAAATACTCACCTGTGCGTGAAAAAAAAAAAATAATTGACATTACTTCATCGGGATTGACCAATTGACGCAAGAAAGTTACTACTATTAAATAGTTCACCAAATTAAACTTGACAAAAATTTATACGTTTATTTCGTGTGTATTAAATTTTTAAATAAATGTTAAATCTGTCTGACCAAAAAAATACTGTATAAATACTAAACCTATCACCTACGGTTAGGGATTTTTTTTTTTTTTGGGGAATGGATGTTTACTCCTACGAAGACGGCTGGCCCTAAATGTGTAACCGAACCAATGTAAATTAAATTTGGTATATTAATTTATATGGCAGTGAGACTGGTCTTGGGATTTCAATGCATTTAAATGGGAGATTGGTGGGGTTATTAAATAGGAAATTAAATGATAGTATTAACTTTATTTCAATGCATACAATAAACCTATTCACGGGCCATTACTCATTTTGCAGTCTATTTCTCCTCGGAGTGTAACCGATATTTTTTTAAACACTGATTGCAAACACTGATTATGCTCAAACCTGCCAAAGTGCCAAGCAACACGAAAACAGAGCATGGCACTATAAATATACTCCATCATAAGATTAGTAGTTTACTATCATAGCAAAACTAAGAATTGGTTCGCTGACTGAGATCAAATTGTCTACTTTTACCGTTATTATAGTTTACTATCATATCATACTATCATAGGCATAGCGATCGTAATATTTGTAGCTCGCGATTATCAAATAGACAGGCCCATGTAGAGTATACGAAGCCCACTTTCTTATAATATGGCCCAACTATACGCACGTTATCATCATTCCTTTGTAACTAGTTTAGGCTTTTGGGTAAAAAACTCTTGTACTCCGTTAGTCCGTTTCAGAAAAAAACTCTATAAAGAGAGCCCTTTAATGATGATATGGACTATGGAGTATAATAATAATTACTCACTGTTAGTATAGTTGATAATTACTACTCCATAGTCCATATCATCATTTGCGGTATAAAGAGAGCCCTTCAATCTTTTGCGGTAAAGTAATTTCTAAAATATTAGTGACTGAAAAAACTACTGGCTGTTACCAAATCACAACATGTTTATGATGGAATGATCTATTCCTACAATCCATTACAAGTCCATGTGCGTCATGCATGCGTAACCGTTTATTTTATCTGTTAACCTTTTTAGTGTATGCGTGTTTTTTTGGGCATTATTTTATTTGATTTGGAATTATTAGGATTTTGCTTGGACTAATGAGTGATTAGTTAGGTGATAAAAACATCACTACTAAGCAAATGTCCTACCAACCTAAGGATGGATAATATTATTTATTGTTTGAGATTCCATGTTTTTCAAGATTAGGTGTCTAATTTGGTCCTCTTAAATCTTTAGTCCAACGTTAGTTTCTACTTTACCTGATTTAAATGACCATTAGAAAATTTTAATTCTGACTTTTCTTGTGTTTCCCTCTCCAAACCTACTTAATCATCTTGACCAGAAATATATATATATATATATATTAATCATAGGATTGAAATCGGAGTATGAAAATATGCAAAAAGTATTATATATATCCTCTATTACGAACACACACAAAGCGGACACATAGCCTTATTCTATAAAATCCGAACTTGAAAGTCAATACACTCAAAACTGATTATGACGTATGTATTACCAATAGCAACACACATGCTTTCATCATTAATTTTAAATAAATTTATTTTAGAAATATTTTCTGCCACTTTCCATCGTGTTTCGATAAGGTCCATCTTCCATAGGGACGTTGAAAATATATTTAATTTTGCCCACTAATAGTTCAAACATTTTTTTATTATTATTAGTAATAGAGCTTTCGCACTCATTAGTTTGTTCACCAACTTAGAGATTAAAAAGCAAAACCCTTGACCGTACAGATACATTACATTGATACTTCAAAATTATAAAAAAAAACAGCTTATAACTTCGCACTTCGGATGTGTTACAATAGTATCACGATCTTGAATGGTATTGACTCGAACCATATAAATCGTAGCTAGTGTCGATCAATTTTGTTTTTTTTTTTGTTTGGTGTCATGAGAAATTTTCTTTTTAGAAATTATATTGGGTAAAATTTACCAACGTCCCAAAGTTGTTTCGTTTATTAACTTCAATTATCGCTGATACGTAATACCCGAAACATTTTTGTAGTATATAGAAGTGAATATATCGCAACTACTTAGAGTGGTTTTGGATGGTTACAGAGAAATTAATTAAGTAATGAAGGTTTGGTGATATTAAGTAATTAACGTAGCCAAGTGCCAACAACAACACCAAACCTACCAAACATTAAAGAAGTCAAAAAGACGTAAGTCTCTGACCTTTTCCACTCTATTTAGTCTTTAGTTTGGTGAGTTCGTGCACTATGCTCCCACACACTGCTTCGCTTTTTGGTATTCTCGGATTGATTTAAAATTGCTTTATAATTTCTTGGTTATATAACATTTAAAGTTTTCTTCTCTTTTTCTAGCTATTTTTGACGTCATTTCTACTAAAGATTGAAAATTTCTATTTTCTTTGCCGCGTATTTAGTTTGGTAAAGGTAATCCAATTTCCATTAATTAAATCGACAGTCCTGACATCCTATTATAAATATATTCCATGTATGAGTGACGCATTGTTAAAGTTAAACAGCATTGTTCATGAGCGTTAATATCTTAATATTTTGTTGGAACTACATGTTTACGGGATATCTACATTTAAAAGTTGGTAGTTATGATGCATGGAGCCATATTACTGACTCGCTGACAAAAATGAATATTATCAAATCTCATTGCATAGCTTAAGCTAAATTCTTAAGAAGTAGTAGCTGTATATTCGTATTAGTAAAAACACTACCTCATAAGAAACAAATTGTTATATGAAACAATTTAAAATGTCATTATTTTTTTTTTATATGTACGAGCAAAACTACATAAGACAGTGTGGAATAAAATGTCAAACTTGATAATTTTTATACGGGACGCTAGTTTTGGTAATTATAAATAAATTAATTTACTATATATGATTTTACATTTTTTTAATATGTGAAATGGATGCATCGCTGTTAAAAGAAAAGATAAGTTGCATGCATCATGTGGATGCCAAATCAAGTAAAAATGAGAAAATGGAATCATACCAAATAATCAACCATAACACAGGCAACCTTTTCCCACTCAACAAATCTGATTTGACATTTATCAATCCCTTTGTTTACATTCATCTTTCGCATGTCAAGATCACACACTCTTACCTCTCATATATATAAACAACAGAACCAATTGCATTTGGTAAAGTGAATCTCAAAATTGAGTGTATATATATATAATATATAGATATATATATATCTATATAGAGAGAGAGGGAGAGAGGGTGAGAGGGAGTGAGAGAGAATGGGGAAGGGAAGAGCACCTTGTTGTGACAAGACCAAAGTGAAGAGAGGTCCATGGAGCCCAGAAGAAGACTTGAAACTCATCTCTTTCATTCAAAATTTTGGTCATGAGAATTGGAGATCTCTTCCCAAACAGTCTGGTATGTTGTAGCTTTTATTTAATGGATCGTGATCAAAGCAGAAGCCTTTTAAAAAATGGTTTCTTTATGATTCTGAATGTATATGCAATAAATGAAGGGCTATTGAGGTGTGGGAAAAGTTGTCGTCTAAGGTGGATTAACTACCTTAGGCCAGATGTGAAGCGAGGCAACTTCACCGTAGCAGAGGAAGAAACAATCATTAAGCTTCACCAAAACTACGGGAACAAGTAATGCTCTGTATATCTCTTTGCTTGAGGTGGATCAAAAAAGTGAGTTGGTATTGACACTAATCAATATTAGTTGTCTTCATATTTTGATCAGGTGGTCGAAAATCGCTTCTCAGCTTCCAGGAAGAACAGATAACGAGATCAAGAATGTGTGGCATACACATCTAAAGAAAAGACTGGTTCAGAGCTCAAGAACTACTGATCATCTTACTGCAGATGAACCGGCCTCTTCTTGTTCGAGTTATTCCGTTTCCCGTGGGAAAGAAGAAGATGTTGGGAAGGAGGCTAAGTCTCAAGTAGATGATCCTTTGAACAGAAAGACCTATCAGGAGTCTACTTCAGTGTCTTCTGGTGGCTCTAACAATTCAAACCAGGATGATGATCCAAATATAAGCTTCATGTTCGAGTACAGCGAGTTTAATGATATCGTTATTCAAGAAGTAGACAAACCCGATCTCCTGGATATACCTTTTGATTCAGATCCTGACATTTGGAGTTTCTTAGATGGTTCCAACTCATTTCAACAATCCGGTGCAAATGAGAAGACAGAAGAAGATTCTGATGAGGATGAAGTTAAGAAATGGTTCAAGCACCTGGAAAGCGAACTCGGGTTAAAAGAAGATGAGAATCAACTTCATAAACAGAGAACACAAGACGACGACGACGAAGAAGAAGAGGAAGAGGAAGACTCATCATCACTCTTGAAGACCTACGAGCTCATGATTCATTAACAAATTCAAAATCTGATTTATTTTCATTGATGACGAGAAAAGATAGTTATATTATATTAGATATCAATATTTAAGGGAAAGGTAGAAAACAGAGAAAGTGTATTCCATAGTTAATTTTCATGGCATCTTCAGTGTATAAAGGGTAAGAAATTAATAGATATAAATTAAACATAGCTGGTCAAAAGATATGTTTTATAGTAAAGGCATGAGACTAAACATCTCTGAAGAGATTCTTCCCCTATTCTAAAGAATCTTGAAGAACAAATGATCAATGGCTTCATCTTGAAACCCACTTCTGGTTTGGTATTCAAGTAATTTTGAAGGAGAGAAGAATATTAGGTATAGGGATTAGCTTGAAACATCTAAACACCATCCGAAACTGGAAATCGACAAACAAGAAGACCAGTTTCTGTTGTTTGGAAATAGATTCACCAGCTAGCTTTGCTAACATATAAAGTACCAACTTAATCAAGCTAAAGTCCTTTTCCCCATACCTAACTCTCACCGTGTGCCAATCATCATTATTCTCAATAACAAGAATGTTTTGCATAATGCAATGGAGATAGAAAAAAAAGAAAACAAATATGGTTGGGAAGCTATGTAGTTCATGGACTCACATGGATTTTCTTGATTCCTCTTGCAAACTTTACAAAAATTTTAGGTTTATTTTGCAATTCTATATAATCGTGGGTTTACTTTGCAACACTGTATAAAATATCATGTTTATGATTATAGGTTTTGATTTGTAAATAATATAAAGTACACGGATTATTTTTGAAACTCTGTATAAATTCAGGTTTAAAACCCTAAAAAACCAAAATTCCCGGTCTTTATCCCTCGGCCATTGCAACGAGACGGCGACCGAGAAAGTTTGACCGGTCGGGTTAATAGCATCGGGTCGGGTCGACTTTTGCAGGACTCGTCACTACTCTAACGCTATTTTCTGCTGAATTGACTTCAGTTTCGCGGTTCCATCTCTCTCTCTCTCTGACTCAAGATTCTGCAATTGATCGGGCATAATGGAAAAGTCCGTCGTAGTCCGCCGTGAAACCAATGGAGACGATCTTGAGGGAGAAGCAGAACGAGAAACCCTCTTCGCAGAGCTCAAAGTTCTCTGCTTGGAGCTTCTAAGCCTATCGCAAAACCCTCAAAAGGATCCGGCCACGATGCCTGCGTTGCTCCACCTCCTCCGCCGTACTTCTCCGTCCTCTCTCCAGTCCTTCTTCCAGTAAATATTCCCCAAATCCGCAAATTTCCACTTTTGCTTTAGGCATTCATAAACCCAAGTGACAAGTGTCTTGTTTTATGTGCGTTTTCAGCTACGCTTTGTTCCCGTTGCTTCTTCTGTTGGATGGCGCAGTAGCTTGCAGAGGTCAGGGGAATAATCAGCCGGCGAAAACACCTTATAGAGTGAGTGATAAAGTAGCAGAAGGTGTAATCTCTTGTCTTGAGGAACTTCTGAAGAAATGCCACATCGGATCCGTAGATCAGGTGAATTGATTTGAAACTCCCACTTACATTTGTTTGGATAACACATTCTTTATTTAGCTTCTTTATGTATGTTGAAAATTTCTCCTACAGATGGTTGTAATTATGAAGAAGTTAACTAGTGCTGCTATCTTAACGCCATCTGAGGCTTCTGAAGAGTTTCGCCAAGGGATCGTCAAATGTTTCAGGGCTATGATCTCTGGTCTGCTTCCATGCTCTGATGATTCTTGTTCTTGTAAGCGCACTGTTGGCTGGCCTCAACTGTCAGATAGAAAAGATTATCAGACTCAAGTTTCAGAGTCATTTAAGTATGATTTAGAAACCCGAGAATGCTTGCTTGCTTTTCTTCAGTCTCAGTCTGCTTTGGCTGCTCTGGGTCATTGGCTTTCCATTCTTCTCAAAGTAACACACTTTTCTCGCTATGCTTTCCTTTTTCTTTCTTATCGAGCCATGTAGTTGCATAAACTCTAAAATTAAAATCATTTTTGATCACTGCACCTAGGTGGCTGATGCTGAGGCTTCTCGAGGACATCGAGGAAGTGGAAACCTTCGTGTCGAAGCCTTTCTGGCCTTACGCATACTTGTGGCTAAGGTGACTATAATATTTTCTTACATGTTTTGATGCATTGTATTTCTTATAATGGAAATATTTTGAGGAAAAAAAGTCTTCTGGGGTCCTAATAAAAGTAGAATTTTTATTGTAGATTGGTACTGCTGATGTGTTGGCGTTTTTTCTACCTGGTGTTGTTAGCCAAATTGCCAAAGTGCTGCATGTTTCGAGGGCAATGATAAGTGGAGCTGCAGGAAGTGTTGACGCATTGGACCAAGCAATTAGATGTTTGGCCGAGTTTCTTATGATAGTCCTAGAGGATGAGGCTAATTCATCGGCCATCAACATTTCTGATGATGATTCAAAGTCCCAGAGGCATGAATCTGCACACTCAATTTTGAACGAACTTCGTTCTTTGACTACCAAATCTCGAGGGCAGAGTGATGAGCTGGCAGAAACTACAAGCCAAGAGATTGTTAAAACCATCAATGTACACGAAAAATCCAATCTGAATCTGAGTCGTGATTCCTTTCATGTTGAACGTACTAGTGAATGGTTAGAGAGCACTACATCTCACGTGAACAAGCTGTTGTGTGAGACATTTCCTCATGTATGGCTTTTTTAATATTTTTCTCCTGTGCTCCGTTCATCAGTTTTCTCCCAAATCCTTTAGGAGCTGTTTTGTCTGAGTGGTGAATCTTCATTGGTTTCAGATTCTTATTCATCCAGCCAGAAAAGTTAGATGGGGATTTCTAGCAGCAATACGTGGAATGCTACTAGAGCTCGTCGTGAGGTGCCAGATTGGTGATGTGGTAGGTCATACACACTACACATGATCGTAGATATTTCCATTCCAAGGGATTTGCAATTTTTATTATGATGCAGGAATGCGTATGTACTCTGGTTGTTGATGACTCGGATGAAGTTTCTGTTGGAGCCCAGGAATTTCTCGATCATTTATTCTCTGACCGTGCAAAGTATCACGTAGAGAGTGACATAATCAAGATCTTTAGCAGGTATTGTTCTGTCTGCTGTTATGTTGTTTCTTTCCTTTTAAGCTCAATATTCAGCTCTTGACATATATAGATGTGTTTTATTCTCCTTCTGTTGCGTGTTAATGGCAACAGACTACTTGAGAGGCTTCCAAAAGTGGTTTTGGGGAATGAGGAAATGCCTGCACTTTCGGTGGTGAAGCAGTTACTTGTAGTCTCTTATTATTCTGGTCCTCGATTTTTGGCGGATCATCTTCAGTCTCCCGTATGTATTCTCTTTCTTGACAAGCTCATAGGTTTGGTTACTTCTTTCTTCTATCAGCGAAAATCGAGCTCATCTAATAATGGCTTGCGATATATGATTGGCGCTTCTTTGCATTCTTTTATGTAGATAACAGCTAGCAGATTCCTGGATATATTTGCCCTCTGTCTGAGCCATAGCTCAGCATTCACTGGTTCTCTTGAAAATCTCATCGCAGAAAGACCATTATCATCGACTGGTTACCTCCCTTCTATCACAGAATTAAAAGTAGGGTTTCGTGAGAGCAGTTACAATCGAGCTGTTCCAAATATCGCTGAATCAGATCAAGGAAAATTGGAGATATCGCCGACCACTAGCTATACGTTACCTCGCATGCCTCCTTGGTTCTCTTATGTTGGTAGCCAGAAGCTCTACGAGATGCTCGCTGGAATCCTTAGACTTGTTGGTTTATCCTTGGTGGCAGGTCATTTTCGAATTCCTCTGAATCCATTTTCCGAAACTATTCTGCAGTTAAGTTGTAGATGAGTTAGTTACTGATATAGTAAATGATCTCTCCGTGTTTGCTAGGATTTGAAAACGATGGGAATTTAGCAGTCATCCTGGATATTCCTCTCGGTTTTGTTCGTAAATTGGTTTCAGAAGTTCGTGTAAAGGAGTATAATGGAGAAGACTGGCAATCGTGGTGTAATCAAATTGGTTCAGGACAGTTGGTTCGCCAGGCGGCAACTTCTGCTTGTATCTTGAACGAGATGATTTTTGGTCTATCAGATCAAGCAACAGATGCTCTCTCGAGATTGCTTCGGAAGTCAAGAAAGGGAAGTGACAAACTCTCCTGGGAAATCACATGGAACAAACGTTTAAAAACTCATCTGATTGATTGCGTTGGTAAAATTTTGCACGAATACCAATCTTCTGAAGTGTGGGATCTCCCCGTGGACCAAAAGACAATGCATGCGCAGACCGATACTGTTGGTCAACATATTAGTCTGCATTTCTTAAGGGACACTGCAATGCTACACCAAGTTATAATAGAAGGAGTAGGTGTGTATTCCTTGTGCCTTGGGAAAGATTTTGCTTCAAGTGGGTTTCTTCACTCTTCGCTTTACCTTCTGCTTGAGAGTCTTACTTGCTCTAGCTTCCAAGTTAGAAATGCTTCAGACGCTGTCTTACGTCTTCTTGCTGCCACCTCAGGCCATCCCACAGTAAGAATTTATGATAATGCAGTTGGATTCAGGCACATAACAATACCTTTTATTTTAATTAAAATCTTGCCCTTTTTGTTTGTTTGTTTGTTTGTTTGTTTGTTTGCAGGTAGGGCATCTGGTTGTAGCAAATGCGGATTATGTAGTTGACTCGATTTGTCGTCAGTTGCGCCACCTGGATCTTAATCCTCATGTCCCAAATGTTCTTGCTGCTATGCTTTCTTATATAGGAGTTGCCAATGAAATATTGCCTTTGTTGGAGGAACCGGTAAGGCCATTTGCAGTGAATTGTTTTTTTTCTTTTCATGAAATCTTTTGCCTTTCCTGGATCGTAATCACCCTCCGATACATAATCAGTGCGTTAAGAACTTTTCTTTTCTTTTTTTTTTTCAATTCGGGGGATCTGCAGATGCGATTGGTTTCCCAAGAACTAGAAATTGTTGGTAGACAGCAGCATCCAAATCTAACTTTACCCTTCTTGAAGGTAGATTCATTGTTACATTATTCTTCTACGACTTTGAAAATTATAAGTTTTCTTGGTCTAGAATACATACATCATAACCTTTGTTGGTGCTTCCCGTAGGCTGTTGCTGAGATTGTTAAAGCTTCAAAGAATGAGGCTTGTCTATTACCAGACCGAGCCAAGTCATATAGTGACCATGTTAAGACCAAAGCATCTGATGCGATAACATCAAGGCAAGAGAAAGGTTCAGATTCTGAAAAAAACAACGACGAGGAAGAATGGGAAAACATACTGCTTGAACTAAATCGTTCTAAACGATACAGACGCACAGTTGGATCGATCGTCTCTTCATGTTTAATTGCAGCCACGCCTCTCCTTGCATCATCAGATCAAGCCTCATGCTTGGTTTCCCTGGATATAATCGAGGTACATTTCCGTTGGATTAAGTTTTCTTGAGCTCACTCAAAGGACATTTCCGTAACTGGCCTAAATCCGTAACTTCCAATTATACAGGAAGGTGTAGTGGCGCTGGCTAAAGTCGAAGAAGCTTATCGAGCTGAGACGGAAACCAAAGAAACAATGGAAGAAGTCATTGAATTTGCTTCGCTTTTTCAGCTTAAAGACTACATGAATGCTACTGACGATGGAGCAGACGAAAACCGGCTTTTACCCGCTATCAACAAAATCTGGCCATTCTTTCTTGCTTGCATTCGAAACAGAAATCCTGTGGTACCATCTCTCTCTCTCTTTTTTCGCTTCTGGTTTGTCTATAGACTCTTGACAATTTCTAAAACCCGCTTCTTCTTTCACAGTCTGTGCGGAGGTGCTTAACCGTGATAACTCGAGTCGTTCAAACATCCGGAGGAGATTTCTTCAGTCGTCGTTTCCGCAATGATGGCCCAGACTTCTGGAAGCTTTTAACAACATCTCCGTTCCACATTATGACGGCGAAGAACCTCCGGGAAGAAAACAAAGCGGTTCTTCGGCTTCCTTACAGAACTGTTTCTGTATCTCCAGAGTCTTCTTCTTCTTCATCCATTGCTGAAGTTTCTAGCTTGAAAGTGCAGGCTGCACTTCTTGATATGATCGCCGAGCTTTCCAGAGACAAACGCAGCGCTTCGGCGTTAGATGCAGTCTTGAAAAAAGTTGCAGGGCTGGTCGTTGGGATCGCGTGCAGCGGTATAACTGGCTTAAGAGAAGCGGCTTTGAATGCGTTGAGAGGTCTGGCTTGTATTGATCCTGATCTCATATGGATTCTCTTAGCCGATGTGTACTATTCTCTCAAGAAGAAGAAAGACTTGCCTTTGCCACCGTCTCCAGACTTCCCAGAGATCTCAAGGGTTTTGCCTTCACCACCAGAAGATTCTCCGGCGAGATTTTTATATGTTGAGTACGGTGGTCGGACCTATGGTTTTGAGTTGGAGTTTAGCTCCGTTGAGACCATCTTCAAGAAAATGCAGTCTCTTGTCTTTCTAGACCAAATCCTTTGTTAATAATTTTGCTTGTAAATACTTTTTTTTTTTTTCATTCTGAAAACATATGAAACCAGATTTTGTATTGTTCAATTAAAATTTTGGAGAAGACAAATACAGTTGTTAGTAAGCACTAAAAGTAAATCTATTATATTAAAACAAAAGCACATTTAGTACTTGCTTCCAAACACTCCTAATTTTTTTTAAGTGTTTAATTTCGAAAATTAGTTATTAATTTAAATATTTTTAGAGTTCCTTAAATATAGGTAATTTAGATTTGATTTGATTTGATTAAAAATAATAAATCAGATATTAATTTAAATTTGATTTAAAGATTCTAATTTAAATAATTTCTATACTATTAAACATTTTTATCAAAAATATCTAGAATTTTCGAAAAAAAAAGTTTACATATAAAAAATAATGGTCATATTTGAAATATAAAATATTTATAATGATGTAAATGATATGATAGTTATGTTGTTTATATAATATATTTACGATTATGATTTATTTACAAATTAATAATAAAATAATAGGTTAAACTCAAATGTATAATTTAAATATTAAAAATATATTTTTTAAAAATTCATAGAACTAAAAATATATATAAAAAACCGGGTTAAAAATATTTTGGTAACTAAAATCACTAATTTTGAATTATACATGTATATCAAAAATATATTTTTCATACAAAATCAAAACATAAAAAATTAAAAATAATTGCATACACTATAATGTGGTTTGAAAAACCAGTTGTACACTCCCTTCGTTGATTAAATTTTAGAAAACTATAATGCTAAATAATACTGTTAATACATCTCAAACTTTTAACAAATATTTATATTATACGGTAATATGAACAGAAAAGTTAGAATTATGTTTTTATAATAGTTCATTTTGAATTAATATTAGTGGACGGGTTAAAATTATATTTTTATAATCATAATTATTTTTAATACTATAAAAATATATCTAAACACAAAAATCAATATTTTCACTTATTAAAAAATATATTTATAAAAATAATTATATATAAACTCAAAAATACAAAATTCGTTAAACAATAAAAATATTCCTGTGCGAATGCACGGGGTTAGAATCTAGTTCAAGTGTTAAAAGAGAATTGTATTGGGTAAAAGTAAAACAATGGGGCGATAAGAGAAATATAAAATAGTAGGGGGGTTTTCATTTAAATATTGGCATCGGAGACCCGACCCGGTAATCCTGAATCCTAATCTCGGGGCCCAAATGAAAAAGAATATATAAACTATCGTTGGATCCTTGTTTTGTTCTTAAGCCAAGTCGGAAAATCATGGGAAGCGAACGAAGCCCGAAGGAGAAGAAGAGAGGCAGAGCACGGAGCGAAGATGCTTCATCTTCTGATAGTATGTTCTTCCTCTCTATGGTTATATTCTTTCTTCCGTTTCCCGAGAAAATTTGTTCGCAATCGCTTTGTTTTTCTCGGGGATTTCAATTTTTAGTGATTTATCTGTATCCGTGTAAGTTACGAGCTATTAATGTTGCCAATTTCGAATTTGTTGCTAGATTCGGGTTGATGCTTGAAACTGTGACATGTTATGATCTGAGACTGTGATTTATGAATGGGCAGACGAAGGGAAAGTGAAGAGGCATCGAGGAACAGAGAAAGATGATGAGAAGAGAAGTGAGAAGAAGGATAGGAAGAAGGAAAAGAAATCCCACAAGCACCACCGGACGAGTACATGTATGATCTTTGTTTGACCTATTTCAGATTTCTTACTTGATTTCCGTAGCAATTGCATATGATGGGCACCAACTTGAGTATATTTGATATTTTTGCCACTACTTCATCTTAGTGATTTCAGCTGTTACTTAGTTCTTGTTGCTGAGATGTAGTGGTGTTTTTGTATCGTTTTCTGGTTTACAGCTAAGATCTTTCATCATACTGCTCTTAGTTAGATGTTTTTAAGCATGAGCTGTATGTCTTTGCTTTTTAGTATGATCTAGTTTTGTTTTGCGGTTATCAAAGACAAAGAGTTTATTTCATGCCGAATTTGTTTGAGTCCAGCAAAGAAGTCCAAGGATGATAAGCCAAAAAAGAAATACTCAGAAGGCGGCCACCAGCTAGTGAGCTCTCTCTTACCCTTCACTCGTTAAAAACAAATGATAGTATATTCACTCAAAAGTATATTGCTTTGAAGGCTATGCATGGCATGTGTGGTTATTGACAGGTGAGATTCTGATAAAAATGTGTTTCTTCTTCTCCTTACAGAAAGAGGGGATCCCAAAGCTATCAAATGAAGACTACTTCTCCAAGAACAACGAGTTTGCAACATGGCTTAAAGAAGAAAAGCGCACTTACTTTAATGATCTCACAACCGAATCTGCACGAGAATTGTTTTCTCGCTTTGTCAAGGCATGGAACAAAGGAAAACTTGAGTCCCGATACTACGAAGGGATCTCCGCTGCCCCACGAACAGCTTACAACTGGAAGATCAAACAGAGGTGAAAAGCATAAACTTCCTTTTCGCCATTTGCAGGTTGATGATACGAGAAATACTTGTAGGTTGTTTCGACTTAAACCTCTTCTTTCAGGACTTAGATTATCGTTGAGAGACGTGTTTGTTGTCGGGTTTTTGAGGAAGAAAAAACGTTAAGGTTAATGGATAAACCAAATACGGTTGAGTTTAAATACGTTTATTCTGTGTTCCTCTTGACCTATACAAAATAGCGTATAGCTTAAGACTTCAAGATTTGGCACTAGTAGTAGCTTGGAAGCACGACTTTTGATTCTAAGGAATCAGATTTTCACGAAAGAGACAAATTTTGAAGGTTTTAAATATATTCTTTGAGTGAAAAAAAAAAGTTCTAAATTGGGTCTCCAGAGTCTAAACATGATCCAAAAGTCTTACACAAGCAAGAACTATCAATTCTCTGCAGACAGCCAGAAAGACGAAAGATAGTATTGAGACTCAAATTCTGGTTCGTTGCACGGTTTAGTGAAGGTTTACTCGACTTCAGCCAAGTAGTCGTCGATTTCTGCTGGTGTTAGTACCCTGGCATTTGAAACACTCTCTTCTGAGATATTGATGGCAATAATAAAGATTCTCGATTTTATTAACGCTTATAATAATAAACTTACCTGAAAACTTTGTCAGCACCGATTTTACCAATCTCAATGTTTTTGCTCGAGATTTCTCCCTCGAAACTGTGAAACAAACGAGAAAGAAAGACGAGGAAAAGGGTTTTAGGTTTTTGTAAGCTTCTGAATTATAGAAATATAAGTAAACAGAGTTTGGTAAACTTTCTGACCCTTCCTTCAATGTCAATATCGCCGTGTGAATAGCATCATCAAGTTCCATGTCTTCTGTGTACCTGATCAGAAACTAAGATGACATGACATGCTTCGAAGATGATATACTCGTATCACAAATGGTAAAATCTTATTACCTCTTCTCAAGAAATGTCTTTGCATTCGAAACATTCTTTCCCATTGCCGAAGCTTTCCATGAGAAATAAGAGCCAGACGGATCCACCTAGTGAAAAAAAGAAAATTTGAAATAAGATGTTTTTAATTTATGGGTTTTACATAATGGTTATATACATCTATTGTTCTACATACCTGATACAATTGTGGACCCTTGTCATCATACCCAGCCACTAGTAGAGAAACTCCGAACGGCCTAACACCACTATTAACAGGAGAAACAAAACCAATTTTGAAGCAAGATTTTCAGCAACCAAGTTTATGGATACAGATTTGCTCTAACAACGTTTAAGGTTAAAAGTGCAATTCTGAGTTGAAATCTATGAGCTAGTAAGTTACTCTTCTTAACACTGTTGAGCGTATGGGAGGAAGTAACCATATATATTTTGAATAGTACTTACCCTGATTGAGTGAACTCTTGCATCACCGTAGCAGTTTCCCTTACAAGTTGGGTAACAGGGATGGGTTCCTGCAAACAATAAAACCCCCTTAGAAGTTGAACTACGAATAAACAACAACTTATGCTAATCATCAATCCAAACTTTCTGCAAACAAGCAAGGATCGACAATTTATCATACATACATTACTAATTATTCCAAGAAAAGTGAATACAAATAAATATATTTAAGATTACTTTGTACAACCGGAGATATTGCTCAGCCTGCTTCCTACTCTTTCGCACAAGAACTCGGAAATCGGGACCCATACCACTTCATAAAAGTAAATACCATAGTTAGCATTGAAATGATGAGTAATACTATGTAGTATGTACCCATTTTTTTTAATAGAGCGTCTGATAAATCCAATATTTGAGATATAAAACAAATCTGTTATTTAACAAGAAATACAGACAGCTGAGGAGAAGAACCTGTATACAACTCCAATGTTGGGAGTCAAATGCTGAATCTTTTGAACCTGAAATAGACATTAGATTAACATTAGTTACATGGTAGTTACTATAACTATACAGCCTATGAAAGTTCCACAAGCAGGAGTAGAAGGAAAACGAGCTAATTTCTAAAAGATTTTACAAAGCATGTTGACCATAGGAAGAGATAATCAAACTTACAGACGCTTCATCAACCAGAATAGAGGGAAGTTTCTTTTCTGTTGCAATGACAACTCCGTTTGAAGCTGCAGAAAGAATTCACATTGATGATTAGAAAAGAAAATGTTTGCTTCTTAGAATCTCACCAGTTCATTAACAAACCTTTAATTCCCAAAGATGTTTGGCCTGATCCAACAGCTGTTAGGGCATGTTCTATCTGAACCAGCTTCCCTGATGGGCTGTTTTCATAGCCACAACACAAATAAACACCCAAAGAAACTGACCTTAATGCTCGAAAGAGATGAATTTGAATGATAAACAAGTTCATACCTGAACGTCGTGAGAGAAAACGAGTACTGACTGTCTCCCATTGCTGAAAAATCTGCAAAAATGCAAATTAGTATCATTCTTCTAACAAATTTTCAGGAAAAATGGAAGTGCTGAATCTGCTAAACTAAAAACCACAGAACATCCAACGGTCCACACGCTGATTTTCATCCACAAAAAACCAACTCGTAAAGCAAATTAAATCAACGAAATTACGTCTAAGCAAGTACACTGAAGCGATTAAATCTGACAAGGCTTAGATTAAAAAAAAAAACGGTAGGGTCTCAAAACGAAATGTGTAAAAGAGATGAAAAACAAGATAACATGCGAATTATGAATCGCAAGAGAATAAAATCTACCTTAACGATCAGCTCTAGTTCAGTTCAAAATCGGAGACACAAATTGATAACTTTTTAACCCAAAAAGTATATTTCAGTCTTCAATTTAGGTTCCACAAAAGATATAGCATTCCATAGAGATAGATATGATAGCTTACCTTTGATATACGGATCGAAGAAGAACTGGACCAAGTAGAGAGATAAACGAATGTGACGATTTAAGCTTTAGGTTTCTTGCTGAAAGGGTTGCAGTGAGAGTCTTGACGAATTGCTTTTCTGGTAAAAAAGAATATGCGAAACAAAAGAAAACGACATCGTTTACAGGGTGGGAATTTCTTATGGTAAATTGCAAAATCCTCCAACATTTATATTTAATTTCCCGTTTTGGACCACAATATTAATTTTGGCTTTCGCTTCCGCACAGTCGTCGCAACCCTCGTGGTCCGAAGTCGCTGTGCGCATCACACCAACTCTCTTTCTATCTCGGGTTCTTGTATTGCCTGAAATCCATGGTGGTAATTATCTCAACTTTTCTAGCTATTTCTTCGTAGCGTGTAAATTTCACTGCTTGTGTTGTATAGGCAGAACCATTGTTGATTCTTGCTCCTGTATTTCTCCAGTTTACACAATCTGGTGCTAATAATCTCTCGAATGCAATCAACGGGGAAGATAAATGTCTTAGCTGTTATCAGGTTACTGTTTACTACTAGCTCGAGCTTTGTCAGAAATGCTGGTTTCAGAAATTCCTTATCTGCTACCATCACCACCAGGTGTTCGACCGTATGCCTGAACGAAGCTGAAGGATGCATTGACGGCTCTGATCAATCGGTAAACAAAGTCGAATGTGTTCAAGTGAGACAGGTTCTTAGCCCCTTGGAAGTTCTACGAAAATGGGGTTGTAACGAGGATGAAATATCAAAGCTTTTCATTCGTAGGCCGTCTTTGCAGAGAGCCAATGCTGCTCAGCTAGAGTTTCAACTAAGCCTTCTTACTCCATTGGGCATCACATCATCCGACCTTGTGAAGATTGTTAATTGCCGTCCGAGGTTCTTTAACCGTCGTGTTCACCTTGTCCTTGATGAAAGGATCAACTATTTCATGGAGGTTTTGGGCTCAAAGGAGGTGTTGCGCAAAGTCATTATCCGGAACCCTTGTCTCGTGTTGTATGACCTCGATGAAAAGATCAAACCCGCGATAGAGTTCTACAAAGGGTTGGGCTTTAGCCAACAGGATCTCGTCGCAATGTTTATATCCCGACCCACGTTGATTCCAAGGACAAATTTTAGCAAGGAGAAGTTTGAGTACATCCAGAAAACTGGGGTCACCAGAGACTCCAAGATGTTCAAATACGTTGCAGCCAACATTGGGGTTTCGAGGATGGAGACAATCAAAGAGAAAGTCGCAAACTTGGAAAAGTTTGGGTTCTCCGAAGACGAGGTTTGGCATCTGTGTGGAAAATGCCCAATCCTTCTTACTGTATCAGTTGAGAAAGTTCAGAGAAATATGACTTTCGTCATAGCCTCTATGAAACTTCCAGCTCGTTCAGTGCTTAAGCACCCTTTCTTGCTTCTCTTCAACCTCGAGACTCAACTAAAGCCTCGTGTGGAACTCGTGAAGAGAGTATTCGATATGGGTCTAAAGCCGCTGGTAGAAGAAGTGAAAATTGCCACAGCGCTAAGGATGAGCGAGAAACGGTTCTTGAAGGTTTATGTAATGTGTCATCCAAAAGGTGTTGCTGCTGAGTTGATGGAAGTTTACGAGAAAGCCAAAAGTATGAAACGTTTGGCTGAGGAATCCAAGAAGTACGTTCGTAAAGGATTCCCCTTTTGAATCTAATAATTTTGATCAATCAATAATTCTTCCATTCTGTTTTCTCCTAATTTGTACAAGGTCACATTGGAATTGAGTTTTCTTTACTAGTTTGGTTTCTGAATTGGTTTTTTCGGTTCTGTTCAGATTAGTTTAATCGAATTAGTTTGTAATCACGTTATGTCCAAACGTGAAGAAAGGCGTTCTGTGTAACTAATATATTTTTGACTTTTAGCTCAGTGAAGCGGGATGGACAACATAACCTTACCCGGAAAAACTAAAAATAATTCCAACAATTAATCTCTCAAAGTTCTGTGGATACCATAGTGTCATTATTGTTCGTGCAATCTCTCAAAGTTCTGTGGATACATTGTTCGTGCATACCTGCAAAATAAGTAGTTAATTTTGTTGTGTAAGTGCAGTGATAGATGATAAGCTTGACAATGAGTACATCAGAGTGTCTGCGGCAACTATGGTTATGGGTGCCTATTACAATAATGCTCCTACTGCAGTTACTGGAATTAAGTTATAGAAGGTAAAATAGTTCTTCCCATACCGACCTATCTCATTGGGAAATTTGATTGCCCTCATTTCAAGTCAGCGGATTATGTTCGGACAAAGCTAAAGAGATTGCAAATTTTGTATCTAAACTTTTTTGTCTATTATTTTTTGTTTTGATGTTCAGTAAATTTGTTTTCTTTTCTTAAGGGAAGGTCAACCGGAGAGGATCATGTGTGATTGAAGTTGCTAAACTACCATATATCTAGTTAACTTCAGTATTTTAAACCTAGGACTGATGTCTAACTATTTATTTAGTGTTCAAACAACTTAATGTCCATTCGAACATTTTTTGTGGAACCAACTAAAAATTTGATGAATTTATTTATTTAAAACCAAATTTCCTCTAAAGAGAGATTTGGTTTAATATTTCAAAAAGTTTCTATATTTTGAAAATTAAGCCATGTTTTAAGAATTTTGAAAACTAACTTTTTATTAAGTAAACTATAATAATACCATTATGATCTTTTAGAATTTACAAGTACAAGAAAATGTCATATTTTTCAAGTAAAATTAGCATGTTTAAAAATTGATCTTCATCTTAGTGTCTAAGCTTTAGGAAAATCGATAAATATGACCTTAAAATCTGAATCGGTTATTTCGGTACAGTTTCAGTTCTATTCAGATTAGTTAAACCGAATTAATTTGAAATCACGATATGTCCAAAAGCTAAGAAAGGCGGTTTGTGTCATATCAATTAGTTTTCAATCACAGATATGTCCAAACGCGAAGAAGGGCGGTTTGTGTCATATCTTTTTGAGTTTTAGCTGAGTGGAGCAGGGTGGACAACATAGCCTTACCCAGAAAAACTGAGCCGAACCAAACCGTAATTAGGTGATTTGGTTTTTGTTTCATCTAAAAAACCGTTAGTAAATTAAAAAAAGGAAAAGTAACGTCCGTTTACAGTTACTAACAAACGATTTACTGCTCCTTTTCTTGGGATATGCATGACAGTGTAGGTAATGACCTCCTCTACCATGTTCTTTGTTGTCCCTGATATAAGTGGCGTACTCTGAATTCTTCCATGCCAACGAATCTTGATTCTCAAGGTTGTTTTGAAGTGGCTTAAATATATCACATGAAAATCACTACAAAAAAGGTAACTCCTTGATATCCAATTCAAGCAATCACGCACTGATGAAAAACAAAATCCCAACACATATACAACAGATGGAACTTGTCTTCATACTTTTAAAAAAAAAAAAAAAAAAAAACTAGTTGCTCATGAGAAGGTTACTTCCTGATTGTCGCCTACGAGAACAAGTTACTTTCATTTTTAGGTCTATCCAACTGATTATATTCTCTTTCGACAATACAAATCTGAAAAGTTACAGGGCGACCGACGGAGGGATCCTTTGCAGCCAAAGTTATATAATACGTGAAAGGATATTTTGGTAGAACATTTGTATTGTATTTCTCTATTCGTAGAAGCTGGAGGTTCCTCCCCTGACATAGCAAAAAAGTAAGTGAAGAATTAACATGAGGATCGGATCGGAGCAAATGATCGACTAGATTAACGTACATGCTGCGAATTGTATTGATGAAGGCCCATCTTAGCATAAAGGTCCATCTTAACAACGGGATAATCATCACGTCCGCACTTGACAACTCGCAATCCATAGTATGGAGATGGTGAGCCGGCCCTGAACTGCATATTTTTTTGTATTGGCCACAAACTATAGAGCAAAAAATGGGCTGTTTTGCATATTTTTTTCAAAAAATGGACTGTTTTATTTTCAAAACTTTTTATGTAAAAATAAGGGCCACAAGTGATCAACATATATATAAGCAAAAATAAGCTTGGTTTGCTTGGGCCCAAATGATCAACATCGAACCCTAACACACACAATTAGAGCAATATATATATAAGCAAAAATCAGAATATTTAACGAAAAACAAACAACACCTATATAGTATAGTATAGATGATAATCATCTCTCTCCAAAGGAATTACTTACATCGGACTCCATCACTCGACGCAAATACATTGCCATGTCTTCACGATGATCCTCCATCCTCTTCTGCTTTTCACTTCGTGAAAGCACCGTTCTCCCCATATTTCTCACTCAACTTTAATTTCTCTCAACACCGACTTCTGTGACCTAATTCATTCAGTTTTTTCGTACAAACTTTGCTATTTATATTCTACTGGTTTGATTTTTGAATCGGTTATTTCGGTACAGTTTCGGTTCTGTTCAGATTGTTTAAACCGGATTACTTTGTTTTGTAATCACGTTCCATCAAAACGGCGACGCCCTAGTCGTCGTGTCTCTCCACCTGACCAGTTCGTGGCGGCAGTGACAAAAAAAAAAATCATCCGTACTAATAAAAAACGCTTTGCAAAGTTGCTAACTTTTTGGTCTTTCTAGAGAGAATCAATCTGACAGGAAAAAAATTAAGCAATTTTTGTTTGTTGCATTGTATTCTGTGGATTGAGGTGAAATGGCCTCCACCCTTTTCACCAGAAGTTTCTTGGCCGCTAGTCACCGCATGATTACTCCTTGTCTCTCTTCTCTTCTCCCCCAAAAGACTCTCAATCTCGCCGCTTTTCTTAGTGTAAGTCGAATTTGATTCTCGATCTTTTCTTAATTTAGTATACGTTTGATCGCTGCTTTGAGCTTCTGGGTTCTGCTCGTTCATTGGATTTGTTTGTATAATTTGTCAGTAGTTCTAGTGGGATTTTGGAGCTTTCGAAAAGGTTTTAAATTGGGAAATTGGGGTTTTTAATTGGTGATGAGGTCTATATTGCTTGAGTTTCTAAACGGAAATTAGGGAATGTGAATTGCTCAGTTTCGTTCTTTGTTTATAAAGTTGACACTTTGGGTGGTCTTCCGTTTCTTGTGTGGTGTTTGCAGAAGAGAGCATTCCACTCTCAGTTAGGCTCCGTTTCCACAGCCTATAACTCAACTTCATGGGCTCGTCGAGCCATGGCTTCTTCTGGAATTGAACCAAAAGCTGGCTACTCGACATCATCTGTATCAGCCAATGAACCTGTTGTTTCTGTTGATTGGCTTCATGCTAATCTTAAAGAGCCTGATTTGAAGGTGGGTAACCCTGTTGTGCCAGTTGACTTCTTCAAAACTTTGTCTGCCATACTTAAAAACTTATTTGTATCTATTCTTCTCAGGTTTTGGATGCTTCATGGTACATGCCAGAAGAGCAACGGAATCCGATCCAAGAATATCAGGTGAGAGTTTGGTCAAATAGATATACTCTTGGTTCCAAAATTGTATGGCTTGCATTCGTTCTGGATGAGCGCAAACACACTTTAGTACTGAAACAAAAGCTTCTAATACAGTTAGTACACTAGTTGCTGCTTATGGACTTAGACTTTGTCCTTTCCTACAGGTTGCTCATATTCCTGGTGCTCTCTTCTTTGATTTGGATGGAATATCGGATCGAACAACAAGTGTAAGAATCAATATCTTTTTCATTCCGGAAAGATGTAACCATGTTATTTGTATCTAAGTTCTCGACTTCACATTGCTATCACTTTTATGAATAAGTGAAACCTTACCGATATCTAGTATCTTCTTTTGCTGCCATTTTCAAGATATATATACAGCATACTAGATTCAGAGAGCATATAGCTGTTTCTTTTGTGAGATCAAATGAATAATCTCGACTCTTTGCTGTTATTCTTGCTTGTGATGTGTACTATAAATGGTAATCATCTAAGCTACATTATGGAATATTAATTACTTGTAACAGTTGCCACATATGTTGCCATCTGAGGAAGCTTTTGCTGCTGGTTGTTCTGCTCTTGGTATCGAGAACAAAGATGGAGTGGTTGTTTATGATGCAAAGGGTATATTTAGTGCAGCTCGTGTATGGTGGTGAGTTATGGCTCTCGTTTGTCTCTAAATCCTGTTCGTTATTCAGTGTCTTCTTTCAAGTATTGTTGACATTGATGTGTCCTCCTTTATTTCCTCCTTTAAATAGGATGTTCAGAGTTTTTGGACATGGCAAAGTTTGGGTACTCGATGGAGGTCTACCAAGATGGCGTGCTTCAGGTTATGATGTTGAATCCAGTGCATCAGGTGATGCTATTCTGAAAGCCAGTGCCGCCAGTGAGGCTATAGAGAAAATCTATCAAGGACAAACCGTAAGTCTCCTTCGGGAAATGGATTTTGTCTTTTTGTATATTCATGGTGAGATCTTAGTTGTGAAGATGTGTTCTTTCTCGCCATATCAATTTTGTCTCACGTGGTTTCACAGGTCAGTCCAATAACCTTTCAGACGAAGTTCCAGCCACATCTAGTGTGGACACTTGATCAGGTTTGCATTGGCTGAATGATTTTGTCTACATATTGATGTTGTATAAATAGATTATTTCTACGATTATTCTGTCTGTTGAATCACAAATTCAAATCTTCATATAAAAATCCTAAATTTTACCCAGCTTAAAGTTCTTTAATTTGGTCTATATCTTGTTTGTGGTTTTGAAAGTACAACTCAGTATCAATTCTGAAGCAAGCCTTTGGACAAAAGTCAATTGTGAAAATATAATTTCTGCTATAATTTAGTATATTGATAGATTTTTGTCTGTAGATACCTGGTTTTGAGTTGATGGCTCTCTTTGATCAATTCACAGGTCAAGAACAATATGGAGGATCAGACTTTTCAACATATAGATGCTCGGTCCAAAGCCAGGTACTATGATGTGGAAAGTTATCACTTGTTTCGACTGATGAAATGCCTTCTCTAGGGTTGGTTCATAATGAGTTGATACTCATTGTATCGTTTTGATGTAGTAGATTTATGCCATTTTTCACAGGTTTGATGGTACTGCTCCAGAACCCCGTAAGGGAATAAGAAGCGGTCATGTCCCTGGAAGCAAGTGTGTCCCTTTCCCACAGGTAACCCTGAGAGGGCTCTTATCACAAATTCTAGAGAATTTGCTTCCTTTCATCACTTCCTGCCCCTAAGAGTTGATGTGAAATTTTTTTTTGTGCAGATGTTTGATTCTTCTCAAACACTGTTACCAGCGGAAGAGCTAAAGAAACGATTTGAACAAGAAGGTAAGCTATTCATCTCCACTTAAGGATTGAGTTGCACTATCATATTTACATAAAAGCAGTATCTTTAAGATCTCAAGGATTTTTTGGTGCAGACATCTCACTAGAGAAGCCTATTATGGCCTCGTGTGGGACTGGCGTAACAGCTTGCATCCTGGCAATGGTAACTAATTTCATCCACCAATTTTAATTTGAGATCTGATTATAAACGGTGGAGGGGAGGGGAGACTGACTTAGTCGCTTTGCTCTGCTAGGGACTTCACCGGCTGGGGAAAACCGATGTGCCAGTCTATGATGGGTCGTGGACTGAATGGGCAACACAACCAGACTTGCCCATGGAGGGTGATGAATCTTCTTCATGAAAATTGTCCAGGGGAAAGGCTAGCAACAAGATTACAAAAGCCATATAATTATGATGTTTAACTTAGAGGTGTTGGCTTCAAGTAATCAAAATCCAGTTGCTGGCTTAAAGTTTGCCTCAAGAAGTAAAAGAGGACTGTATCTATAGAACTTGGATTTTTTTTTTTTTCTCTTTGGATTCATCTTCGTCACACAAGTGAAAAAAGTGTATTTTTTTTCCGAATAAAATCAACAAACATAAAATTGATAATTTTTATCAATTTAAAACAGAGGTCTTGAAACAGCTACGAAGAAGTATGTTTGCAGATGGTTGATGATTCGAGACGACATGGATTACACAAACACAGTCCCTAATAATAACTGTGGAATGTAGAAACTATTTGAAACGACATAGAGAAGAAGAAAAGAAACGCAGCAAGATGACCGCGTGGCCTAATGGATAAGGCGCTCGCCTCCGGAGCGGGAGATTGTGGGTTCGAGTCCCACCGTGGTCGTTTTTTCTATTTTAAAGCTTTTCATGTTTTGTTTCTTTCTGGACACATCTAGCATGTTCAAACGGTGTTATTCCATCTTTGTAACCAAAAGCAGGATACATTTATTAATTGGTTTTTTCTTTATTCTTAAACAAACAAACCGTCTGACTTAACATGACTACAAAAAGACTTGAGTGAGTATGCACATATTTCACAGCAGTGAACAGAGAGATCTAGCCGGTGCCAGTAACACCAAGATCCTGCTTCTTGTCGTCTTTACCAGCACCAAACACAGGTCCTCCTAGACCAGCAGCATCAGAGACCTTGTCTTGAATCTTATCAACTTGAATCCCACCTTCGTCTTCCTTTGACCTTATATCAAGTTTCGTCTTGTTCTGTCCTCCATCCACCGACTCGTACGTCGTCGCCGTCCTTGATCCCACCGGCTCTGCTCCTTGTGCTCCCGACATTGTTATCGATCTCTCTCCCACCTTTCCCTTTGTCCTCACCAAAACTTAATTTTATATCCTCAAGCCCCCGCTCTTGAAATTCACCACCTGGCCAAGTAGAATCCACACGTGGCAGTTTTTCAGAAGTCTTGGCCCATCTTGCTGGTCACGTGTCCTGAGGGGAGGGCTCGGTTTTGACCCTTCTTATCATCTGTTTTGACTTACGTTTCTTGATCTGCTCTCTATATCATTCTTCATAAGAACTGTCTAATGACGGGTATATACTTGTTCCAATCAATTCGGCAGACACTGGTGAAGAGAAGAATCTGTCTGGAAGATCTAGAACAAGCTCCTCCATAAGCTTCGAAACCATATTCCTGTGTCAGTCAAACTATGAGATTGTGTTTCAAGGACTCGGAAATTCTCAAAAAGGTACACAGACAAGAATTTGCTTTACCAGTTTCTGGAATCCCAGCCGGAAATCAATCTGAATATGGATCGCGTTGTCGGTGAAAGCTTTGTGAAGATGGCTGAGAAATACTTTTGAGTACAGATCTGTTCCCCTGAAACTGAGAAACATATCGTCCATACTTCCACAACGGCCGCGACGAGGATGAGGTGAGTGACTACGCCGATGCTTCCGTGTCTCCTTATGCAGACGCTGCGTTGGTTCTTTTCCACTATCAGAGTGAAGGAGACTTTGTAGAGAAGTCAATAGTAACCAATATAGGGAAAGGAAGAAACCACCAGAGTTAGCAGAGAAGACTGAAGAAGAAAAGACAAATGAAAATTGGTATAACCACATCTTGAAACCGCTGAGAAAGTCTTGAGAGTTTTCCTGCCACAGACCATAATAAGACTCCTATCTGGGGTAAGAAGACCGAGCGAAATAACTTTTTTTTTCTTACAGAATTACAAACTTGTGGTCTGAACAGTCCAAAGCTTACTTCAAAAAAGGCGAAGATAGTCGATGAGACAGTAATGAACAAACCCATGCCATGCTACTGGAAACCCATGCTACTGGAAAAGATCAATATGTAGAATAGTTGAAGACGTTCAATGCAACTACCACTTTATTAGAGAAACCGAACCAGAAAAGGATAATGAGTAAGAACAAGGGACACATAAATCATCATATTTCATCCAAATGGGTGTATACTCTGCAGAAAAATCTGGAAACACCCGACCAAACACAGTATCTTGCTCAAAATAGCCATCCAGCAAAAAAGTATATGTAGGCAATATGATGTATAGGTGCGAAGTACTCAGAAACCTGATCATAAGCAGACCATTCTTCCCTGAGCAATGATACTTTCTCTTCAAAGCTCTACAATCTACAACAAAGATTTCTTCCCATGCATGCTACTGTAAAAGGTCTACAAAATACTTGGGGAAATTCGTCGCAAAAACTTATCTACTAGACAACAAATAGGAGCTAGTAAAGGGAACAAACCCATCAAGAGCCAAAGTTTCTGAGCTTCAACCCACCCGGCAAACTGATCACCAGAGACTACACAAAAGAACTATCCAAACAAAACGTTTCCATATGTAGAAGGAGTAGCAAATACTTGGAAGAAACTTCAGCGTTACCTTGTGCCGTTGGAGAGATAGACATTGCCAGAAATCCATATATTGGATAGTTGAACAAAGCAAACAGAGCCATATACCTTCAGTGAGCACAAAAAGTTGCTAACAAAACCCAACAACATAAACCCGGAGAGAGAAGTAGCATTATGAAATCAAAAAAAAAAAAAAAAGGAAAGAGAGAACCCCAAATCTTTCCTTGAGACAACCAATGAAGAGCTCGGAGATAGCTTGACCTGAATACCCATTAATCTATAACGATCAATAGTAATTCTCACGACACCAGGGCAAAAAGAAACTCATGACACCTGAATCCATCAAAAGACTGGAAGCTTCAAAATAATCCGTGATGAGATAACCATGCAGAGCCTTGAAAGAACTCCGGATGTACTACAAACAAAACAGGTCGAACCAGAAATTCCACCTTGCATCAACCAAAATTACTATACAAATCGAATTAACTAATTCATATAGAAAGAGAAGTTACCATCTCAAGTAAAACTGATTAGCATTCAAACCATAGAATAGATGCAGACTATAAAATCAGAAAAGGTCCAGAAGAAATAAGGGGAAGGAAAATCGATCGTGTCGCCAGGTAAGATAAGGAACCAAAACAGAGAAAAGGAAAAACAAACAAAAGAGGTCACAAAGATGAAGACTGTAGATGAATAGCCATCCAGCGAGCCAAATAAATCAAGAATGGGACTTGGGTCCTTCACTCCTTCAGTACTCATCTTCCCTACAGCGAAGGAAAGTAATTCGTATAAAGAGAAGCATTTGTAGTTAGAAACAAATACACCAAAACAGAGACCAACTAGTATCCCAATGCTTTTCTCTTTTGGAATCTCAACAATCACTAGCAAAAAGACAAGAGTTTTAGGCTCCCACCAGAATCTCAACACATTTCCTAGGAGAACGTAAAAACCAACAGATTGAGAAAGGAACCTGGAAAACCACATATCGAGCCATCGAAAAAGAGTTGTTGGCAAACAAAAATAAGAACAAACCCATCTCGAACGAATTTATGATCCGTCTTACATCTAAATTTGTGTGCACCGCAGAGAGACAGAGTGAAGTATCTGGTGAAAAAGATCTGGAAAACACAATAAGACAGAGCATACTTCTTCGAATAAAAAGAATCTATAACGAAGGAGAGTAAATCAGGGGGAAAAAAATGTAGCACGAGAAACCATAAAACCTAAAACGGGGAAAGAAGATTGATCTGAGCCATCCCGATGCTAGTTGCCTTGATGTTCTATATCAAAACGAGAAACATGTTACGCTTAGAACAGGGGAAAAAGACGGCTTATTTAATATGAAAATTAAAACTTTAGATAAAAAACAGAAACACGTAATAAACCGCCAAAAGAGAAATCGCGTGAAAACAATCAACCAAAGCCGATATCGATCAAATCAAGGATCCACCACAATCTAAGCACAACAAAACAAGAAGAAGTTATTACTTAGATGGAACAGAAAACGCCACCGATGCATTCTAGAGACCAAACATAGAAAAGCAAATACTCCGTGAAAAGTGAAAATTCAGATGCGGCAAGGCAACGATGATCGGATCAGAATTCGCTTCCAAATAAAATAATCCGCAAGAACAGAAAACAAACGAGACGTAGGGTAGAGAAAACGCGTGACAAAGATCAATCGAACTCCATCACCGATCGATCAGAGCATCCTCCAAAATCTAAAATACAAAAGCGATAAGTAAATTGCATGGACAAAAAACCCCAACGATGGAATTTAGAAACCCAATTTTAGAAAGAATCCGTGAAAAGTGAAAACCCTCGTATATAGGAACGATGATCGGTTCCAAATCTTCTTTGGGAACCCCGGGAGAGAACAAAAGGAAGAAAGATGATGTTAGGTAAGGAAACAAAAGTCAGAGGCAAAGAGGAAGATGATGTTAGAGATTAGATTTTCTGAAAGAGGAGAACACTATTTATAGGTGAGGGATAAAAGCAATTGACGGCCAAGATATGAAACGCGTAAATTTTGGCGGCCAAGATTAAAACTACATTGTCGGTAGTCAAACATCTTTGACTATGATCCAGCTGTCGTTCGATGACTTTATTGGTGAAATTTGAACCGTTAGATTCATCTACCTGTCATTTCCTTATTCCAGTAAACAACTGCCACGGTATCGTAGATTTCATGGCCGGCCCAACTATATAAATCCACCAACTTATCTATACGAGGCCAATGTATATATGCTGATAAACCAGAAAAATTGTTGAGTCTTGTCATCAATTTTTCCTCAATTCCATTATTAAGAGATGTAATCAATCCTTTACGAATGAATGGAATCAATTTTGATTCTCTATTTATATTCTTTTGATTTTTACATGAATGTTTTTTAATTTTGGAGATACAAAAACACAGATAGTGGAATTAACATCATTGTTTTAATAAAAAAGAATTCCCTCAATTTTTCTTTTCAAATAAAACTATCTAAAATAATACTCTTCTCTATTGAACTCTATTAAATTTAAACCGTTGAATAAAAAAAACAATTATCAAATTAAAAAAGTGTCTAGAAATGTGAAGAACAATTATCAAAGAGGGTATTATATTTCTCGTCCGCAACATATTTCATTGATATCATAGAAGAAAGACGGACAGACGGTAATAATTGCTTGAAAGAAGTATATAGTCATTATCAATTTTGCTAATGACACCCAAAAAAAAAAAATGAACAAAAAGTAATTTTCAATTGCTAAAAATATTCGAAATCAATGTAACCAGGATCATGGCAACTAGGGTTACTAGTACTAACGCCGTTAGTTTTATTATCACCACCGCCAGTACTGCAACAACCACCGGCACCATTGTTGCTCTTCTTTCCGCCGCCGGTAGACTCTTTGTCCTTGCTCGCGTAACACGCCAAATCCACCGGTTCCGGTACATGCGGCGGCATCGCGCTCCGGATTAGCGCCCAATTCACACCTTCGAAGAAGGGATGCTGCTTGATCTCCGTCGCGCCTCGTTTGTAAGCGATCCGTTTTTGTGGTTCTTTGACCAAAAGTCCCTTGATGAGATCTCTCGCCGCCGAACTCACATGAGGAAGCTCCGGGAATCTCAGCGCCTGCCCAATCACGTTGTTGAGCGTCGCGCGGTTCCCTTGTCCTTTAAACGGCGTCGATCCGTAGAGAAGCTCGTAGATGAAGATTCCCAAGGTCCACCAATCGACGGCACTTCCGTGTCCTTCTCCGCGGATGATCTCCGGTGCTAAATACTCGTGTGTCCCGACGAATGACATCGATTTAACGTTTGTTGGCTCCGCCATGAGCTCCGGCAAGGATCCGTTGACGAAAAGCCCGAAGTCAGATTTCGCCTTTCGATTCTTCTTCGAGGATTGTAGGATCCGCGGGAAGAAGGTGGACGGCTGGGCACAGCCTTGGACCGTCGATTCCTCGTCGATTAGCCCGATAGGCCGACCGCTTCCGCTGCCGCCGCCGTGAACGGAGGAGGATTTGACGAGAGTTGGACTGACTGAGCATCGGAGAGATAAATCGAAATCGGAAAGCATAATGTGTCCGTCGTCTCTTACCAGAACATTCTCCGGCTTCAAATCTCGGTATACGATTCCGAGCATGTGCAAGTACTCCAATGCCAATAGCACTTCGGAAGCAAAGAATCTGTAAGAAATTAAAGAAAACCCTAAATTATATCGATTTTTGAATTCTACAGAGAAATGTTCTGTTTCTTCCTACACTCCTTTGATACTAACCTCGCTGCTTCTTCGGTGAAGCACTTGTTAGGTTGCTTCTGTCTCAAGGAATAGAGATTGCCACCGCCGCAAAACTCCATGACCAAGCAATAGTGTTTATCGGTCTCGAAGTGAGAGTATAACGTGGGCAAGAACGGGTGATCAAGCTGAGACAAAATCTCTCTCTCTGTTTGAGCTCGCAACAGCTTGTTTCTGCTAGCCAAGGAAGCCCTGTCCATCACTTTCATGGCGAAATAGGTGTTGGTTCCTCTAAGCTCGACGAGGAAAACACTTCCAATGTCTCCATTACCGAGACGTTTCAAAAGCCGGAAATCGCTGATCCCGAGCTGGACTCCTCTAGAGGTCAACATATTCACAGCGTCCCATCTTATGTCACCACCTGTGTGTGGCTTAGAGGGATTAGAGGAAGTGCTCTCTATGCTGTTGCTTCTTGAGCTCATATTGCTATTGCTGTTACTGTTGCTGTTTGGTTTGGTGTTTAAGTTTAATGTATTGACCATTTGTGACTCGGTCATGTTGGAACCGGGTGAAGATGGGATTTTCGGACTGGGGATTGGACGGTGGTGATTGCTGAATCCAACCGGCTCTGGTTTTATAAGATTTTCCATCTTCTTGGGATCCAACTGTGCCTTCTGCATCTCTTTGCGTGGTTGTGGAGATTGATGAACGATATCTAACGGTGGATAATTTGAATGATTAGCCGATTCTTTTGGCCCCAAGGATGAGACATGATGACTTGTCTGCACAAGAAAAGGAAAAAGGAACATCATCGCAACTATGGGCTAATAGATATGCAAATTACGATCATTATACTTAAGGAAGCCTCGCGTGTACTCACCTCGGAGGAGTCAAGCTTTTTTCCAGGCTTCGAAAACATCGCCAGCGAGAAAGCACGGCGAGTATTCCAGATCAGAGAAACCTGTTTCAATGAAGAAATATTAAATCTTTTTGTTAAAATGGTCAGTTTGGGTTGAGAGTTCCTTTATTATCCAAATGCGGACATTACTTGGTGTCACGAACGTTATAGCCTCATCTTCATGTCTTGTTGAATAGTATCTAGCTAAAGGATTAGTCTGCACGTCGAGGTACGTATATCTTTGTTTATTGTTTTTTGGTTAAAGAACTGGAGCTAAAGATTGCAACATTTACCTTTCATGTCTAAATTTTGGGGAAGCCATGAAGGATTTTGAACAAAATGTTACAGGGAAATAAATCTTCTATTTTTTAGTGATTCGGTAGTTTTAAGATTTATGAGTTTTTTTTTGTTTGGTAATTTCTTTTTTTTGTGAACATGAGAAATGAAGAAATAAGGTGGGAAAGTAAGGAAAAAAGACACAGTGATTAATTAAGAAAAGAGAGGAAAAGAAATGGGATGGCGAGAATGTATTTTCTGTATTCCAAAGAAAGTGAGAAGTGGGAGGGAGGAAAAGGTCCCTTTCATAAATTTGACGGACAAAGGAATTGTGTTCTCCCCTTGATTCTCTCTTTTATCTCTGTATAGATTTTTTTTCTTCAACCATGATCAATCATCGTTTATTTTTATGTTCTATCAGTCAAACTTCCAAATTTTTTTTATCAACTTGGTAGATGTTATTAATGCTATTTTTCATCGATAGAGTCCTCGAACATTTTTAAAAGTGTTACAGAATTTCATTTGGTTAACGTACGGCCTTACGGCAAACGTTTACATACGTTTTAACAAAAAGAAACATTTACATAAGTACTATTCTATTAGAAAACTATTTTTTTTCCTTTCCATTTATTATTCTATTAATGAAGCCAAAGGTGTAACATGGTATTACAAACACAAACTTCACACCTAAATTACCTGTAAACAACTGAGGTCAAGGCCTAACTCTAAGACACTACTAAAATACCACCGAAAAAGGAAAGACATGAAAGCCGTACACAAAAGTAAAAACTCTCTCACCAATAAAAATTTCATGGAGCTACACCTTGGATGACCAACAACGACATAAGACTGACTACAACTACAATTCAAACTTTAACTTCCAATCCGAAAAAGAGACCAATGTATTTCACGCACAGCTTGTTTGAAGGATGGCCAAACTTGTGGTCGATTAAGAGCTTTCACCAAAACTGAGACAATTACTGCAAATAATAAACTTATGATTATCAAAATAATTCGAGGCCCAGGTCTAAGCCTACTCATATTGGGCATGGTTTAGCAGATTGGGATTTACCTTGTTAAAAAAAAAAAACGCACGCGCATTTTACACGCGTAAGATCCACGCTTCACGTTTCGTGTACTGACTAGTCCAGTCCAGTCCAGAGAAAAGACGACTGTTTCTCCAAAAGTTGAAAATCGGAGATTAGATGCAAGACCACGAAAGTCGACGGTCAACGCCGGCAGAATCGCCGCCGTTACACCCCTTCGTCGCGCCGTTGTCGTATCTATTGGGAACGTGGAGAGGGCAAGGCGAAGGTGAATACCCAACCATACCTTCCTTCCGCTACGGCGAAGAGCTCCGTTTCTCACATTCCGGCAAGGTAAACAATCACTTCTCGCTCCTTTCCTTGAACCCTCGATTCATGGTTTCCTGGATTCGATCGAATTCTAATTGAATCGAGAGAGTCGGTACTATCATCTTCGAAACTGTTGTTGTTGTTGTGTAGCCGGTGATTGCGTATACGCAGAAGACATGGAAGTTGGATTCAGGAGAGCCGATGCACGCAGAGAGCGGTTATTTTCGGCCGAAGCCGGACGGTTCCATTGAAGTCGTCATAGCTCAGAGCACAGGTCTCGTCGAGGTCCAGGTAGCTCCTAATTTCCCTTAGATCATCTATAACGAACTCTGCAAAACTCAATTGTTTCTTGATTCTGATTAAAATCGATCTCAGAAAGGAACATACAATGTAGATGAGCAATCGATCACACTCAAAAGTGAGCTTGTGGGAAACGCATCCAAGGTTAAAGGCTTAAAATGATTAAGGGATTTTGAAGTTACCCAACTCCACTCTGCACTCAACTTTTTCATCTCTAATTGGGATTTTTGTTTGTTTGTTTGTTTGTCTTCTCCAATACAATACAATACAGGTCAAGGAGATAAGCAGAGGATTTGAATTGGTTAATGGAAAACTATCGTACGTGGTTCATATGAGTACAACCACAAACCTTCTTCAACCACATCTCAGAGCCATACTCGACAAGCTTTGAAGCCTGCAATTCTCACGAACGATAAACGCTTATCCTGTAGAATCCCACTGTTTTAGAACCTTTTGCTACCCTTTGTAAGGTTTCCGTTCAATCACATCAACTTGCCTGAATCAAGAACAAGGCTTGACAATTTGAGAGACTTAATTGGGCCTTTCAATAAAAAAGTGAAAATCCCCATTTGAAATCCGTCTTAAAAGGCCCAAATTGTTTTGATTCCATTTGGTAAAGCCCAACGTTAAGGCTTTAAACGGGCTCTTAGTTCGTTTGTTTCTTTTTTTCATCAACGGCTCTTGTCGACTCGTTCCAGAGTCAAGATTAAAATATTCAGAATTAGCCCCTTAATTATTTTCTCTTACCATATTGTACCCTTCAATTTAAAGATTACATGATTAAACCCAAAGCTTTATTGTATTTACATGTTGATGCCAAAGTCAACAAAATTATCTAAGATTGAATCAATACAGCTATAGATTTTGGTTGAATACTTGTAGCCTATAAAAATTGCTATTTATTTTATGCAATCTTACAAACTTCTTATACATACGTAAGCACATATTACAAACAGAACTTTTCTAGATACATAAAAGGAAAATAATAGACGAAAAGAAAACTGAAAAAACTATCATATAGTTGTGAAGCAGACACGTTTAGACCACGGCAAAGACAAAACGTGGCACCTTGTAATTCTCTTGCGCTTCATAAATTTGGATTATAGTATTAAATAGGTTCATATGGTTTTTTTTGGTTATTTGGCATCTTATGCGATGTTGACAATTATACTTGATCCCGAAGCAATATCTACTTTGGGATATATAATACTAATGGAGAAAACCCCTTTTATTTAATCAAAGTCATGTAAGGTGATGCAAAATATATTAGTCGCAATCTAATAAAGAGAAGGTAAAGCTTATTAGAGTTCATTTTCTAGATAGTTAAACTTATAGACTTGTGATATCCACGTATTTTCTGGAACAGTTTTGAAATTATGAATTGGATCTGGGTTTTGGTTGGAAGCGTAGATGGATACAATTAAATATACAAATGTGTCACTTGACACCTAATGATACAAATTTAAAAAGAAAACTCAGATTGCAATAATGGAAGCATATCAGTAAACATGAGATCTCTTAGTCTACAATCTTAAATAATACTTCTTTTCATTTACAAATATCTAAACAACAACTGTAGCGTATAGAAATTGACCATCTCTTTTTTTTGTGGCTAATAAAAAGCTTAAATTCATCTCTTTTCTTCAGAGTGTATTTTGAAATTTTTGCATATAAGGAAAATTATATATGTGTGGCTTAGAAAAATACTTTAAAAAAATACTAAAACTCATTAATTTATATCATTATTTTCAATGGGAAGAAGGAAGCATTTTCTGTGGGTTTTTTTTCATCTGTGGTATTGCTCGGATTGAAGGATACATGGAGAGAGAGAGAGAGGGGCAAGGTCAAATCCATTGTTTTCAACTATCTAATAAGTATTATATTCTATGCTTTTTTATTTCTTACACCCGACCATGAGAACTGGTCCTAACTTCCATTTTTTCCATAAGAACCTTTCATTTTTTCCCGAAAAAATAAAAAAAATAATAGAATTAATGTGTTAGTTAATGCCAAATTAAGATTCTCTTTTTAAAACCTTTTATATTACCTTTTGAAGAAGCACATTGAAGAGAGTTGTGTAAGAATAGATTCCAGATGGAAAAGTTGGCAAGAAAAGATGTTTTAATTTCGTCTGATAGCCTAATCCAACGGTCTATATTCATTCTAATCTCACGATTCCATGACGTGGACTATTATCTACCCTCCATCTGGATCTCTTCCAACCTCTTTTTCTCTCTTTTTTTTTCTATATTTTGCAACTAAAATAAAAAAGGACTAACAAAGGAAGCAAAAATAAAGAAAAAAAAAAACTCTCTGTTCTTCTTTCTTCATCATCAGCCATTACCGTCCTCTCTCTCTCTCATCTCTCTGTTTTTCTCTGTTCCGTATCTGTACTTTGTTTTCAGGTAAAAGGTTATCTTTTGCTGATGTTTTCTTCATGATGAAGAGATTTCTTTTAGTTTTTTTTTCTTTTAATTAATGCTCTCGAGAAATAAACCTTTGTAGAAGTTAGAACAGATAGTTTGATTTTGGTTTCTTCTTCACCCGTGTTTTCAATTTTCTCTTTGTTTGAAAAGTTTCGATAATTTCTTCGTTTTTCTTCAATCAAACACATAAAATTTCTTCTGTTACTTCGTCGTCGCTGGCTTCTCATGTTCCAAAACAGCCTCATAAATGTACTCTCTCTCTCTTTCGCACGCACGTACATACACACACACAAGCGTGCGTAGTCTATGTTGTTCTTATGAGTCTTTGACTTTTTCGCTTGACCTTTATCTGAATTCTATGTGTAAACAACTGTACATACATATATACATCTATATATATATACAGTCTATATGTGCTTAGTGCTCTGTTTCTTGTAATTAGACTCAACAGTCTTATCTTCAAATAGAAAAATATGGAAAAAAAAAATTATATATATATATATAGAGATATCGTTCACGCATAGTAGTAGTTAGTTTTTATCGGTACGACTAAGTATTCAGACATCAGTTCACGTTTCAAACCTGTCTTCTCACATCGAAAAAAGAAATCAAAGAGCAGTAATGTTTGTGTCTACTCTATACATGCATATATCTGTGTATTGATTGGTTTCTTGGTGGATTTTCGAATCTGATCTCTTAGGGAAACGTTTGTTTAATGTTTCAGCCATTGAAGATATGGTGAAGAACCTTAAAGTTGATTCTCTTGCTAAGGTCACTGCCTCCACCACTTCCATGGTAAACATTTTATTCTCTCTTCTCTTTTGATTAAGATGATTGCGTTTTTATAATCGGATGTTTTTTAAACATTATATATGTCTTGTGTTCTTCTTGTTTTGGTCTCTCTGGGTTCAGAAGAGCCAATCAGAGCCATATTATGAAACTCTTGAGACATATCAAGGCCTGCCTTGTCCTTACGGTGGTTACTATGGATTCTACTATCCAGGTTTTGCGTCTTTTTTTTATAAAAAAAACACTGATAACTTGGATGATTCAGATTTGTTTTTGGTGTTCGTATTCTGAATTCGTGTTTTTTTTTTTCTTTTTTTTACAGGTATTGATGGTTCTGCTGGAGAAGCAAAGGATAATGGATACTATGGTTATGGAACAGAAGTTCAGTACCCGGTAATCAAAACATTCCTTAATCAAATTACTTGATGAATCGAGGTTTTACTTAGACTATGATCTTCATCTTGATTTTAAAGGTAATGCAAGGGGAAAATGGATCATTGATCTACTTGATGCCAGGGTTTCAATCTTATGATGCTAGTCCCACTTATATGCCTATAAGCTCGGTTGGTGTATCGAGTCACGCGCTTCATTCATCACAGATGTATGCAGCTCAAGGATATTATCAGAACCAATATGGTTATGGAGGAGATGTTTCATCGCCAACATACTTATGGGATCCTAGTGGAGAAAAGTATGTGTATGGTATTGCTTCAAATAACCAACCTTTGAAACAGAGCATATCTACTTCAAGCCATAACCGCAGCAGTTATTACTCAAAGAGCAAGACTTCTTTCACGGGTCATGGCTTGGGAGATCGGCCTAAAACTCCGCGAAAAGTAACATCTTTTCTTCCTTTCTTCTTCTCTCTTTCACATTTTGTTGAGAAGATTTGACTCATCTTTTTTGTTGTTGTTGTTGTTGTTCGGCTACAGAGCAGCTATGCTCCAAGCTCACTGCATAATCAAGAAAGAGGTGGACTTGCAGCCCCGTTGGACCCGCAAAGGAAAAAATCTGGAGCTTTGAATCGGGATGAAACAGAGAAGGCGAAAGCGAGGAACAAAGAAAATGGTAACAGCATGAATGACTTAGCAAATGGCCAAGATCATAAAATTACAGATGGAGAATGTGAGTCATGTTCGTTGGATGTTGAAGGGAATGGAAGAAGCAACGGTGTAGAATATGTGATCAAAAGGGATCAATATAACCTGCCTAGCTTTCAGACAAAATATGAGGAAGCAATATTCTTTGTGATCAAGTCTTATAGCGAAGACGACATTCACAAGAGCATCAAGTACAATGTTTGGTCTAGTACTCTCAATGGGAACAAGAAGTTAGACTCTGCATTTCAAGAATCTCAAAAAAAGATTGCAGAGAAAGGTGGAAAGTGCCCGGTTTTCCTTTTCTTCTCGGTAATATAGTAAGATTTTCTCTATATCAGTATTCATTTTTTGCGACATCTTTGTGGTCTCTGATCGGGTTTTATTGGTCTCAGGTGAATGCAAGTGGCCAATTCTGCGGTGTAGCTGAGATGACGGGGAGAGTGGATTATGAGAAAAGCATGGAGTTTTGGCAGCAAGATAAGTGGACTGGCTATTTTCCGGTCAAGTGGCACATCATCAAAGATGTTCCAAATCCGCAACTACGACATATAATACTAGAGAACAATGAGAACAAGCCTGTAACCAATAGCAGGGATACACAAGAGGTAAAATAGTTGTTAAGAGGCTCAAGAAAGTGAAATCATTGTCAAGAATTCATCTGATATATGTTTAAACATTGTCTTCCATTTATAGGTGAGGTTGCTACAAGGGAATGAAGTGTTGAACATCTTCAACAACTATGCAGCAAAGACATCTATATTAGATGATTTCGATTTTTATGAAAACAGAGAGAAGGTTATGGTACAGAAGAAGCTAAGATTCCCTCCTGTATCGAAGGTCCTGAGTTTCTCCTTTTTTAGATCATGCTCTTCACGTTCTTTGTATGTTATGCTAACGAAAAATATGGGCTCTTTTCTCTCTTCTCTTTTTTTATTGCAGAAGAAAGAAGAAGACTTGGTTGCTGATTTCCAAACAATGGAGATATCAAATACAGTCAAAGAGGGAATCACAGACATAACCGGGGATGTGAATTAATTAGAAAAAGTTGTAGTGTGTTTTGGTTTGGTTTTTAAAGAATCAATACAAACCGTCCGATTGTTTCGGATTGATTTGATTTAATAACACGTGAGTGGCTTCTTGTTCTATTATTTGTCGTATGGTGTAAGTTTTTTTTTTCTTGTGGTTTTGTGTTTATTATATGTTTCGCAATTTGTAATCATTCGCAATGATATAGGATCTGATTTATACTGAAATCTGAACGCTACCAAATAATATTGAGCCTACTAAAACAAATTAAAAAAATTAAAGACAATTATGATAAATCTTGCAAAGAAAAAGTTGCTAAGTTTTTTCAAAAAAATTGAGGCCCTAGACCCATGTTTCTTATATTATAACATTAGCACGGCTCTGGCTTAACCGGTGAAAAATGTTGGAACATACCCAAAACAACTCACGGCTGGCTCGGGGATTGCCCACGTCCACCACGCGGGGCTCGGCCACCACGAGGGACCAAACGACCTCGTATGTTTAAACCTCGACCACGACCTCTGGTGGCTGGTATAGGAGCTCGAGTTCCTCCTAGATTGGCCGCTCCGGCTTGTCTTATAGCTGCTTTTTCTTTTGCTCTAGCAGATAGTAACACTATAGTTCCACTTGGAGACGCTGCTCTTTTCGTTTCTTCTGTTTCTGGAGTTTCGCTGGGTGTAGCAGAAGCTGGAGTAGAGGAAGTGGATGGGGTGGCAGATGCAGAGACTGTTGTAGCTACTGTGGCCGCTGGCTTGAGATCAGTTTCCGTGGCTTGTTGATTGTTACCATTGTTGGGTTTATCAGAGGTTTCTTCCGCAGCTACATCACCTCCTTCATCGTTCTTAACATCTTCTACTGGTGGTTCAATGGTTGTTTCCGCTTCCTCCATTGCGGTCTCAATCCTACTAGGTGATTGCGTGGGTGTAGCTAGCGTCTCAGGCTGCATCTCTCCTTTCTCTGGGCTCCTCATCATGTTACCTACATCCGTAGTCTCGTCGAGATCTTCCAGTGTATCTAGATCGACTTCTCCTTCTTCTTTATCAAATTCCACGTCTGTCAGAAGATCTTGATTCTCTTGTTCGGTCTGATCCATAAACTCTTCTTCGGTTGGGATGGTTTCCGTCTCCGTTGGAATTTCTTCCAATGGTTCATCAGCTTTATCCTGCACTTCAGCTTCATTTTCTTCTTGTGCTTCCGCAGATTCCTCGGTTTTATCCTCTGCAGTCTCGGCTTCTGTTTCTTCATTGTCACCGTCGGCGGCGGTAGTAGCACCCATGGATTCATCCATGCCCGGCTCTTTAGAGTAGTTTTCACCTTCGGCAGCATCAGGTTGAGACTCGGATCCCTTTGCCTTCTTCGACACAGGTGGGGCAATCTCGGGACTGGTTTCCTCTTGCTGTGGATCGGAAGCCGACAAATCAGCCTGGCGTTTACGGACATGTGTCTGAGCAGGCGGTACAATTGTGGTTTCTTGGCTCTCTGTTACAAGGGAGGAAGGCTGTTTTCCTTCATCACCAGCTCCCTCAGCTTCTGGCATCTCAACATCACCTTGGGGAGGTTCCTCTGGTTTGACAAGTTGAGGACGAATAATCCTCCTACTCGGTCTGCGGAGCTCAGTGCTTGGTTTCTGTAAAGTCAATCTCTTCACTTTGCTAATGTCTGATGATGCTTTGGGTGGCTGCTGGGTAGTTGCCACCGGAGCTTTTGAAAGCGTTGAAGGAGAGGCTCTCGTGATGGCTGACGGCTCAACTGTACCAGGGGAAGGTTCAGTCACTATATCAGTAGATTTTGTGGTTCCTTGAGAATTTAGGGCAATAGTACGAGCCATGCGTTCAAAATAGTCTACAGCTGACACATAGGCGGCAGCTTGGTCATTCAATATGCTTCCAGAGAGAACCTGGACAGCTGAAGTACCCTATTGAAAAAAAGAGAGAGAGAGAGAGAGTTTAGAATAACATCTCACTTTACCTTATTATTTAAAACTTTAAATATACATCCAAGAGATACAAACTTGTTACCTCAGGAAGATTGCCGTCCGCTTGTTTCAATTTCTCCAATTCTTCAGAGAGATGAGCCAATGCCGTCTGATATCTCTCGAGCTTAACAAGCTCTTCTTCCACTTTTGTTTTCTCCTGAGAAACAGATTGGGTACATATGAGCTATAGGGTATTGGGTTTAGGGTTTTCAAAGTGGATACTTTGGAAGAACTAAGTTTTTAAAAATGCCATCAAGACGTGACTGACAAGATACACACAAGAGAGGCTGCAGAGAACCGAACCTTATTAACTCTGGCCAAGGAGTCTCCAAATACCTTCTCAGCAGTCTTGCGTTCTGTTTTCTCTTTAGTTAATTCGTCATCCTTCTTCTTCAGGTCATCTTTTAGTGTATGGACAAACTTATCCAAAATCTGCAGCAAAAGTTCATGTGTGTTAAAGAACACACAGAAACATATGAAGCAGAAATGAGGGAGCCCACAAACAAATACGATTTATTTTAATACCTGAATTTTTTGTTCTTTCTCATCTCTCTCCTTAACGGCCTGCTCCACCATAGCATCAGTTGTTGTTCTCTTTCCAGCTTTTGGCAGCAATAGAAAACATGAGCAAATACCAATAGAAACTTATCCAACCGTATTTAAAATAATAATTACCCTCTTTGGCTTCCTCTAACTGTTTACAGAGTGACTGATTTTCTTTGCTCAAATCCTCCTTTTCTTTGTCGAGCTTTTTCTTCACGTTAGAAAAAGACTTCCTGAACCTATCAGAATCTGCTTTCAACTTAGAGATCTCTGCTTTCAGCTTCTCAGTCTCTGACTGCATAGTAGCCTAACAAAAAGTACAGAGATAAGGTTAACACATCTACATGGGGGTACCTCTCCTTCCAAAATTTCCTAAATTTTCCTTCTCATTCTACCTGTGCTTGCTGAGCAGCGTCTAACCTCTTCTCCCTCTCACTCAGATCTTTTTTGCAGTTTGTTAGCTCCTTCTCTAGTAGAGATATCTTATTCTGCTTCTCTAATAGCAGCTTCTTGAAGTCTTCAATATGAGCATCTTTCCCTTTCAGTTTTTCCTAAAGTCATATCAAGGCGTCGGAAAGGATATGAGGACTAAAAAGAAATGCAGAGTTTAAAACAGTGGGTCAACACTTTTTAAAGCATCCGCGTCATTCGGACACTAACAACCAATATTTTCACCAGAAAATCTCATCAGCCAAAAAGACATTTATCCTACACTAGAATTCTATGCACGCTTGATGATTGATATGCCATTGTGAATCGGCGTCAAATGTAAGAAATGGTATGGTGGGGCTGTTGGAGGCCCCCCAAAACTAGGAGATAAAGGGGCCCCCTCATAAGATCTCCCAGACGTTTCATTGACCAGGAAATACGATGATATACGGTCTCTTACTAACCACCTTCAGCAGACAATGGTATTTTTTCATGAATTTACATTGTAACTTATAGGAATATCAGCACCGAGCACACCCATGAAAAGAACATGACTATTGGAGAAATTTCAACAATGTCACACTATTTAGAGGCATACCTCGAGTTGCCGCACTTCATCTTTGAGGCGATTGTAGTCAGCAACATCAATGTTTCTATACGTCTCTCGTAACTTCACATAACGAAAAGTAACTGTAAGTATGAGAAAAACAATATATGGCGCAAGAATTTTCAAATGGCTTGCCTCATCAACCCTCTTCTTTTGAAGATCTGTCTCCTTCCTTAGCATTTCCATCTCTTTCATACACAAGTCTAACTCAGATTGCTTTTGCTTCAATATGTTTTCCGAGTTTTCAGATTCCACCCTAGCCTTTTGAGCTACCTCACGCAATCTCTGAAGTTTCAAACAAGTTTCAGTCACTCGAGCGAATATAAAGCAGCAGAAATCCTCCAGAAAGTTCCATTACGAACCTGGCATTCGTCAAAATTGTGTTTATTTTCTTCCCTGAGTTGCATGTTGCTTTCCCGGAGCAGGTTCATCTCACTAGCCTGCAAAGAGAACTTTAAAGTCAGCTAATGAAAATCGTATCAATCAACCTTAGTTAGGGAATCCAAAGGACAAAGTCCAAGCAAAAAGTAATGAATTTTGCGAGACACTGAAGCAGCAAGATCACTAGTTCATGTGATATCAGCTGTCAAATCATTCAACTTTACCTGAAGCTGAAGAGATTTGATTTCATCTTCCGTCAATAATGACGCCCTTGTACTGGCCCGCTCAGCATTAAGTGATCCCCGGGCAGATTCTGCCATCTTTACTGCACTCTCAAGCTAGCCAATAACAAGTTGCAAGAAAATTAATAATGCAGCCAAAATTCTAAAGATAGTTTAAAAAGTTTTCTCTTTGAATGTGTGTCTGTATTGAGAAGGGGTGTTGCTTAAAAAGCGATGTGGCAGGCAAGGCAAATGATAGAAAAAAACAACTCACTTGCGATTGCAACCGTAATTTTTCCTGTCTCATTAGTGAGATCTCTGTTTCAGCCTGTCAAAAAAGATGCACAAAACTTAGATAACAACACAGTACGCAGACGGGGCAGAAAGAAAGAGAAACAACCCTACAAAAGAACTTCTCTTACAATTTCCTTTGTTCTGCGTAAATAATTAACTACACTCTGCAAACCAGAATCTTCAAGTTGATCCGAGCCGGTGCATCCAGAACGGCTATCTTTCTCAGCCGAGTGAAGATGCATAGCCTCAAGTCGGCTGTGAAGTAATTTGTTCTGATGCAGAGATCAATTTAGATGAGTGAATATTCGTTACAAGATCATGAATCAAAACTCTACACAAATCATATATGATAAGATTAGAAAACACTGAGATAATCGATGAGAGGTGGCATATTCGTATTGCTTATGTCATATGCATGGTAAACAATATCATATCCAAAGAGTAAGATCCGAGAGTAGTGGCGACCTGTTCATTGAGTTCATGAAACTTCTTCTCCGCTAGGTTCTTTTGCTGTTCTAGCATACATTTCTCTTCACTCCACTTGGAGATAAGCTCTGACTGAAAAATATAAAGAAAGTTAAAAAGTGTCAGAAATCAGCACTTAAGTTCATGTTTCTCAAGAGTTAGCGAATCTAAACAGCGATAATTCCACGGAGTTTTGAAAAACATTATAGTGAAGCTTTAAATTAATAGAGGTTACATTTTCCGTTCCCCTTGCATCAGCCAATTTACGTAGTTCAGATGCCTCCTCTTGAAGGGCTGCCAAAGCTTGTGATGTTTTAGTCAGCTCTTGAATAGTTTCAGACTGCAGAATAACCTGCGTTCCAAAAAGTAGAAAAACAAAAATAGAGGTCACTGAAAGGTCTGAAGGAACAGAGGAGAGCAGAATTACAATATGGCAGTATAACATTAAGTTCTAATAAATTGTAAAACTTGATGCAGAAAATATCTGAAGATATCCCAGGATGGGCAGAGAAATCATGTCCAATTCTAGAATAATCCAATTAAAACCAGCGTTCTAGCAACCAACGTGAATATCCATGATGGTCAGAATGTTTCTTAACAAACCTGTCTTTCATAATTTCTCTGAGCAGCACGCCATTTCTCATGTTCTGTCTCCAGATCGTTCTTCAAGGTAGACAATTGGATATTCATTGCTTCGATTTGGGAACTGCACTCAGTTGCATGATGTCAATTTAAGCATGAACATGTCTATGCGTGCCCACGGGTAAAAAGATACATTGACTACATAATAGAATATTTACTTTTTAACTAAGTTTTCTTCTCTCAGACTTGCAATTTCAGCTGATGCTGATACAAGAGCATCTTCTTTCCCTGCAGCAGCAGTTGCAATTTGCTTGGATTTCTGTATACAATCGTTTTCAAGTTCTGACACCTTCTCCCTCAGAGAAACAAGCTCTGCTTCCAACGATTTTTGTCTCTTTTCAGCCTATAAATAGACATCAGATATTAAGTTAAAACCTACAACAGATCTAGTTCTATCACAATGGACATAGCTGCATAGCGAGATGAAATAACCGTTTCAGCTGAACATAATAACCAATACCTCAAGTCTAAAATTCTCATGAGCACATTCCATCTGCTTCAGCGCAGTTTCATTCACCTGAGCTATACTCTTGTACTGCAAGATGGTCCACACGGTCAGGTCCTAGTGGTGATGAAATCAAAATTAACTAAGTCAATCAGGAAATACCTGAAGCATGTGGCTATTGCTAGATTCTACTTCTCCCCTCAATTTTTCGATTTCTTCCTTGGAAGTACGCAGTTCTTGGGAAATCTAGAGTACATAACAACCACAGCCAAAAGATTTTAACACAGAACCTTCCAACCACCAAATATTGGATTGCTATATAGCAACAAGTAAACATCGTTTACAATAACCTTTGCAGTCTTTACAAAAAGATTGCAACCAAAAAATATGAGCAATACTGTAATTGCGGAATTCAATCCCATCTCAAAATTTAAAGTTTTTAAAAAATAGCTGAAGAACTTCACCAACCTCATTATCAGAAAGAGAGACAGCTCCACCACTGTTCAGATCAAGAGCCTAAAAATGTGGAAATGAAGTTTATTAGAAGTATAAATTAATAGCTGCAAATTCCATCGAGGACTCTGCCGTTTGAAGTAAACCCCACAATTCAATTATTAGAAAACAAATTTATTTACCTTAGGATCTGAAGATCTTATCTTCTTCTCCAAATCAGAAAGTCTAGCCTAATTATACACATTTAAAGAAATAATTAATTATAATGATCAGCCGAAAATGATCATGCCAAATCACATGCAGACACAGATAAAAAGGCAATGTAGTAATCTTATGGAAATCTAGGCGTCTTCAGTAGTAGTAAAATCAATTCGCACAAACCAAATCCCATGCAAAGACTCACTTCACAAAAGCAGCCAACAGAAAAAAAGCAATCTAGGAAAGGTCGAACTCGAAAAGCAAAAGTATGCAAGCTAAGAGCTGGTCATACTAAACGCAATCGGATGCTGGTGAGGTGCAACAACTCGATGTAGTATGGGAGACTAAATTATTAAGGAAGGTAAAATAGACTTGAAACAATACCTCAGCCACAGAGGCCCTGGACTCTGCCGCCGAGAGAGCCTTCAAGGCATTAGCCAATTCTTTCCCCTTTTCTTCTGCCTGCATTAGAGCATTGTTCAAAGTTTGATTGCGGTCCGAAGTGCTATTCCGCGCATTCCTCCTTTCTTCTTGCAATTCTTGTTTAGCTTCAGCCCATTCTTTCTGAGAAACCCCCAAAAATCAGTTGATTTACATAATCATCTTGAAGAAAGTTTATAAATGCGCCAACAAAAAAAGGATTATTAAATCTGCTATATACCTCAAGTTGCTTGATATGCTCCTCTTGTTTCCTTCTGTCGGCAGCTCTTGCTTCCTGAGTATTTTGGTAACAAATTCACTTTTTAATCAGTATTACCTTCCAGTATAAAATTAGTAAACGAAAAACAAATGTGGTTTTATTACCTCACGAACTTCCTCTGTGCTCTGTATAGTATCCAAGGTAGCCTGCAGAACATCAAGTTAGCCAAAAGAAAAGAGTATGCACAACTTAAGATAGAATTTGCAACACTCTCATGTTTCAACCTGAAGACGATAAACTCTCTGAGATAGAGCAGAAACTTCATCCGATGCTCTTTTTTCAGCATTTGATAACATTTCTTTTTCATGTTTTAAAACAGAGACCTATACCACAGATGATTGTTAGTACTGAAGCAAAGAAAATCATAATTTTAACGAGTGTGATTGATATACTACCTCCATAGATAATTTTCTAGAAATCTCTTCTGCTGCATGGAGAGACTCAGAACTCTCACGCAATTTCCGTTGGTGGTCGATGATCAGCTGCGAGAACTCAATGTTTCTTGCCAAAACATTGTTCATTTCTTCTCTCTGATATAAAGACATATAAGATGAGAACTTTGAAGAAAGCACCATCTACACAAGCAGTTGATAATATGAATTTGTTACAAAGATCACCTTCCGTTCAGATTCTTTCATGATGCCCTCTAGTTTTTCCCTAGCAAAATTTGCCTCCATGGCCAACTTATCCCGTTCAGACCTTATCGCAATTATCTCACTCCTAAAATCCAAAGGGGAAACCCAGTTGATAAAATTCTGATGCAGCTAACTATAACAAGCCAGAAGAGAGTACAAGATGTACAGTGAAAATGACTAAAATTATTAGCTAAACTTTATGTATATATATGCCTATGCAGACCATCCAGACTTCTTTCACGTTGGTTTAATAAAAACGTATGAAGATGTATGATATTTCATGTAATTTATATAGGACAACAACATTGGTATGCAGACGCAAAAGCTCAAATGAGCATTTACAGCAATCCACCGGCATGTGCAGACATATTTCTTACTAAGCTTCTGAAACACTACACTTCCCACACTTTATTTCCTTGGTTAGAATATTCAAGTTCTCAACTTGACAATTCAACTAGAAAATATGTTACATATTCAGCAGTAACCTTGTAGACCATACAACTTTCTTGCACAAAAAAGAAAACATACCTAGCCTTCGTTAAATCCTCTTCGAGACTTCGGACGCGCTCAAAAGCTTTTTCTTGGGCTTTTTTAGTAGCTTCCTGGAGCAAGCAATACAGTCCGCAAGGTGAGTCCAAAAAAACTACTTTGATGTGACGAAAGAGAGGACAAGAAAGAAGAGGAAGGAAAGATATAGCAATCTGCCATACCTGTGAATCCTCAAGCATATGTAAAAAGTTCTCTCTTCCTGGCACTACATCAATAGAATACATCTCTGTCAAGCCATTTAAAGCTAGTGTACCACTGAAACTATGTATTTCAGTTTATGAGCAAAGTAAGCAACAGCATGCGAAGCTTCTATACATTTCAGGAAATAAATTATGCTTTAAAGCCAGAGTTCAATTGAAAGCGTACGGCATTAATTTTCATTACTGATAATTGCGATATATGAAAATAAGTAAAACATAATAAGCGAACTTAAAAATCCAGATGCTTCCCAACCCAAAAAAACCTTTGTAGTTATTTCAATCCCAGATGCTTCCTAGCCTAATTTTTAATTTTAAAACAAAAAAAAAAACATAACGAGCAGACTTTGTTGTTTGAATTTGAGATCACCAAATATAGTCAAGATTTCTTGCATCCCCGCTCAGTCTTGATGACATTTGGAGTAAAAATTTGGAAAATATTATAATTCAAAGATAAATCTGAAAACTCATTTAATTAAACTTAACCGATTGAGGGTATAAAAGAACACATGGTCAATGAACTAAAATCGATGTATAGCTCGAACCTGGAGGCAAATCTGAAGAACGAGAATGAGATAAATGAAATTTTTGTTCCTCTTCATATAGTCGTTTATACATTGCAACCTGAAAAGAACGAAATGAGCAGGATATCACTGAATTGAAATCCTAACTCATTTAAGCAAGTTTTGCACTGGAGATTAGTTTTAAGGGTGGAAAGACTTACAGAAGTATGCAGTGATTCAATCATTTGACCCTGCTCTTCAGCTCTCTTTAGAACGATAGCTACCTTGGAAGAAGCTTCATCGGTCTTTTTCTTCAGGTCTATCTCAAACTTTTCCTGAGAATCCAAAAATTCTGTCAAAACCTCACGCTCTAACGAAGCAAAAACTGAAAAAAATCCTTCATACCTTCAACTCCATTTCCCTACTTTCAATCTGCTCCGAGAGACTACGAACAAGATTCCTGAGCTTCACATTCTGCTCAACTAGTCCATTTATATCTTTAAACTTCAGCTGAAATTCATCCCAACAAGAGGACAAGCATTAGTCATCCACAAATTGTTTCACAAGTAAAATCTAACACAAAACATAACCTCGAGAAAAAGAAACAAACTAACAAGATGCTCTGAAATTATTTTATCAGCTTCAGATTCCGTATCCATCTCAACATCAGAGAGCTGAGGATCATCTTCATCATCATCTCTGGCAGCACCACAGCGAAGTTGGACATCACGACACTCCTTCAGAAGTATTGTAACCTAAATCGTGTATACATGCAAAAACTTGCAATTGATTAGGCAACCAACTAGATATATAACTGTGAGCTTAAGACTGAACTATTAACATTGCAAATCATGTAAGTCAAGAAACTGAAGACCGCAACAAATATGCAGATAAAATCATAAGATGGCGAGCAAAGGAAAATAGATTGTCAAAGTACCTGCTTCTGTAGGTCAGATATATCTTTCTGAGAGAGAATGTTTTCACGTTCATGCCTCCTTAAGTCAGCCTACAAATCAAATAAATGCATAAGAAGAGGACAAATATGCACCTTAAAAAGCCACTATGATAATACCAAGTACCTTTAGCTCCATGATGAGCTTCTCCATATTTGATTGTTCAGATACAGAATCCTGAAGTTTTTGACTAATTAGAGAATAAGCTTCAACCATCCGCTCATACTCTCCTGGTAAAAAAACAGATGGCACCAAATCTAGGTTTAAGTATGATGTCTCCAACAAGATTAAAAAATAAATAAAAATCTGTACAGATAAAGAAATCTTCGGGAGCATAAATTGGATCATACCTCTTTCCTCTTGGATGAACCCTACTTTCTCTTCTAATTCGGATAAAACCTAAAAAGCAAGATTAAGGCCAAAGTTTCTAGTTTAAAAGTCAAATACAGAAACATAGCTTAAACGAGAAGCAGGAGACCTTAGATGTTTCCATCAAGCATTTACACACAAACCCCAAATGTCTTACATAAGTTAACAAGAAAAGAATGATGTTATGCTTAAGTGATTAGTAAACTGCAGTTGGAAAAAGTACTAGTGAAACATAGACAAAACGAGACAAAACAAAATTAGATAACAATAACATCAAAACTCAAGAGAGCAAATAGTCCGTACCCGTTGTAGTATCAACTCAGCTTCCCTTCGACCTAATTGTTCATGCCTCAAGGCATCAACAGCCTCTTGATACTTCTCATAAATTTTGGCCAGCTACAAAACAAGAAAAAACAATATATACACCACCAACAGAGTTGAGACACTGAAAAACTAACTAATAGACTAACAGTGAAACTCACACTCCATCCATCACGTAAAAGTGAAGCTGCTAGCGCCGTTCCTGACACACCAGCAGGAACCTTAGAAATTATTCCCTGGCTTTCCTCTATCAAGTTGCTGGTCCCAGAATCGTCAACCCCTCTGCCTCTGGAACATAGCAAGGGAAACATGTGAAGATTTTATCGTCCATGAACACTAGGGCATTTAAAAACCATACTTAAATACCACTAAAATCTATTTCCGTCGATCACACACTCTTAACAAAATCACTTCACAATAAACCCTTCAAAAGTCTTAAACTATTGATAAAGTTTTTAACAACAGCTAAGAATTAAGAAAGAATAAAAACTTGGTGGCCGTTATATTTTGGTCAATAGACCTACATGTTAATGCTAGGGGATCTTAGGCGGGAACTGTAGAACCTGTATGGAAAGTGAATCTCTTGAACCAACCACTAATCCCTACTTTTAATGTTTTCGGTCGATTACAGGCAAATGTAGCAAATATGAGTGGCAAGTACACAAAAACTGCATATATACCATGTCGTCGCGTGGTTGCACAATGGTTTGAGAAAGATGAGTCATACCTTGTGAAACTGCTGAAAGGTATAAGCGTTAGCTCATCTGTTTTCCTAGTTTTCTCAATTTCTTCTTCACACTTCTCCAGTTTTTGTTGAAGGTCTTCGACCTCCTGAAGTTGAAGATAATAAAAATTAACAATCTCTCTATCAAATAAAATAAAAAAAACGCACAAAAGAAAAGAACTTGTAGATCCAAAAGGATGACATGCATCGAAAACGATTTTCTACTTAAAAAAAATTGAGACAGAACTCTGCAAAAAAAAAAAAAGACTGAAATTATGACATATTAGAAACCTATAATATTCTTATTATTTAAAAACGGACGAATTAATTTATTTTAGAAAACAATCAAAGTATATCAAAGGTATCATATCTGATTTTAGGTTTAGTGCAGCAATACCATGGCAGCAAGTTGGCTTACATGTTGCACCCTCAATATAAGTTGAAAAGGATGCAACCTACCTAGTTACCCGAGCTGAGCAACATAAGTTGTTATAAATAAAAGCAATAGAAGTCGATGGTACCTTCTCTAACTGCTGCTTTATAGACACTTCTTTCTCAAGTCTGTCTTTGTTACCACTCTCGACTTGGCTCAAGCGTGCCTGCTTGTCATAATTTCAATTCAACAGGGGAACATACATACACAAAAGATACAACCAATTTCCTCTGATTTGTGACAGCAAACTTACCTCTAAGGCCTTAATGACACCTTCAAGTTCCCCAGCCTTTCTAGACCATTCCTCCGAACTTTCCTTGTACAGCTCAACAAGCTTGTTCGCCTATGTGAACAGCCAAGTAAAGGATTAGATTGAAATAAACAGGTTAATGATTGAAAACACAAAATTAGAAAACTCACAGTGGAAAGTTCAGCATTGTACTGCTCTTCAGTGGTCGTTGCTGCATCTTTGCACGCGCTGAGTTCCTTTGAATACGAAGAAAAAAGAACAAGTAAATCTCATAGCGCACAAAATGATAAGATACAAAGACGTTTGTCGTCTTATGCCATGCGTACCTCTTGTAGTGAACTAATCTTTGTTTCGAGCTCTCTCAATCTTTCCTTGTGCCAATTTAACGAGCTAGAACACTCGTTATAATTTTTCTCAACCTGATAGAAAAAGGAATTAGGAATGACACCGAAGTAAGAAGAGGCAAAGGTAAACAGAAACAAGCATTGGAATAAGCTAAGAAAATTTACATCCACAAGCTTGGCTGACATTTCAGCCTCGAAATCAGAATGCCTTCTCCGGAGTTCAGCATAACTGTCAACTTTGGCTGTTAACTCCTCATCAAGCCATTTGGTATGCCTTTCCATAAGTTCTTTCTCCTATTTTCCATCAGAAACCAAGCCATATGTCATAAAAATTGTTGTAAAAGCATTAACATATATTATTACAAGAAGTTAAGGAATGCAACTAATAATCTGACCTGAGATAGACGACTGCACATAGCTTGGGAACGTGCCAATTCTGCGCCCGCTTCAGCAACTCTGGATTCCTTTTCCGAACTAGAGTCAGTCAGCTTAATCTGAGAAAGAGATAGAACAAGAAATTAGGGTTACACGGTTGAAATTACATATCGCTCGCGCCCATTATTAGTAACTAAGTAGAAACCGCTCACAATTTTATCCAAGTAGCTCTTGATGGTCGAATTCTTCTCGCTAATCTCGGCATCTTTCTGCTCCAGCAACTCCATCAGTTGCCTCTTAGACTTGTGTAGCTCCGACATTTCCGTCGTCATCCTCTCTACCTCTCCATCCTTCTCAATCTACATCAAAACAAGCGAGAATTACGTCCACTACTAGGGTTTACTCAAAACACACACACACACAAAAGCACAAGTACGCACCGATTGCAAATGAAGCTGGTGCTTCTGCGCCTGAGACTGTGCGAGTTCAGCTAAACGATTGTCGAAATCGGACTGAAGTTGTGCATTCTGAGATTCAAGCGAGGAGAAATCCTGAGAGAGCGAGAGGTACTTCTGCTCGAGAAGCGAACACGTCTGCTCCGCCGTGATGGAAGAAGCATCAGCCTTCGCGCGTACACTATCTAACTCTGCGTACAACTTCCTTATGTACTCGTCGGCTCTCTCAGCCACTACAGACGCGGCATCGCCAGATAGCCGCGCCAGCTCTTCGTCTGGCATAAACAAGGGCATCGTTTCGTGCCCTACTTTCTAAATACAACCGTGATTATATATACCTAACGTTGGATTTCTCCGACGAATTAGAGATTACGATTTGAACCCTTTTTCCTCCGGTGAATTTAGAGAACCCAACGGGGAAGATGAAAAGCGCTTCGGGAGAGGTCCAAAAATGATGCAATGTTGAGAAAACCTCAGGCATGTACGTCGCGTTAAATGAACGGCGTCGCTTAACTGTTGGGCCAAACTTTAATCAGCGGTGTTGTTATAATTTGGATAAAAAGTACACTAGGCTTCTTGTTGGGCCTATACAACGTGTACTTAATTTTACTTTTTAATTTTGTTTATTGACAGATATCTTAGGCTCAGTGATCGAGTGCGTGACTTTTATTTCCGTCGATGTGGGACCGATCCTAACTAACGGAGATTGTATTATGTTACCACTTAGATATTATTTTACTATTGTTACAACTCACCAGTCACATTATTTTACTATTGTTACAACTCACCAGTCACGTTAAATATGTTTTCTTAAATCTTTTGACGCCAAGTGGTTTTTTTTCTTGACGCCAAGTGTTTTACTTGTATAATAACGGTATAATATTTTGGTCAAAACTTGTTAGAGAATGAATATTAACAGAGTCGTGCTTATAGTGTATTGCAAAAGGCATTTGCCTTAAGCTCCCAGACAATATAATTAATTTTAGGGCCTCTAAATACATAATATCTTTCATGTTGTAGTGGTTAATGTCTCCTTTTAGTTTGATATGCATCTGAGTTCAGCTATTCAAACTTCACTTATGCTTACAATAACTACTTTTTTAATTAACTTTATATTCTAACTAAAACTTTGAATGATTTTTATAATTGTTTTTAGAGCTGCTTTCTATTTTAATTTTTCTATGCTATAAGTTTAATTATTTCTTTAGTTTTTAAAAATTTATTTTGTTTGTAGAAAAAAAAAGATATATAACATTTATGTAAGATATTTTTCAAAAACTTAGAATTTATGTATAGATTTAAATATATTTATATCATTATTGTTACAACATTATAATATATGTATTTTTAAAATTTGTCTTAGGTCTCTAAAGGTCTTCGCACGGCACTGAATATGAACTAACGTTTTTGGGAAATATTTTCTACGACAAAATATTTGTTGTTTTTAGTGCAAATACTGAAATATATAAACAACTTAATCCAGTAAGAAATAACGAGTTATAACTTATAAAATTATGAATATATACGTATAAATCTTGTGTTCGTTTATTTGATAGGCTGGACTTCAAGCATCCATTATAGGATCAGATCCTGATATACTTTCAACTCTTCCGCCCAAGAAATTAAATTATCTTTGTAACAAAACAATATAGAATTAGCTTGATCAGTAGAAATACACTATAGTTTTTAATTTTTATATGTATGTATTATATATCGAAACAAAACGGATTTAAAATATTGTTTTTTTTTTTATAAAACATATGTTAGATAAAAACTAGTTTAAGAAATAGTAAAATGCCAATCGATTTTCTTTTTTAAGGATGGATTCCGCTTTTGAGTTTGTGTGCAAAGATTACAAGACTAAAGGTTCCATTGACTTATAATACAAGGAATCAAATTACCTGGAGACTTAGTCCCATTGGCTTGTGACATAAGGAATAAAACCACAATAATTGACTTGATAAAAGCGACGTGCTTCAAACGTGAGATTGCTTACGCTCTCACGGAAGGGAGGAAACCAAAACTAATAATAATTGTCTTTTTCTTCAGCATTAAAAAAATGAGTTCGAATTATTAAAAAAATAATTAGACCATTTCTTATAAGGTATGTTTGTGTTCAAATTAGGTTTTTGATGTATGACTAGTTATTCTAATTAATGCTTGTTATCTATGTTTATATTTTCAATGTATAACCAAGATGAGTATAAATGATTTACACTAGAAACACAATTTGTAATAGTGGTGTAATTAAGAAAATTGCAGCTAGAAATTTAAACAAAAGGATTGACACAATCAGAGCTTATATGTTTCTAATCTCCTCGGCGTTTTTTGTTCAAGGTCGTACAAACTACAAAGACGTTACACAGAAAAACGTCATGAACAAAACAAAAAAAAAACACAACGTTCCATTAGTTTAATAGTATTAAGATGATTATAAAACCCTCAAGGATGAATCATCGATTACAGGATCAACAAAATTGTCAAACAAAAGTTTGAAATATCATCAATGGCGAAGAAAGCGGTACTGATTGGGATCAACTACGTGGGAACGAAGGCAGAGCTACGAGGCTGCGTCAACGACGTCCGTCGGATGCATATAAGCCTAGTCGAACGGTACGGGTTCTCCGAGAAGAACATCAAACTATTGATCGATACTGATAGCTCTACGATCAAACCGACCGGTAAGAACATCCGACAAGCGTTGTTAGATCTCGTTGAACCGGCTAAACCGGGCGATGTTCTCTTCGTCCATTACAGTGGACACGGGACAAGGTTGCCGGCGGAAACTGGGGAAGACGATGATACTGGTTACGATGAGTGTATTGTTCCTTCTGATATGAATCTCATCACTGGTAAGTGGAAAAAAATTAGCTTGAAATTGAACTTCTGATTTGTTATTCTGAACAATCATGACATCGATTGTTTGATTGCATATAATTTTGTGTGTATCATGAGATACTAATGGAGATATTTAGATACCTTGATGTTGAGATGTGACATATTTTTCTTATGTGGTGGTGACTCTGTTTACAGATGATGATTTCAGGGACCTTGTGGATATGGTGCCAAAGGATTGTCCCATTACAATCATATCAGACTCTTGTCACAGTGGCGGTCTCATAGATGAAGCCAAAGAGCAGATTGGAGAGAGCACAAGGAAGAAGAACAAATACTCTGGAGACTCCTCATCATGCAAGGACACAGAAGAAGCAGTAGAAGAAACAGATACCAAGGAGATTAATGAAATGGGGAACAGATCTCTGCCGTTAGAGACATTGATCGATATGCTGAAGCAAGAAACAGGCAACGATGATATCGAAGTAGGAAAGATCAGAACAACTCTTTTCAATATGTTTGGAGAAGATTCAAGCCCAAAGGTGAAGAAATTCATGAATGTTATTCTAAGCAACCTACAAGAGACTACTACTGGTCAGACTAGTCAAGGTGATCAGATATTGGGAGCAATCGGGAAACTAACTCAAGAGTTGCTTGAGCAGAAGCTAAACGATGAAGTTAAACCCGCGATCCAAGAGGTCTATGCAGGTGCAATCAATGGTGCACTTCCGGATAATGGTATACTCATCAGTGGTTGCCAAACTGATCAAACTTCTGCTGATGCGAGCCCACCGGGTCACCCGGAATTGGCTTATGGAGCACTAACCAATGCTATACAGATCATACTTAACGAGACAAAAGGTAAGATTAGTAACAAAGATCTTGTTTTGAAGGTTAGGAAACTTCTTAAGAAACAGGGGTTTGATCAACGACCGGGACTGTATTGCAGCGATGATTATGTGAATGCTCAGTTTATCTGTTGAAAGAAGGTTGGATGGTTTTTTTGTTTGTTGATTTGGTTTCGTTTGGAATATCTTCATTTGTTGTTGTAAGTTTGAATTTGAATAATGCCTAAATGTTGTTTCATTCATTGGTTGTCACCTTGTATTTTTATGTTACTGGACATCTGTCCTATCGTTTTTAATTTGTTGGTTTATCTACAGTTTATCCATATATTTTGTTCACCCTAACTTGTGGCACAAGAAAACAATTTATCATTTTGATAGGGGAATGGAAATTATTGGGCATTGGTTTAACAAATAATAAAAAAAAAGGACGTTAAAACATGCGGTGATAAAGGTTGTAATAATTTATCTGTAATATAACATGGGATTGTTTGCGCCTACAGGAGAGGGTTTTGTAACAAGCGCCATTTGCGTAATTATTATTTGTTATTTGGTTATGCGTCAAATTCTTGCCAATACTATTTCTTACAATCTATACAAGTTTTGTACGTTTTAGCTTTTGTTTGGAAGAAGAAACAACAAGCCATAGACGTTTTCTTCCTTCTCTAAACGGTTTAGTCAATATTTGTAGATTTTTGGATTGTTTTCGATTAGTATATATTTTCTACCTTAAATATAATGTAAATATGTAATTGATTACACAGATACCATCATACCAAACAGGATAAATAGGTTGACAAAAAAAAGAAGAGAAATTTAAACAGAATATATATGGAATGGAAATTATAACTAAGAAAACAAAATATATGATTAAATAATACTACTATTTGTTTTGTTTGGTAGAGGCTATTTGTTTTGTTCTTCATTGTTTGGCAACGTTAATTTAATTTAATATTAATAACCAGTAGTATAAAAGCATGTCGAAGGACGAGATGTAATGTAACAGCTGACGATCAAAAAAACAAAAACAAAAAACAAAAAGTAAAAGATTTTGTAAAGCTAGCGGATCTTTAGAGAGGGAGAGAGAGAAGAATCATCAATGGCGAAGAAAGCGGTATTGATAGGAATCAATTACCCAGGAACAAAGGCGGAGCTACATGGCTGCGTCAACGATGTGCGGAGGATGCACAAATGCCTCGTCGATCGGTTCGGATTCTCCGAGAGAAACATCACTGAGCTGATCGATACTGACGACTCTTCCACCAAACCCACCGGGAAGAACATTCGACGGGCGTTGTTGAATCTAGTTGAATCCGCTGAATCCGGCGATGTTCTCGTCGTTCATTACAGTGGACACGGGACGAGGTTGCCGGCGGAGACTGGGGAGGACGATGATACTGGTTACGACGAGTGTATTGTTCCTTGCGATATGAATCTAATCACCGGTAAGTCATGAGTCATTAGATTGTTGGATTTTTCCTGTTTTTTTTTGGTGACAAGTTGAACTTTTTTTTTTATCAGTTTGATCGATTAGATGATGCAAATTCAGGGAAATTATGGGTTCTACTTGTGATTATAATCGTGTTGGAGAAGCAACCATGATATACTGATAAACTATTGACTTGTTGCCATTGAATTGCTACTAGCTCTTTGTCTCATAGATCAATTATTTTTCATGATTCAGTAAGAAAAGGAAAATTGATCAAAGGAATAGATTATTATTCCTAATCATCTGATATTATTAATCTCAGATGACGAATTCAGAGAATTTGTGGAGAAGGTGCCAAAAGACGCACGCATAACATTCATCTCAGACTCTTGTCACAGTGGTGGCCTCATAGATGAAGCTAAGGAGCAAATAGGAGAGAGCACGAAGAAGAAGCCAAAGAAAGACTCTGGAAGCGCTTCAGGACGACATGGGATCAAAGGTTTCGTGCTTGAAGCTGTTGAAGAGGCATTGGAATCTCGAGGGATCCACATTCCTCACCACCGTAAAGATGGGATAGAAGAAACCAAGACTAAAGAGATTATTGAGCTAGAAAATGGGGAAAAGGTCCATCTCGGAAACAAATCTCTGCCTCTGCAAACTCTAATCGATATCCTCAAGCAAGACACAGGTAACGATGATATCCAAGTCGGGAAAATCAGACCAACCCTTTTCAATGTGTTTGGAGAAGATGCAACTCCAAAGGTGAAGAAGTTCATGAAGGTGATTCTAACGAAGCTGCAACAAGGTAAAAGTGAATGTGGGATATTGGGAATGATTGGGAAACTAGCTCAAGAGTTTCTTGAGCAAAAGCTGAACGATGACGAAGATTATGTGAAACCCGCGATGCAGACGCATGTCGGGAACAAGCAAGAGGTCTATGCAGGTGCAAGCAATGGCTCTCTTGCGGATAACGGTATTTTGATAAGTGGTTGCCAAACTGATCAAACTTCTGCAGACGCAAGTCCTCCTGGTAAACCTGAAATGGCTTATGGAGCTTTCACCAATGCTGTACAGATCATATTTGGGGAGACAGAGGGTAAGATTACATACAAAGAACTTGTTTTGAAGGCAAGAAAGCTCCTTAAGAAACAGGGCTTTACTCAACAGCCAGGGCTGTATTGCAGCGATGCTTATGTGAATGCTCCATTTATTTGTTGATAATTTGTATATTGTTTGCGGTTTTCTCAAAAGTATTTGATGTTTCGTGTTGAATAAGTTATGTAATTTGTTTGATGTTTTGTTGTTGTAACATTGATTTGAATTTCAAGTGTTCTTTGTCTTTGTCTATTAGAGCATCTCCAAGAGACACTTCATATCTTCAAATGTGAAGTTTTATGCATTCCAAGAGAGACTTCAAATCTTCAAATTTTGTAGATCTGAACAGTGACACTCTATATTTGAAGTTTTACTATTCAGATCTTCAAATTTGAAGATTCATCTTTTTTATTGCATTTTGGTCCTTATAATTAACTATCTTTATAAATAATGTCTTTATTTATGTTTCTTTATCATTTTAATTTTATAATATATGATAATTATTTCATATATATTTTTTATAATTGTAATTTCAAATTAAAGAAAACAACTTCAAATTAAAACATCACATAAAACATTACAAAAAATAAACTACAAATACATATAAATATAACATAATATTATTATACAGATTTATTAATACAACATAAAGTTCTTAAAAAAAATTACAAGCACACATAAATATTACACAAATTAAAATACTACAACAATACTAATAATCAGGCAAATTTGATCCTGAACCTCCAAGACCACCAAAATATTGTCATATATATCATTTCGAAAGGTATTGATTGATCATATATGGGAGTATTACAGAAATAATGTTAGTGAATAATTTAGTATTCTATTTTGCTATTTCTAATTATGTTTGTGTGTGTTTTTATAATATTAATGATGTTTAATTAATTAATATTATCTGTAATTTTTTAATGTGTTTTTTATTGTTATTTATATTATTTAATGAGTTTAGCTAATTATTCTAAAAAGTAAGGATTATAATGCAAAGTATAAAGTTTTTAAAGTTTATTTTGAAGTATCACTCTTGGAGATAAACAGCTAAAACTTCAAATTTAAAGTTTCTGGATCTTCAAAAATAAAGTTTCTGTTGCCCTTAGTTATATCTATAAGGCAAGTGTTCTTTACTCATACGGTTATGATGTTATCATACCTTTTTCGAGCTGTTGACTTGTCACCTGTGTTTACTCGGATGTGGTATACAGTTATACACATATTTTCTCAATTTTCCCTACATAATTTAGCTAATAAATAATGATAACTATTCCTATAAATTACACTAATGCTATTTTTTCAGTGGATTTGTAACACTGTAACGATCCTTTTTTTTTTCCAACAAGCTCCAATTATACAATAAAACCTCTATAAATTAATACTCGATAAATTAATAATCACTATAAATTAATAAATTTTGCTGGTCCCAAGTCGGGTCAATGTAAAAATCCATCAAATTCGATAAGATAATAAGATAATAATTTTTTTTGAAATCCTTATGGTCCCAACAAAAACATAAATTAATAATGATATAAAGTTATGCAAATATATGTAAATACAATATTCTAAAATATGACTAATGTTTTTGTCTTTACTTAAAGTTGAAATCTCATTGGTTTTCATCTCTCTAATTATTATATCAGTAGCTTTTATTACTATTTTACTATATACATTCAACATTTGTGGTGATTTTTTGATGTAATAATTGATTTTCTTACCTTTAAATGTTTTTAAATGTATTGTAATGTTATCTTCATTTTTATCATCAGTAATACTGATAGCAGCCATGATTTTTTTTATATAAATTTTAAACTTATGAACATGTATATTTTTACACAGTAATCCAATATGGTGTTAAAAACTATTTTATTGTGGTAGTTATGATTCTTAATCATAATTTATATAATGAGATTTGTTAAAATTTTAAAATATAACATTATTATAAAGAAATTTTTTAAAAAATTATATGCGAAAAGCAAATTTTCTCTATAAATTAATAATTATTAATTTAAAGATAAAGTAATATCACGATAAATTAATAAATTATTATAGTCCTAATATTATTAATTTATAGAAGTTTTACTGTATTACCCGATTTAATGGTATTGAAGATGTGGTTGACAACTTGACTTACAAAAGTAAGTCAGTTTATGAAAGAAAAAGAAAAAGATAAACACACAAAAGAAATTTTAAGGAGTAATTAAGGTAAAAATGTACAAAATTACCTATTTCACTAAATTGAAAAGTGACTTTCGTCTATATAACAGATAAGGCTGATAAAGCATTTTGTGTTTTTTTTTGTCGAAGCATTTTGTGTTAGTCATGTAATAACGTGAGTCACGTTACGTGACAAAAATAAAAAATACAAAAAGAAATCCGATGCCACGTCAGATCATACATTCCAATTCGTGGAAGCGCTCATACAGACCAATCAATCAATAAATAAAGAAATAATTCTTTTCACCAAAATGAAATAATAATAACTTTTTGTCGGACAGAGTCGCTCATCCCCTACAGAATAAGCTCTTCGATCGCAGACAGCGATTACCGATCAGATTCAGAGTTTTATCCACCAGATCTTCATCGATGGCGAAAAAGGCGGTGCTGATTGGGATAAACTACCCAGGAACCAAGGCGGAATTACGGGGATGCGTCAACGACGTTCGTCGGATGTACAAATGTCTCGTCGAACGGTACGGATTCGCCGAAGAAGACATCACGGTGCTCATCGACACCGATGAATCCTCTACCCAACCCACGGGCAAGAACATCCGCAAGGCTCTTGCGGATCTCGTCGGATCGGCGGATTCCGGTGACTTTCTTGTCGTCCATTACAGTGGGCACGGTACGAGGTTACCGGCGGAGACCGGGGAAGACGATGACACTGGTTACGACGAATGTATTGTTCCTTGCGACATGAATCTGATTACTGGTGAGTTTCTTTAAACGGAAGGATTTGAACTTTTTTTCGCTCTCTCCTGCAATCTATGGTGTTTAGATTCCAGAATTTGACGCTCTCATCTCGGATCGGATCCGATAATAAGAAGAATATGAATTTTGTGTTCCTGAAAAAAGTTAGGATTAGTTGATCTTTCTATTCGAGACTTTTCTTTTGTTAGATCATTTGAAAAATGAATGAATGAAAGAATATTCGAATCAGAGAATATACGTGTGTTTTAGATACAAAACGAGAAGAAGGATGCTTCTTGGAGTTTGGCTCTGGAATTGTCCATAGATTTCTTTTTTTTTTTTCTGATGTAAATTATGTTGTTTCCAGATGATGACTTCAGGGATCTTGTGGACCGAGTTCCGCAAGGTTGCAGAATGACAATCATTTCAGACTCTTGTCACAGTGGTGGCCTAATCGATGAAGCCAAGGAACAGATTGGGGAGAGCACTAAGAAAGACGAGGAGGAGGAGGAAGAAGAATCTTCTTCTTCGAGATTTGGGTTCAGGAAATTCTTGCGCAACAAGGTGGAAGGTGCTATTGAATCTAGAGGGTTCCACATTAAAGGGAACAGGAAGGAAGAAGATGAGGCGGAAGAAATTGAAACTAAGGAGATTGAGCTAGAAGACGGAGAAAGGATCCTTGCCAAAGACAAATCTCTGCCTCTGCAGACCCTGATCGATATCCTGAAGGAGCAAACAGGGAATGATGATATCGAAGTCGGCAAAATCAGGCCAAGCCTTTTTGACGCGTTTGGTGATGACTCGAGCCCAAAAGTGAAGAAGTTCATGAAAGTGATCTTAGGTAAGCTTCAGGCAGGAAACGGAGAAGAAGGTGGTCTAATGGGAATGCTTGGGAAATTAGCTTCAGGGTTTCTCGAGGGGAAACTAAACGATGAAGACTATGTGAAACCCGCGATGCAGACAGAAGTTGGGAGGAAAGAAGAGGTTTATGCCGGTGGATCCAGAGGTTCGGTTCCGCTTTCAGACAGCGGGATATTGATCAGCGGCTGTCAGACTGATCAGACCTCTGCGGATGCGACTCCACCGGGGAAACCAACTGAGGCTTATGGAGCGATGAGCAACGCGATACAGAAGATATTGGAGGATACAGAAGGTGAGATATCAAACAGAGAAATGGTTACAAGGGCAAGGAAGATATTGAAGAAGCAAGGATTTACTCAGCAGCCAGGTTTGTATTGCCATGATGGTTTTGCAGATGCTCCTTTTATTTGTTAAAAAAACATAACTTTTTTTTTTTATGGATGCTTTTTTTTACAACGACCATTTACCGATGATGATGATTCTGGTCGGGAAAATAAGCCTTGTTTTACTGTTTGAGGGCATTTGTGTAATTTATATGTTTTGTGTGATGTGTGTGATGAGTTATGTGAAACACTGAATTCTCCTTGTTTTATTGAGAAATATGATTTCTTTTTTTTTTTCTTTACAACGATCATCTGAAATTGTTTTTTTGAACCTGTTAACTTTTTTGGACATCTATATATGTCCATTAAGGAAACGTTTAACCGAAACAGAGGAAATATTCTTGTTAGATAATAATATTACATTCATGTTTCGTCTTGCCAATTTGCCATGTAATGATATACACAAAAATGAAAGTCAAGTGTCTTTTCTTTTTTTTTTCCAAAAAATATAAATAGGCATGGGAACTTGGATGTAGAGATTCGAGGGTTGGTGTATTCTTCTTACAAATAGGACAACTAATGGGTTTTTTTTAATGGTCTCAATCATCGATCTCTTGAACCCATGCTAAATCTGCAAGAAAAACGACATAAATCAACAGTCGATATACGGTGTCTCAACTCTCAAGATCAGACTACATGAGAAAAGCTTGTTAATACCTTGTAACACAGTTTCTACAGCTGCATTAGGGATAGAGAGGCCCACTATTCGCTGATTATCCGTAGTAGTCTCTATGCGTATAACTCGAATTCTCTTGTGGCTATGACGGGCCTGCAAAAGAACCCCGATTACACTGTAAGTTTCAGCGCCAACACTAAGGGAGAGTAATTTTGCAAACGTCTTTTTACTTGTTTGGAAAGAGCTTTCTCAATGGTTCCCCAGATGGGAAGAATGAGGCCACCCACAACGTTTACTTCCTGTATCCTCCTTCCAACTGTGCAATACTCGCCCAGCTTACACTTGGGTCCGTGCATACACTGTAACTCAGATAGAGAATCATTTTAATCAATGCACTGCTAATATCAATGGTTGACCCATGAGGCTTAAACTTAAAATACAGCAGGATGATTCTGTGCTAATCTATTTTTCTGCCTGAAGAAAAGCGTTTCTATATATATTCCAGACTCTTATCTTTGATTGAGGAAGCATACCTGTTTAGATGAAATTTCGTACTCGTCTTCCCAACCCGTACGAGCCTTCTCCAGAGACGAGAGTTTTCGGTATTTAGTTTTCAACTCTGAAAGAGACATCTCTCTGGAGAAAAGAAAAGAAAGGAAAAAAAAGAGTTTATACCAGTTTCTAGTCAAAAATATGAAATGTGAAGGTTCTGGCAATGGTTTAGATACCTGATCGACTCTCCTACCGCAGGACGGACAATCTTAAACAACCCAGATGCCGCACTAGGATATCCAAGAAAAACCAAGCAATGAGATTAATTATTTTGTTGGAATTTTGATATTTGTTAACTACATTTGGACGTAATAATATAACTAAAGATTAGAGGGGGTAATAATTCACCTCTCAAATGCTAATATGAAGTGCCGTCTTCCTAACCATTCCCTTTTAGATTCATAAAAGCCATCACTAGCCGAGCCAAGCCCATCCCTTCTCTTCCCCTCTAGCATTGAACTTGCGGACTGGGACATACATCGAATCAAGCTTTTGATTTACTACAACTAATTTACCAAGAGAGGATATATTGAAGTACCTCCCATGTAACTCCACGATCTAGAGTAAAAGTAAAGAGCATAGTAGAAGCACCAGACATTTGATCGACATGGACGGTCTGAAAAATTCAAATATTAGTAGCACAAAATACACAAAGAAACCAATCATCAAGCAAGAAGATATCAACCTTTGGAGTGCTCAGCAGCTCAACGCTATTAGCTTTCATATCCACAATTCCCGAATCAAAACTTCCTTCGATCCGAGCATTGTGTACAAGAACGTCTAATATACTAGTAAACAATTCAAACAACCTGCACGGCACAGGAGACTAAAGCATTAAACCGAATGGAAAAAACTTCTTAAAGAGAATGTAAGTAAAGTAGTGCAAAGCGTAACCCATATGACTACCTATTCTGAATATCAGGTGGCAATCCCAAGAGGCGATTCAGAAATCGTCCAACATCATGCATGTCAGAGTCAATAATTCGTCCTGATAACTTTCCAACATCTTTCCCATTAGCTGTATCATCATCAATGAGGTAAAGTGAAAAGGAGTTTATTACAACTAGAATTTGAATTCAGTACAGAAAAAAATGAATTAACGAGCAAAGCTTACCCAGAACACTGTCCCTAACAATTCCAACCGCAACAAGAGCAGCCCTTGCCTTGATTAAAAACTCTTTAATGGTTTCTGGTTCATCAGTGGAGCACCCAGGAGGAACAACGGGTAGTTTCTCCTGAAAAATAAGCCATACTAAATTTCACGCATTATCCATTATCAATGTCCCAAAATATTCACGAAGCAAAACTAAAGAGTTTAAAGAGGACACAAGGATTAATGAGGAAGACCTGCTCCATTATTCCTCTATACATCACCATCAAGGATTTTTTACCAAAGTTACTGTCATAATTATAAGCACTCAAAGAGGGGCCGGCCCTGCAATACACCACACTGCATTTTAGGACAAAGTTCCTGGCAAGGTTTCAAGTAACAACAAGCCAAAGGAAAAATAACTGGAAAGTGGTTTAGAGAGATGCATGACTTTCCTGCGATCTCCTTGTGTCAAAGCACCAAGAGTTTCTAGTCTCTTTGCAACAATAGAGGCAAAGCGGCGTTCACCACCGAGATTTGTGAAAAGTAGCCTGACAGGGCCAAAAAACAAAGTACTTATCAACTTCAGCAATTGATATCAGACGTTCTAAATTGAAAAGGTAGCAAGTACTTTTTCAACTGGAAAAATACAGATCAAATACACAAACGTTGTCATGTCAACCTATATTCAGGTGCAGATGTCTGATTCGACCGGTGAGTTCTTCCAAATTGCTGAATTGCACGGTCAGCACTCCAGGGAAGCTCTAAAGTCAAGTGAACCCTTCTTCTCTGCAAACAAATATATAAGAAAATCCATATTAATTAATACCCCAAAAGCAGACACGTGAAGTACTTTGAGGCCATCTTTTATACTGTAATTAGGTCTTCAGACCAATAAGGATAGGAAACCCTATAAACTCGACACACCTGATTTGCTGCCCTTCTATCTGCCTGCAACGAAACACCAGCTGAACCAGCTTCCGAAATAATGGCCACAAACTTTTTACCATCCATAAATAATTGTTTCTCGTGCATGTTGACCATTTCCATTGTTATATCCTTTCTAGAGCCAAGAAATTCAAGGATGAAAAGTAAATTACTAGTATGGAATAAAATAAAGTTGTAAGAATGAATTAGAGGCATAAGAGAGCGAGAGAGAGAAGAGTATTAAAACTTACGTGTTTCTCGCTTGATATGTAACACCTTTCCCATTAGACGCTCTTACAAGCATACCTCGCCTGCCTGTTATTTCTGCAACTTTGTCAGGGCCTCCAAGCTGCATTAAAACAGCAACACATATTTAGGAACATTCTTAAGTCTACAATCAAGATGCCCTAACTTGGATAAAGTATAGATACCACTCAACAGTATCCACACAAAGCGTTAGTCCATAAAAAGAAAGGAGACTCATGTACATCCAATAGCTGCTTCATACCTAAGAAAAAACAGAGATTTACAGATGATAGTTACCTGATCAACAATGTCGTCCAAAGGATTGTTCGGAAGATTTAGAGAACGGATAATCTCTAAAATCTTTAATTTTCGTTCCAAGGCTGCTTCATACCTAAGAAAAAACAAAATAGATAACCATTCTTAGAAAGAAAAAATTTGCTTCAATTATACGAGGAGGAAGAAATCAAGAAACATGTTGCAATTCCAGAGTACAGACCTTTTCTGCAATTCCGCAATGTAGAGACGTCTTGCTTGAATGTACTCCTCTGTCTTTTCCTTGCAAGAATGGCATATCCACGCTTCAGATGGTAAATCTGTAACTGGAGGAACTACACAGTCCGGATGAAAAAGCTTGTCACATTCAGAACAATGGAGCAACTTCTTCCTTTCCTAGTTTCATCACAAGACAAGTTATTAAAAATCTCGCAACCTCAACAGAAATAAAGCTATCCAAGTTAAAGCAAAGTACATCTTCCCCACTGCATATCTGACATATCTGGAACTCATCGTCAGAGTCATTAGAATCATCAGCTGAGTCAGCTGCATTGTAAACACCACTGATTAGGAGAATGTTCAATATAAGATTCGATTTATTGAAGAGACAGACCAAGATGATGCAAATTCAACGACTAGGAGATCTGAGAACAATACTTGTATCATAACAAAATAAAATCATATGTTTAGCAATATCATATACCGGAGACCTATAGTAATACATAGGGGCAAAGTTAATAAGCTTATTAGACGTAGATTTCGAGTTAAATAGATACGCTTTGCAGTGCTAAGAGAAGTATATTCAAAACTAACTAATCTTATACTTTTGCCCCTACAGCCTAAGCATCAAGATTGTGTCAGTTCAGTAGGTACCCAGAAGATATGTTTTCACCACGAAACCCACCTTCAGACTCCAAATCACTTTCACCATCACTATCTGGTTTCCACTTTGCCATCTTTCTTACTCTCCCTCTAATTGAAACACCAGGTGAAGCTGAATGCCTCTTCCTATGAAGTTCTTTAACACTTTCATCCTCTGTAGAATTCCAGAAGAAACAAATTATGAACACGATATAGATGCCACCGGGGATTCGAACAAAAACTCTGATAGAGAGCATTAAGTTACCTGAGAGAGGCTCAGGCTGCTCGGGCAGGGGATAATTCTCTTCCACAAATTTTAACAAGAGCTCTCGGGGTCCCGAGACAAAATCATCAAGGTCAACACCCTATTGCAAGTAAAAAAGGGGTAAACATTGTCAATCACGTCGAAGTAGTTAGAAGGAGTCGTAAGAATATACTTAATAATTTTCTGAAAACTGTACGAGGAGAAACGCACATATTTAGTTACAGCCTCTTCAGTTCGCGCCTCTCCGGTACTCTGAAGGCCAATAACCACACACTTGTTTGCTGATAAGGCTTTCTTAGCTAACCTCACAGTTACAGGAACTTTAGCAGACATACACAAGTGTCTAAAGAACCGCTGCAGTAATATACAGGAACTAAAGTGATCAGCCTCTACGACTGAGATGACAACTATCAGCAACTGTAATAACTCTGTCTGATGGTTGCTTCTTAAAAGGTTATACCTGGTGGCTTGACCAGTATAGTCTCCACAACTGACTAGAATTTGGTTTCTCGTTGGGGAGAAAAGCACTTGCTGACAACAACTCTATCCGTAGCTCTGCCCAAAATTCTGCAGACTTATTGTACATTGCCTACAGAAGAAAGCAAGTAAGACAACTGCTTTTTAGTTTATTGACAGAGATCTCTGAAACCATAAACATGGGAACACTAGAAATAATGAACTTGCTTGCCAAAAAGTATCAAAGGACCATTGAGATTTTACTCGAAGACCACGGGGTTGGAAATTTCATAAGCACAATAAAGCCTGCTAAAAATTTTGTAAGAGCATGGTTCAAGCTTCCTCGGAGACGACCTACTCTTCGCATAATACACTTTGTCGAGCTTACATGGCATTACTTGGGGGTAGAGCTAGATAGTCGATTAAAATACGTGCAGCCTTGAAGCAAAATAATATTAAAAAGTAGACGATTTACCTCCATTCCTGCTTCTAAACGAGCTTCAACAATCTCAAACTCAGCCCCTTTGTAGCTCAGGGTACGGCATACATACATTCCCCTATTACATAAAAGCGATGTTAGAATGAATATGAGCAATGCGAATGGCCTAGAAGTATGACAAAGGCTTGTAAACCTCGCTTTCATGTCCATGGCAACCAATTCCAACGCTCCTACCCCACCTTTATCAAGCGCACCTGCACAAAGAATTTGTTAAAGTTCCATCCCGAGTTATGCAATGCTTAGAGCAGAGTGAGAGAGAATAAGCAACTATCAATATTAAGTGAGTCTGGCCACACTTATTGAACTCATTTTATGGAATATATTATATATGCTCTAGACAGAGCTCAAACCTGACACTTGACGAATTCGTTTTTACTCGAATTAACCTTAAGATAATCTCTTTGTCTAAAAGGCAAATAAGATAGACAATACTAACCGCAAAGCTACCAATATATATACAAAAAGAGATAGAAAAGAAAACCAACCTAGAAACTTGTTAAAATCACTGAAACTTGTTCCAGCTCCCCATAGACCAAGCCTGACCATATAACCCATGTTTCGTGGTTCAGATGCACCAGTAGCAGAGCAATAAAGAACACGTGCTTGGGGGATCTTATCCTGCTTTTCCAAAATTCATAATCTCTAGTCAACTAGAAGACATTAACCACCATTAAGCGTTCCATACTAGAACCTATACTATATTATCTGCAACTGAGAAGAAGTAATCCAAAACAAAACAGAATATGTAATATCACTCTTCAGAGCCAAGAAAAAAAAAGCAATATTTAAAGCAACATTGATAAGAACAGTGTAGTCAAGCATTCAGTTTCACGTAGTAGACCTGAATGTCAACAACTGCCTGCCCGATGCGTGTCGGCTGACTCCCAGCTTCAGGTACCAAATTTTTTGCTTTATGGCACTATATAAAAGGAAAAACATTAGTAGCTAGAGCTGCATAACTTACTTAAGATTGGAGCTCTGCTCAAAATTGATAAAACCAGTGATCAAGAAGTTTACGACGACAGGGCATACTTGCACACTGTTCAATTCACCAAAACGAGCAGCAGGATAAATTTTAACGCAAAAGAATTATATATACATTATTCGTGGATTTGCTACCTCATCAAATATCAAGAGACCATCAAAATCTGGTCCACACCATTGAACAAGTTGCTGCAAACGAGAACGGCCTTTCTCAGAGGAAGCAATGAGGCTATTATATGTCAAGAATACCACTCCGTCTTTAACACCGACATTCTTCGAGTCAAGCTTAGAATACGGTAGCTTGTTCAACGGATTCACTGCACGTAAAACACATATCGTCATTTAGTTTCAGAAAAAACACAGAAATGGTAATCGGACTGGAATTCTAATGTTCACTTTACGGATTGCAAAAGGTCATAAAACTTATTCATTGACATGGTTGCCTTGGTACGTCGTATTTTTCCATTTCTTAATATTTGAAAACAAAAATTCCACGCTCAATATTAATATAATTCAACGATAGTGAGAGCCATAATTCCAATTGGACTACACTCCAACTGTAATTAAACAGAAATTATCATGAACTGCACAAACATCAGCTATCCATAACAGTTTCTAGGCATTACGACACCATAGACGGAGTTCAGAGACCCATTACCTTTTTCAACAAAGAGAACAAATTCTTTTTAATATCCCTGAACAAATACATATAAACTCTACATCTTAATGATACAGCATGACTCAATTTACGCATTCAACTAAAACAGAATCTCATTCTGCTCCAGTCTACATTATACCATCTACTGTCAAAACACCATGAGCGGGAGAAAATATCTCGATAAGCTTTATGTATAACACACGGAGCATTTTGGACCCAAGAAAATAAGCGAATTACAAACTCAAATTAATAGCCAAAGTCAAAAGAATACCTCCAACGCATGTGGCACCCACATCATCCAAGTCTCTTCTTGCATCATACTTCAAGTCTGAGCCAACAGAAATCCACCTATGTAAGTCATAGAGAAAATGGAGCAAAGATAATTAGAATTCATCTCATTCTACTTTAAGTCATCTAAGGGAACAAACAAAGGGACACTGTAGGGAAAATATGCATATACAGTATAATCATAAGCCAGATTGAATGAGTCATCGAAATCTAATCAAGGATGTAATTGACGCAGCAGAATACTCCTGCAAGACTTACAAAGCTTTTCTCCTTCCGTGTTTCCAATTTTCCCAAATCAACCCAGCAATTGTTCGCCCTTTCCCCACACCAGCACCATCACCAACAAAAAAGCCCGCTCTGGTACCATCAGCAAGGTGCTGGAGATGCCTCTGTAATTAAAACAAACAGTGTTATACAGGAACGAGAAGCATTTGAGGCCATTAACCAAACTTTTTGCCATTTAAAAGCAACCTGACAAGCGTAAACTAATGTCTCAATCTGCAAGCACGATAAAGCCTTTGACCTTTCGAGCTCTTCCTTGATTCTGAGATCATAAGTGGGTTCTGGGGGCTGCACTGCAGATAGAGATGATGTTTCCACAATTGGATCAGGATGAGGAGGTCCAATTGAGAGTTTTGGGGGACGCTGCAAAAATAAACAAACAAATATTCTCAAAAACACTGAACTGTCAATACAAAAAAACTAAATGTCAAGATGAAGCCCTCACATAATCCATGAACGTTTCTCCCGCCGTTCCACCTTCGTCTTCTTCTCTCTCTACTTCGATAGCTTCCTAGTTTTAGGCCAATGATACAGCAAGGCTAATTAAGAAACATGTCCAATATAAAAAACTATGATCTGAACATGACAAAGGATGAAGAAGACGGTTTGACAAGTAGAATTAGTTACAAGCCACCACTAATCTTCGACCAACAAATCCCAGTCTCAAAAAAAGTCAGTAAATTTACTCATACACCATTTCCAGAGAGTTTCAGATCCACAATTATGTCACTCGAAACTGTAATTGTTAACAACCAACAAAACAGGGAAAGGACAGCATAATTCATAAATTTGTGTTCAACGCATAACGATGAAATATGGGGACGAGTAAAAATGGAGATAAACCTCGTTGACTTCTTCGGGAGGAGGCGGAGACGGAACAGGCGGTGCAGCAGTAGCAGGAGTAGTAGATTGAGGAGCAGTGAGAGATCGATTAAGCTTAGAGACATCGACGGCGAGCTCAACATGGCACTGAGGACAAGAGAAGCGTGTGAGTCCGTGTGGCACATTGAGGATGGCCTGACAGTTAGCGCAAGGCAATTGCATCTTCGTAGGATCGATTCCATGTGCCGGAACCGGAGGCCTAGGCTGCAAATTCATAGGTTTCAGCTGCGGTTGAAGTGGCGGTGGAAGCGTCTGAATCGGCGGCGGTTGTTGTTGTTGAGACTGCGGAAACTGCGGCCGTGCCCTAGAAAGAAGCTCCGGCGGCAACATTTGGGGAAGTTGACAAGTCGGACACGAGAACTCCACAACGCCGGTCTTCACCCTCAGAATTACGCGACAGCCCGCGCACCTGACCTGTACATCGCCTCTTAAGGCACCTCCGCCGCCGGAATGCGGCGGAGCGGGAAGTGGCGGAGGAGGTTGGACCGGCGACTGCGTCATGAGCCGCGACGCTTGATCTTTCTAGGGATCCGAGCAAGACCCAAGGATTTTGTGTGGGTGGGAAACGCGATGAGGAGAAGGAGAGATTGAGAGAGGAAGGCAAGTATATCAGTGTAAGTAATGAATTTCGTCAGAGCGCGAAAGGTTCTTCGTCTCCTTTTTGCCTTCCCTTCTCGTTTCAGATTTTCCCCTTTTTTTTCTTTTTTTTTTTTTTCTTTTCTAGTAATTTTTTGGACTTCGGTTTATCTGATTATCATTACCCAAGAGTGGAACTGTTGATGAAGGTAAGAGGAGAGAAAAACCACCTCCGTACCGGTTGGGTAATGGGAAGTGAGGGCTGTATGGAGCACGTGTTATCACGTGACCTGCCAGCTCATCGTGAAATATTATAAAACCTTCTATACTGGATGTTTTGGGCATTGTGAAATATTAAACCACGTAGTTGGGCCTTAAGTAAAGAGTTGCCTCTAATTTCCATCGTGGTTACTGGTTTATATTTTAAAAATGTTTGTCTGTGTTATTTCGTGGTGTGCTCTGTTCTACAGTATTTGTATTACATCAAATTTGGAAAAAATGTGACGACAAAAAAAAAAAAAATGTAAATCAGACCAGGTAAATCAGACGGTGATAAAGTAAGATTTGATAGAGATATGTAATAGATTTTATTACATATGGAGAATTTTTTTATTTTGGTAAAATGTAAATATTATATTATTAACTTTTCAATTTTTGACAGAAATACAGAGGAAAACAAAAAGCAGAAAAGACCAAAAACAAATGAAGCAATCTACTACAAACGGACACAACAACTATAACAGGTAAATCAATCTAGCAAACAACCTGAAAAAGATCCAAGAGAAATGAAGAACGAGGAGCAAACTGCGAGCAGGGGAAAACTACGTCTAAAAAAACCTAGATGATGTTGCCACGAGAAATGGAACATATGGAAAGTTACCCAACATATGCAGTGATCTATCTATATTTTTAGAGATAGATATATGGTTTAGCAAAAGATCGCAGAAAAAAAACATTGATAGCTCAGACAATGAATTTCCAAAATAAGCTGTTAAACAAATATAATTCAGATTGGCCTCAATCATATTCCCAACAAGTGTACGACATTGTATGGTCTGTTATTCCGATTCACTATTACTACTAAACAGTCAACTACCAACAACCCTATTAATTAATACCCTTTCTGTTTAAAATGATTTAATTTTCAGTAAAAATGGTGTTTTACAATTTCAATGCAAAATTTATTTTAATATTTTATAACCATTTGTATTATACAGTTTGTTTTACTATCTGTTGAATTGTGTTGATGTAGATAATAAATAATGTTTAAATTAAGATAAAAAATAATACATACACTCTTAATGAAACAAAAATTATAATACTTTCGCTTACATTTAGTTTTATTAGTGTAAGAGCATCTGCAACTGCAACGCAGATTCTTAAGCGTCATTTTTAGTTTGGGGTACTTAACTTTACATTATACTAATTTTTAGTTTGGGGTACTTAACTTTAGTATTATTTTATTGCTTAAGTACCTTTAATGGAGTACTACCATTGCTGATGCGCTAAGAACCATATAAATTATTTGAAAGAATAACGTATAGTGGTCTTGTTTTACATTATATAAAATCATGTTAACTATATGTAAAATTTTGCCCTTAGAAAAAAATAATAATAAATATAGACAAGACATGGCAAAATTTATTATTGAGCTATTGCGATCACACACGCATTTTGGAAACAACTCGACTATGTTTATCTTGTTAGCTCTCAACCCTCGTTGACATGATTGTGACTATAACGTAATCTTTAAACATTCGCTTACGGATCTCTTAATTAAAAAATAACAAAAAACAACTATAATTAAGGCCTACTTTGCTAAGAAAAACTATTCGAATAACTCATAAGATTAAGCATGATGTGAGATTATACAAAAAACGACAATCAGTGATCAGAATAAAATCTACATTACATGCATATAAAATTCTCATGAAATCACACTAGAGGCGATATCGTTGCTATTCCGCCGATCTTTGCACTCTTCCTCATCCATAGTGTCGCATAGATCACTCCCTCTAGTCTCTGGCAATCCGACCACAAACAGTCCCAACAAACCTATAGCAAGACCGAACAACCCGAACGACCAGAACCCGTTTTTCCGACCAGCCGCTACCATAACAGGGCTAAAAACCCCACCAAGCACCAACGCCTGTCTAGTCATTGCAATCGCCGAGTTCCTCACGCATGTCGGAAACAGCTCGATTGTGTATATCAGCTCCATGTTAAAAGCCGAACACGCGCTAAAGTAAGAAATTAGCTCTAATCCCAACTGTAAACCCCCATGGTTCCCAATTCTCATGTTCTGTAACGCGAATATGAGAACGCTAGAGACCCCGCCTAACGCCGTAAATCCGATAAGCGCGTTTCTCCTGCTGAGTTTATCTACGAGGAAAAGCGTGATGAGATTCGCTGGCAAATCCATCAACGCATTAAACGCTGCACTTAAATACACATTGAAATCGAGATTCGATAACGCTAAAGGCATCCCGTAATAGACCAAACCGATCCCAAACGCAACCGCCATTACAGCGGATAGTCTCTTAAGCGCCCATCTCTTTCCCAACAACACCTTCATAGCTGCGTAGATATTAACACTAGGCTTCTCTTCCTCTTCCTGAGACGGCAAGCTCGAAAAGCTCATGGAAATTAACGCACCACCATCAGTCGAAGCAACCCTTTTGAGAATCGAAATGGCTTCTTCTCTACGACCTCTAACGAAAAGCCACCTCGGAGACTCACAGACGAAAAACCGGACAAGGAAGCAGTAGATTATGGTCGGAATCGAAGTCCAGATGTAGAGAACCCTCCACGAATTCCCTCGATTGATGTAAGCCATGATAGGGAGAGACAAAAATCCAAGCATGAACCCGAAGAAACTCATGATTCCGACTCGTCCTCGCCATTTCTTCCCAACCAGTTCCGTCGAGAGAACGAGCGCACACGTCCCGATCGTCGCTCGACCAAACCCGTTAACGAATCGAAGAAAAGCGTAAACCCAAATATTAGGTGAGAAAACGGTAAGCATCGTTGATATCGACATCACGAGACACGAGAGAAACAGCATGTTCTTGCGGCCAAGCGAAGAGTCGGCTAAGGTTGAGAGAATCAAACCTCCGATTAGACATCCGACGAAGAATGAACTTTCCGGCAAGCCCTTGACGAACGAGCCGGCGCATTGGAGACCCCACTCGGATATGACGGAGACGTGAGGAGAGAAATCCCAGGACCAGGCGGTTTTTGGGAGGATGCAGATGTTGGAGACGGATTGGTGACAGAACGAGTCTGACTCGGTGCAGTGCCACGTGGGTTCGAAGTCTGTGAAGATGGAGATGAATGTTTGTTGAGCGTCAAAAACGCCGGAGAAAGAGACTAAAGTGGCTTGAAGAAACTGGCCCCACCCAAAGCTTCCAATGTATCTCTCGATCGTGTCGTCGAGTGTTCTCGGCGGCGGCGAGCTCGAATCGGTGAGAAGCGGCTGGGTTGATTCAGCCATGTTGCACGAGTTTTTTTCCTCTCTCTGTCTGTCTCTCTTTTTTCTTTTGACTTTTTTGTCTTCTTCTTTTTTTTTATCTTTTTGTTTTTTTGTCATGTAGAATCATCTGAGTCGGCGAGTCTTTCGTCCTGCTTTTATAGAAACCTCAAATTGTTTTTGACTTTTCCACATGGTAGTAAAACTATTGCTCCCTAAATAGTTTTATCAGATTTTTCCGTAAACGCATCATGTAATGATATTTTGGTAATTAATCTTTTATATTCATCATGGTCCTAAGACTAATCTTTTTCTTGTTTTTTCGTTCAAAGGTTTTCGAATTGTAAAAGTAATATAATTCAATTTTTATTTGATCTTAGTCTTCATTTTGAACCGGAATCTTATCCAATTATCATTCAACACATCTGTAGAAAACTGGTGGGATTGAGTCATGTACAATTTTTGAAAATCTATAAAAATTAGACTGTGTACAATATTTTGTTAAATTTTGAGATTAAACTTTTGAGTATTGACTATATTACGTGTGTATTCATTTAGAACACTACATTACTATAGAAATAGAAATAAGTAAAGGGAATAATAGGTCATCGACTAAATTTTTCTTCTAGGCTTACATTTATTCTATTTTTTACTTTTTATTTTATTTTCAGTGAAGAGTTTGCTGAATCTCAAATTGACCTTGTTCAAAACCAAATCAAATCTTTTGACTAAACCCCATTTGATTGATGTGAACTCAAGAAACAAAAACGCAAAAACCCTTTTGATCTGGCAAAAAGGGTGATAACTTATAAGCACGATCATCTCGTGGCCACGCAAATAATATTTATATAAGTACGATCGTCTCGTGGCCACGCAAATAATATCTACATTCACTTACCTCTATCTTTTTTTTTTTTTGTAATAGAGACCTTTGATTATAATAATGTAACGTCGTATGATCACAATCGTACGTTTGTAACTGGCCAGACTCAGACAAGGAAGTGATAAGGAGTACTTTTTGTTTTGACAAAAAGAAAAAGAGTACTTATGATCACAATCGTAAGTTTATACGAAATACCCCGAGTTAATTAGACCAGTAGTTAGTTTAGAAATATTGTTAGAGCATCTCCATCAGTACTCTTTAATAGTTTTTTTGGCACAGTTTCATAGGTAAATTGAATTAAAAATAAATAAAAAACTCATGTTTTATATGAATCGCTCTTTAAATAAAGAGCTGAAGAAGCGGTCTCTTAGGACATGTGTCTCACTCCGACTGGCAAGAATTATTTTTATGATTGAATTAATTTTAATCTAATATTATTTGCTTTCACTCTCACTCACAGGTCGCTCACTCTCACTCACACGTCTCTCTCTTATTTGCTTCTTCAACAAATAATATATATTTTTTAAGAAACCTAAATAAGAGTTCACTAATGGAGGAAAAAAAACATAAATATCTTCACTATTCTTAACTTCTCAAAAATATTATTAAAGAATTGCTAAGGATTTTATGTTGGATTAGGATTCTATGTTGGATTAGACTGATGGAGGTGCTCTTATGGCTTTCAGTTAAATTTCCAGAAAATAAAGGTTGACCAACAAAAAAAAATTATATATATATATATATATATTACGCCAATTTAGGGGGTCACGTTACAGTCGCTAATTTGTTTTTACTTACCTCGTTTGGTCAGGTATATCCTTCAGTATAAAATGTGATGTACGTTTGTTTCATTAAGGCGTGGGCTAAAATTAATTCGCACTAAATGATGCGAATACAACTTAACTTTTTGGGACACGTGCCCACTCCTTCGTTGCTGGCATTTTGATCCTTGATACTTTTTGGACCATGATGAAATGTATGGGCCAAAACCAAGTTTGTGTGAGCCCGCATTTAAGGCCGAATGAAATATCGAAAGAATTAAGGCGTAACTGCCATCAAGCATCTTCCATAGCGGAGGAACAATACTGGATTGGGTTAGGCCTTTTACATACGTTATGTGGGCTATTGTGTTTTTTTTTGGGTATCGGTGAAGTAAGCTGTAGCTTTAAGAAACGGATGGAGTTCAAATTTGGAGAAATTAACTTGGCAGCTGAGATAACATCACATTCCATCTTGATCACAAAGTCATTCTTTTTATCATTCCATCTTGACAAGAACGTCATTCGTATTTTAATTAATGGAATATTTATATCCATCTCATAAGATCTTCAGTGTATAATATAAAGTTTAATTAGTTTTTCCAGGTTCAGTAATCATGTGGGGGGTAGTAAATATAAATATGAAGTCCCATCTGGCGCGTAAAATAAATATAAAAATAAGTGGTGGGTTGATTAATATTGAAGAAGATAATAATTAGTGCCGCGTTAAATTAAATTTAGAACAGTGAAGCAAGAAATAGTTTATTGGTGGTGGTCACCTCTTTTAGAGTAGCTTTCTTAAATATTCCAGCAGAGAAGGAAAGAATATTATCTCCATCAGAAGGAAAAAAACCCTTCTCATATTTCTCATATTAGAAGAAGAAGAAGAAGAAGAAGAAGAAGAGAGATGTCTAAGGGTATGGGGAATTTCTTACGGAAGTTGGGAAGTGGAAAAAGCAAAAGCAGTCCAAGTTTTAAAGACAGAACAACATCGTCTGTATCTAATGAACCGTCACCGTCGGTTCCTGCAATATCCGTCCCCGACAAGATCAAAGTCGCTAAGAAGAAGTACGAACTCATCCCTGATCGCTTCTCTTCCCTGGACCAGGTTCGTTTTTGTTTGTTTTGATCTCAATTTCTTGCGTTGACTTGACTATTGATCACCATGGTTTGTGCTACTTCCATGTTCTTGGAGTTCTTCAAAGTCTAATATTGATTATTCCTTTTCTTTTATTGTCCTCCATTTCGTTGACATTGGGATAGAAAATTGATTTGGCAAATTTTCTAAATTTAAAACAAAAAAAGAATGTAAGAAGGTCTGAAAAAGGGCTAGAGCTGAAGAGTTGTTGTTGAGTTGTTTTGAATGGTGTTTTTTAAAAAGGTATCAAAAGCTCTAAGAGAAGCTGGTCTTGAATCATCCAACCTAATTCTCGGAATTGATTTCACAAAGAGCAACGAATGGACTGGTACCTATATATCAAACTTACTGTAAAAATTTCACATCCCATATTTTGAATATTACCAGAATGAGAGTGATATTCTCGTTCTGTAATCAGGGAAAACTTCTTTCGATGGAAAATGTCTGCACGCGCTCGGGGAAACTAAGAATCCATATGAAAAAGCAATCTTTGTAATTGGCCAAACGTTGGCTCCTTTCGACGAAGACAATCTCATCCCCTGTTTCGGCTTTGGCGATTGTCAGTTTTCTTTTTCTTTTCTTTTGTCTGTTTCCCTGAATATCTCATATCTTCAATCTTTGTGTCCTAAGAATGTCTGTGTTTTTCAGCAACGACCCATGATGAGGAAGTGTTCGGTTTTCACAGCGACAACTCTCCATGTACAAGCTTTGAAGATGTCTTATCATGCTACAGGAGAATCGCACCCAACTTGCGTTTATCTGGTCTTTCCTCTTTTTTTGTTAATTTTAATACCTCTTTAGTAAAATCTTTACTACCTTCATTACACCAAAATCACAAGCTTCTATACAAATTTTCTTCAAAAGGGCCAACGTCATATGGACCTCTCATCGATGCTGCGGTCGACATTGTCGAGAGGAGCAACGGACAATTTCATGTTCTTGTGATTGTCGCTGATGGGCAGGTAAAGTTCTTTAAAAGAAAATTTAACCAAAAAGAGTGTTTGAACACTTGAAACTTAAAGTAAGGTTAATGTGAAGGTAACGAGAGGTTTGGATATGCCCGAGGGAGAACTCAGTCAACAAGAGAAAACAACTATCGACGCGATTGTAAACGCCAGGTGAAAACAACGTTATAATCGGTTTTCTTCATTTCTGCAACTCTGTTTTCCAGAGTCCAATCAGGCCTTTTTATATCGGAGTTTCTTTTATCTCGCAGCTCGTATGCTTTGTCGATTGTTTTAGTCGGTGTTGGAGACGGGCCTTGGGAAGACATGAGGAAGTTTGATGACAAGATCCCTAAGCGTGAATTCGACAACTTTCAGGTATCAACTCAGTTCTATTTTCTGTATTTCCCATTCTTCGAGCTTCTTCTTGATCTTGATCTTGATCTGTTCTCTGCAAAGTTTGTGAATTTTACAGAGATTATGAAGAGAGATTCACCAGAGCCTGCCAAAGAAACTGCCTTTGCTCTTGCTGCTCTGATGGAGATTCCTTTTCAGTATCAAGCAGCCATCGAACTCGGCTTACTCGGGTACTTCCGTAAATTCTCTAGCTTTGATATCCTACAAAAGACAGAACAGAGCTATTGTCTTTCCGTTTTTCTGTCTAACTGCTTCTGCTCCTCTTATCTATAAAGGAAATCGACGGGCTTAGCTAAGAGAATAATTCCGAGGCCACCACCTATTCCGTACACGCCTTCAATTCGTACTGAACTAGCATCAGACGAACAAGCACAGGTCCCAAAAGTTGCTTACTTTTTACCCTGTTGCTGCCTTGCCGAATCGAATCTCATCTCTTATTGTTTTCGTTAAACAGAGTTGCCCAATATGTCTGACTAACCGCAAAGACGTGGCTTTCGGCTGTGGTCACATGGTAGGTTCCACCAAGGAATCCTATCTGTTTTCTTTTACTCAAACACAATTCATGAACAAAACCAGTTTTACTTACCTTGGCAAGATATGTTTGCAGACTTGTGGAGATTGCGGATCCAGGATATCAAATTGCCCCATCTGCAGAGTACTGATCACAAGCCGGCTACGGCTTTACACATGATCGAAACTCTTGTCCGCACAAAACAAAAACACTTGCACATACTCTCCATTTTAGAATCTACATTTTGGTTTACCAAGTGTCTCTGACATGTGTTCCAGAATCAGCTTGTGTCACTTAATTTCGTATGTACAATAAATGTTAACTTGCAAACAAGAATGAAGAAGCAGTGTACAAAAGCATGGGTTTTACATTTTTATTCACTGTCACAAAATGTTTGAAGTGACTGACTGTTGCACCAGTTTAAAAACCACAAAGTATGCCAGATACAAAGAAAGAAAATATTACGGCCAAGAAACATGCCATCTTCGCATCCAAGAAAGATTCGAGAGTGAGAGGTATCCATCACAAAAGCCCTTCTAAGAATTCATCATTGCTGAGCTTTGGTTGTCACCGTGTCATTTGGCTTTGGCACTGGTTGGATTCTTTGGTAAGGCTTCCTGGTCAGAGTCTCTCCCCTTAAAGCAGCCACGTATCTATCATTTGTATCCTGTTTCTGCTTCAACTCACCAAGATATTCAGCTAGCCTCTCCTGGTTTACTTTGCCCATCATCTGACCATAAATTGCAGAAAGATGATAATCAGCAGAAAATAACACAAAAAAGGTTTCAAGATTGCAAATCCCAAAATCGCACTATGAAGAGCTAGTATCAACCTCAAAAATGGATTTCATATGCTTTCATATTCAAAGTTCAGCCTTACATTATTAACATACGGCTATGATCAAGAAACTTCAGTTGAGTCGACATTGTTAAGCAGAGGAGGAGCTCAGATACATAAAGTTCCAAGTTAACAAAGAACAATGGGTGGGTGTTACTAGCAACAGAACCTACAATACAAATGCCGAACTCTACATCCTCCCCCACCAAATTTAGGCGTAAACAACTCTAGAAAGATACAATGCCATAAAGGGGCTTTGCAAATTACCAAGAAAGAGAGTATTTCAAATTTCCCAGGCTACATAAGCACGAGACACAACAATCATCAAGATGTTCTAGTCATCTTTCAAGAGAAGTGACCAAGTAGCAAGGATTCTCTAGAGACTATGTCTGAACAAATTGTAACCAACAAGCTCAATAGTCTAGCTAGCTTTCCCATTAGCATCATCAGGAGACAAATTACTTGTTTCTGACACCGAAAAGCTATCATGATCAGAGGAAAGAAATCCTAAATGAAGAACTCGCATACGACTACCAATTACTTCTGGAACTTGAGTTAGCGAAATCGTGCGACTCCACATCAGACTAATGTTTAGTATTCGAGTAAAAACATATATGAGATCCAAAGATTCATGGATGCATTAAGCACCCGTGAATCTCTCGAATCGAGTCAAGGACCAATTAAAATGCTTAAAGGGAAGAGATCAAGCCCCGGAACAATCACGAAGCTAGTTTTTTTTTTATAACAAAGGTTCTCAGTAGAAACGCAGGATCGATACATACGACGGTTTCGGGGCGGGCGGATTGTCGGAGCCGGGATTCGAGCTCTGGGTTTGTGGAATTGGTGACCTGCATAACCCCATAGCCAATTATCCCTGGAATGACACCGCATAAGGTAGCGAACGTGAAGAAGAAGGATCTTGAATCTCGCGTCTTCCTCACTAGCCATCTCCATGAATCGCTCTTCTCATACAAGAAAGACATCTCTCTCTCTCTCCCTCCCTCCGGTCCTTCTCTCTCCTTCCGAGTCACCGTTTTTCTCACCGGGGTTTCTAGGGTTCTGGAAATCGTAATTTCACTTAACTCCTATTTTTGTATATATTCATCTACTCCCCCAAATATTCTTAAGTTTCACTTTTTGACCCTAACAGTTTAGAAATCGTCTTTCAACCCCCTGATTTTGTTGATTGACCGGATGCCGCTTTCCAAGGGAAAAATAGAGGCATTGAGTAATTAAAGGACGGTCAAGTAATTGTAAACCCTTATCAACTCCAACCAAAATAAACTAATTAGTTTTGTTTCTAAATTACTACTGAAAATTATATATTCTTAAGTTAGACAACAATTTCAATTTTTTTCTTCCAGAAAAACGTTTTTGTTTTAAACAAAAGTCGTATTTTACATCACAACGCTTGAAGAATGCTCATGATCATCGAATCAAGAACAAGATGGATCCAAAGCTGTTGTTTTGTTTGCCACAAGGAGATGAATTGTTTAATCCCCTTAACACCATGTTTATTCAAATGGCGTGCATTCTCGTCTTCTCTCAATTGTTCTATCTCCTTCTTAAACCTTGTGGTCAAGCAGGTCCCGTTGCCCAGATTCTTGTAAGGAAAAGTTCATTCCTTGCGTTACACGAACCATCATCCAGTTTTTAGGGCTTTCACAATTTGCTAACTATTTTTTCTTCTATTCAATTCGATTTTTCAGGCTGGGATTGTGTTGAGTCCTGTTCTGCTCTCAAGGATCCCAAAAGTGAAGGAATTCTTTCTGCAGAAAAACGCAGCAGATTACTACTCTTTCTTCTCGTTCGTTTTACGAACATCTTTCATGTTCTTGATTGGTCTTGAAGTCGATCTACATTTCATGAGACGAAATTTCAAAAAAGCCGCCGCGATAGCCTTTAGCTCCTTGGTAGCTTGCGGTCTCCTCAGCCTCGCTTCTTTATTGTTGTTCATCCCTTTGTTTCAAATCAAAGAAGATCGCTTTACGTTTTTCTTGGTTCTTCTCATTATCTTGTCCAACACGGCATCTCCTGTGGTCCTCCGTTCAATCGCTGATTGGAAACTCAACACATCTGAGATCGGACGGCTGACAATGTCCTGTTCTCTGTTCATCGAATTAACAAACGTCGTTATCTACACAGTAGTCATCGCGTCCATCTCAGGATCTATGATAGGTGATCTCTTCCTATTCATTTTCGCGACTGGAGCCCTAATCTTGCTCAACAGGTTTCTAGCTCCATGGCTCCCAAAGAGGAACCCTAAAGAGAAATACCTGTCAAAGGCTGAAACTTTAGTGTTTTTCATCTTCCTTCTCATCATAGCTATAACAATAGAATCCTACGATGTCAATTCTGCGGTTTGGGTTTTCGCCATTGGCATAATGTTTCCAAGACAAGGAAAGACTCACAGAACGTTGATTCAACGGCTTAGTTACCCGATCCATGAGTTTGTTCTCCCGGTTTACTTTGGTTACATAGGATTCCGATTCAGCATCACCGCGTTAACCAAACGCTATTACCTCGGTCTTGTCATTGTAGTGATTCTAGCCTTAGCTGGGAAACTTATTGGTGTAATCAGCGCTTGTATATACCTGAAGATCCCCAAGAAATATTGGCTTTTCTTACCAACCATTCTCTCCGTTAAAGGCCATGTGGGTCTCCTTCTTCTCGACGCAAACTTCTCCGAAAAGGTATTATTCTTTATCTCTCATTTTACAGTAATTCTCATTTTAGAGTGTGTTTTCAAGAACATATAAGATAGAAAAAGAGTTGAAAGATGAACTTGGACAATATTACTGGGTATTATAGAACTTCTTATTGTTCACAACATTCATCGAGTTTTCAAGTTTTTTTTTTGTCACATTGTGAATCTGTCTATAGAAATGGTGGACCACAACGATTCATGATATGATGGTGGCTGCTTTAGTGATCACGACGCTAGTAAGCGGTGTCCTTGCGTCCTTCTTGCTGAGAGCAAGAGAGAAAGACTTTGCTCACAAGAAAACATCGCTTGAATCTCACGACACAAACGAGGAACTACGCGTGTTATCTTGCGTATACGGAGTCCGACATGCTCGTGGTGCGATCTCTCTTGTCTCGACCATGAGCGGATCTCGTGGAGCCTCTAAGCCGTTCACGCCTCTGCTTATGCACCTCGTACCACTCCCGAAGAAAAGAAAATCGGAATTGCTTTACCACGAGCACGATGAGGATGGAGGAAATGTCAACGGGGATGATGATTTCGGGACCAACGAAGGTTTAGAAATCAACGATTCCATTGATTCGTTTGCTAAAGACAGCAAGATCTTGATCCAACAGGTGAAACTCGTGACGCAGATGCTTAACATGCACGAAGAGATCTGTAACGCAACAGAAGATCTCCGAGTTTCGATTGTATTTCTTCCGTTTCATAAACACCAGAGGATCGATGGGAAGACTACAAACGATGGGGAAATTTTCCGGCAGATGAATCGCAATGTTCTAAGGCACGCTCCGTGTTCAATCGGTATATTTGTGGACCGAAACATAACCGGTTTTCAACAGCCACACGGGTTTGATTCGGTACAGCATGTTGCGGCATTGTTCTTTGGTGGTCCTGATGATCGTGAGGCTCTAGCTCTGTGCAAGTGGCTCGCGAACAACACTCTGATTCATCTCACAGTCATACAGTTCGTCTCAGAGGATTCAAAGCCAGAGACTCCGGTTGGTAATGCGACACCACGAGATAATAACGAGGTTTTTATCGAGGTTCTTGGAAGAGATCAAACTGAACATGAAACAGATCGGAGTTTCTTAGAAGAATTCTATAACAGGTACCTTACTAATACTTACTCTGTTTTTTGCTTCTTCCATTGCTCTGTTTTTTGGTCGATGCTCTGCTTTTTGTCTCTTTTCCAAAAAGCTATTATAATTCACAGTTCAAAATTAAGTTTCCAAAAAGCTTCTCTTACTAATACTTACTCTGTTTTTTGCTTCTTCCATTACTCTGTTTTTGGTCGGTGCTCTGCTTTTTGTTTCTTTTCCAAAAAGCTATTATAATTCACAGTTTAAAATTAAGTTTCCATCAAAGAACCTAATTTTGATTTCTTTTGCCTTTGAAATAGATTTGTGACAACGGGACAAGTGGGGTTCATAGAGAAGCGTGTGAGCAACGGACCGCATACACTGACGATTCTAAGAGAGATTGGAGAGATGTATTCACTCTTTGTGGTGGGAAAGAGCAGAGGAGACTGCCCTATGACAGTGAGAATGAAAGATTGGGAAGAATGTCCTGAGCTCGGAACTGTCGGTGATTTCTTGGCTTCATCTTTAGATGTAAATGCGTCTGTATTAGTTGTTCAAAGACAAAGACATTCACATGATAGCTTTATAGATGATTAGCAAAACATTTACTAGTTTCAGCACCAAATATCTTTCACTTATAATCTATTTCGCATCTTATTAGAGTTTTTTTAGGAAAAAAAACAACGATAACAGGAAACGAAGTGGTTTGATCATCGGAGCTACATATTTTTATTTAAAGAAAACGAAAAGAAACAGAGTTTTTATGAAATCCTATTTTTAGCAACTACTGTGGAGTCTTCAAGGCGTGGTCACTCTGTTCTTGTTCTTCCATTGTATCACAAAGACTTGACCCTTTGGTCTCAGGAAGAAGCAAGGCGAATAACCCGAGACCCGACACTGCAAATCCAAAAACCGCAAAGGAGAGTGACGGAACATTTCTACCAATCGAAACAATGATTGGACAACAAGCTCCTCCAACTACGAGCGCTTGTCTAAGCATCGTTGTCGCGAAGTTCCGCACGCATGTTGGGAACATCTCAATCATATAAACTGCCATTAAGTTAAATCCGATCCTAGCGCAGAAGAAAGAACCGAGTTCAAGGGCAAAAGCAATGTTTGTTCTCCCGAAAAGTGTCAGGACGAAACAGAGCACCCCTAATGCTCCTCCGATTAGGCAATTCACAAGCACAGAGCTTCTTCTGTTGAATTTCTCCAGCAAGATTGGTGTGATAACAAACGTCGGTAACTCCACCATTGCGTTTAGGGCTTCGCTCAAGTAGATATTCACTTTTATGTCTCTTACCGCCAATGGAACTCCGTAATACATCATTCCCAACCCCAACATTATTGTCATAACAACTACGATTCTTCTAAAAGCCCATTTTCGGATGAACAAGTCCTTGATCGAGCTACTTGGAGCTTGTTCTAGGATTTCTTTTGGAGGCAACCTAGAAGATACTGATTCCAAGTAACCTCTGTTTGCAGTTGAAATTCTTTTGAGCACTTCAATGGCTTCTTCGTTCTTCCCTTGCACATGGAGCCAACGAGGAGACTCCAAGGCGAAAAAATAGAGGAAAATACTGTGGATGGCTGCTGGAACAGAGGTGCAAAGATAAAGAACTCTCCAAGAAGCGTGTCTAACAAGGTAGGCGATTCCAGACAGCGACATGAGTCCTAGCACAAACAGAGTAAACGGAATCATCGTAGCTCGCGGTCTCCATTTGGTGGAAACTCGCTCGCTTATCAGATTGAACATGTACGTCCCGGTCTGAGAACGAGCGAATCCGATGATAAATTTTAAGAAAACGTAGCTCCATATGCTGGAGGAGAAGAAAATTGAGATTCCAGTGAATGACATTGCTGAGGTGGTGAAGAAAAGAAGTTGCTTCCGTCCCAAGAAACCGTCTGGGATTGTAGCCATGAAGACCCCTCCAACGATCGAACCCACGTAAAAAGCAGATGTAGGGAGACCTCTAAGGTAGGAGCTCGAGCACTCAAGATCAAACTCTGAAATGACGGATTTACCCTTGAATCCGCCGTCCCAGTCCCAGGCTGACCGGGGAATCTCGCAGATGTCGGAGGTTGCCGGATTGCATATCGTGTGGTCGAGACAGTGCCACGTGGGATAAGCATCTGTGAAGACGGTAATGAATATCTGATGTGAATCGAAGGTTGAGGCAAGCCCGACAAGAATTATCTGTAAAAACTGTGAGAACCCGAAATCAGACAAGCTCTGTTCGAAAATCTTGTCGAAATTCAAAGAGGGAGGAGTATCTCCATCTTCAATCTGGGTCAACAACGGTGCTAATGAATCCGTCATTGTTGCTCACTTCAGTTGACTTTTCTCTGAGGATGTGAGAGTTATTATATGAAAAATAAACAATCAACTGGTACCTTGCAACTATATAATCTGGAATCTGAAATTGTTTCTGAAGAAGACTCCAAATCTCGCATAAAATGTGTGGTCAAAGACTCAAACGATCATGATCTTAGATTTGTATGTATATATTGTTCTTTTTTTTTAGTAGGATTATTTTCTGACCAATAATTGAAGCATGTGCATAATAAATTCATATTTTCTTATGTAAGTCTAGACGACATGCGTTTTTTTTTTTTTTTTTGACATCAGTCCAGACGACACACCTATATACAGTATGTTCATCAATATGTTCTCGACTCTTTATAAAAGTCATATTTGGGCCGTTAAGTAAAGCCCATTAATGGGTTAAGTAAAAGTTATATGCTTCCACTTGTTGCAGAGAATAGGTGAGAAACTTGACCTCTTGAGTCTTACCTTCTCGCCAAAAAATTATTTTTTGGAAAAAATAACGAATAAAGAGAGGGGACTATCAAATTGAATAGTTAGATAGATTATCATAAGCTTGGCTTATAAGATTATCCATCTACATCTACCGCCACCATTCTCACTAGTGACTTGCCAACTTGTGTTGAAATGGAATGCATATTCGATCGAAAACATGAATTATGTTATTTATTTATTTTTATATTTATTGAGGTTCCATTGTTATCAATTTAATTTTTAGGCGGTGGATATGTTTATCTAAAGTGGATAATTGATTGGATTATATTGTAATCGTAAATTAATTGTTGTAAAGTTTAGTTTGTAGATTTTCTGTTTTTTTTTTTTTTAACGAAATGATATTTATATATTAAAACAAAGTTATGCAGTCGGAATACAAAGAATCTGATAACTACAACTTGGACAAATAGAAAATAAAATTAAAGTTTCTTTTTGTATTTTTTTGAAAATAAATAATTTTTTTTGCTAATATATTGTTTGAATCTTTTTTGTATGCTGAAATATTTATTGAATTTTTCTCCAATAAGTGCTTTCGCAGCAAAAAAGTATCAAAGTTTGCAATTTTTGCATGTAGAATATCGATGAGAATTTTTACAACCTCTACTAGCATAAACAAATGTTTTTCTTTAAGATCACTATTTTTTTAAGATACCATTTCAAAGCTTTAAAATAATTTTTAGGGAGAACATTTAAACATGAACTCTGTTACTTTCAAATGTGATCTACTCAAAAATTTGAAGCCAGATTAAAAAGCTAATGCTATAAAAAATGATGCAAAGAATGTAGAAAATTCCGAACCAATCATATATATTTTTTTCTTATTCAAACACTAAATTATTCTATTTTTCTAATTAGTCTCGTACTATCGTATATGCATAGATATTTTAGAAAATGTTGTGGTCACTATTTTGGCTTCTTATGACAAATTTAAGTGTGTTGGAATCCCAAGACATCCAGGGCATAAAAGGAAGAATAGAGAAAAAAATTGTATGTGATTATCTTTTCTTTTGGAGCTTTATCAAAAGACACAACCTCTTATTTGGTAAAAGAAAAATTAAAATTTAAAAACTCATTAATCAATGGGTAGTATACTAATATCACTGGGTGTGGTGTCATTTTCCAAGAAAGATCATACCTAGAGATCGTAATTACAAATTAAAATAAATGATTACCATATATATCATCGAAAGGACAAGACAAAGATCATATGCTAATCGAGTTAAAATGATATACAATTCAAATTTAAAGGACCAAAAAAGTGTGTGATCGAAGACTCAAAAGAAGAGCCCATAGTGTACAAAAAGAAGCTGCACGGATCGGATCTATTCACATGACACACTGATTTTATTCCATGTTATTAGTCGCTATTCCACATTTGACATTTCCTTTACACGTATGAATAATAATTGGTGAATTTGTACCATAATTATTATTGTTCATCCCACAAAGATATAAAATCTATACAAAAAGATAAAGAATCATGAAGCTACAATTATAATGACAACACAAACTCACGGATTTTTTTTTGTTTGTTGCAAGTGTAGATAACGGAATAACTGAACAAAAATAACAATTACGCACAATCTTTGAATAACTTTGCAGTTTACGACTCAAATCAAACATTGTCAATTAGATGTATCATGTATAACTAAGTACATATAATATTCTATAACAAGCTAATGTATTTCTCATCGAGTTACTAAATTATCAAAGAAAACTTGAGATATCCAAACTAATTATTTATTGTCAATACTCGATGAATTTAAAATTAATAATGTTAAGCTTATGGGACCGCTGGACTGATAAAATGTCCCTTTTGTCTCTACACACACATATACATCTCTATATATATACATATGCCAATAATTTCTTTTCATTACAAAACCATTCTATTAGATATTGGAACCCAAAAATCAAAAATAATCACACTCATCATCATCATCATCATCATCATTCTTTGGAATCATCAGATCATAATGAGCAACTCAAAATCATACTGGAGGAAACAAAGATGGGGAACGCCGCCACAAACGTTAACGCCATTAATGGAAGGACCAGATCCAGACATGCAAGACGAAAGGGCCAAGAAGGAGAGCTCATGGGAAGCGATTAGAGAATGGTTTAAGGTTCAAAAGAGCATTTCCGGAAATATGTCTTCTCCTTCAGTACAGCCACTGTGCAACAGTTACGACGTAGTGGCCAAGGGGCAAGACTTGAGGCTCTTGCTCGGCGTTTTGGGTTGTCCTCTTGCTCCAATCTCCGTCGTCGTCGTCTCCGACCTATTATCCGATGATCCTCTTCTTGGTTCTTTTCAAATTAAGAATGTCCCATTTGTGAGTATCACCATTTAATCCCTCTCTATATAACTGATCGTTTATACTTTTTTAAGAAAATAATTTTGTTGCAATGCAAGATATATATATATATATATATAACACAATCTAAAAACTAATAGGTTAATAATACTGTGTAAACACAACTATATAGTGATTGTTAATAAGTAAATGGAATTTCCAAATGGTTAGTTTATATTTTAATTTGATAAATTAAGTTGGAAATTAAAAGTCGTTTAGATAGTGGTCTTTCAGATAAGATTAATGAAAAAAAATCGGTAGTAATTTCTTTTTTTAATGGTATAATGTCCAATTTAATCTCCGAAAACATACATAAACCTATAAATTGTTTGGATGTATATATGGATTGTCAAGTAATTATATGTATAAATATGTACAGGAGACTTCGACAGCGCATTATATAATACAGCAATACTTAGCGGCGACGGGGTGTCTAAAGCGAGCTAAGGCGGCGAAGAACATGTACGCGACGGGGATAATGAAAATGAGCTGCTGTGAGACGGAGATCGCCGCCGGTAAAAGCGTTAAAACACTCGGCGGTGGCGGAAACGGTCGGAGCGGAGATAGCGGTTGCTTCGTGTTGTGGCAGATGCAACCTGGTATGTGGTCTCTTGAGCTCGTTCTCGGTGGCACTAAACTCATCTCCGGCTCCGATGGTAAGACCGTTTGGCGCCATACGCCATGGCTCGGTACTCACGCCGCTAAAGGCCCTCAACGTCCACTTCGTCGTCTCATCCAGGTAATTTTTCTTTTGATAAACACTCCAAATGTTAGTTACAAAAACAATTTGGGGTTATTAAAATGTATAATGAAAAAAAAATACACACAAATTTGTAGTTTAAGAAAGGTTTTAAAAAGATTAGAAATTGCTTTGAACACATTGATAACATTTCTCTAATCGTTTGTGGTCTGTTTAGAATTCTAATTTATGATAGTTTATAAAACGATCTATTCACTTATTTTTTTAAGTTCGATTTATTGGAAATTAATTGCATATGCTTTGGCTAATTACATAAGAAAAACACAGATGACGTCATAAGATTGTTCAAGAGATAAAAAGAGTAGTCGTTGTCCAATTAGAAACGAAAGCTGATAAAAAAAAAAAATATATATATATATATATATATTTAACCTGACAAGTGATGGAGAAGCTGTCTCCTTCTTTCTTTTTGCTTTCTTTTGAAACTTCAAAATCAAACAAGACCCCACATTACCCACTCTTGACTCTCCCACCACCGCACGTGGTCTCTCCTTTTCTGTCACGTGACGTCATCTGTTAAAATTGAAATGCAGATTTGTATTTATTGTTTAAAACGAATGCATACTTACTAATCTTCTATATAATGTTTTTGCTAATTGTTTCAGTTTTAGTTCCCTTTTTAGTAAGGTATGAGGTTTTTTCCCTAGAATATTGTCGGGGTTATATATACTCATTTTCTTTTAATTTTTAGAGATACTGAAATAATTTATCAGCGAGACAGAACGATCTGTTACGTAACTGACAAACTGTGTACAATTATTGGTTAAAAATGTACATATTATAATGTATGTATGAAATAGAGTGTTACTATTATGCATGTATATATATATATATGTTCCATCATGAATACGATCTTACATTCATTCAATTTTAAAGTGGGGGAACTTCTTGGGATTATCAACGTTTGTCTTTCGACTTTATCTTTTTTGCTTTTAAATCTTTTGCTTTGTTGTTCTTGTCGTTCAAACCCCAACGAATATTTGTCGGACACATTTATGTTTTGGTATAATATTACTAATAAACCCGTTTCTTTTGTAATTGGGCTTTTTACAGGGCTTGGATCCAAAAACCACAGCAGGTCTATTCGCAAAGGCCCAATGCTTAGGCGAGAGGAGAATCGGCGACGATGACTGTTTCGTCCTAAAAGTCTCCGCCGATCGTGACTCATTGATAGAGCGGAACGACGCCGGAGCTCCGGCAGAGGTTATACGCCACGCACTGTACGGATATTTCTGCCAGAAGAGCGGTCTACTAATCTATTTGGAGGATTCGCACCTCACTAGAGTCACGACGATCTCGCCGGAGGACGAGGCGGTTTACTGGGAGACGACAATCGGAAGTAGCATCGGGGATTACCGCGACGTTGATGGAGTCGCCGTCGCGCATTGTGGCCGTGCCGTTGCGACAGTGTTCCGATTCGGAGAGACGTCGTTGCAGTATAGCAGGACGAGGATGGAGGAGATCTGGAGGATAGACGACGTCGTTTTCGATGTGCCTGGGCTTTCATTGGATTCCTTTATTCCTCCCGCCGATATTTTTGAAGATGATAACATTAATAATATTCACAGTCATGTAAATTCCCGGTAAACGTGGACTAATTTAATAACCAAAAAATCAATTTATTGGCGGGTTAGTTGATGGTATATGACGACTATATGTACATTTTGGTTCTATAAAATCTAAAAGTTGGTGTTTTGTTATGTTGGGTTGTATGATAATGACAAATAGTCTAACATTTGATTGGGGTTGGAGACATCATATTAAAATGCTAGTTTAGACTTTTATGTTTTCAGATATTATCATGTTTTTTTCTGTTAACAAGAAAATTGTTATGTTGTTTGACCAAAAAAATAGGAAAATAATATGTTATGTGACAATGTTAGAGGCCCATCAAAGTAAAATGCAAATATAAATATCACTCTTACTGGCCATTGTAGTAAAAAAGTGTCGTTCTTCAGACGTCAGCAAATACAAATGGGCCGTTCTCTTCCCTTCGCAATGTAACAAATGAATAATTTGTGTTTTTTACTTATCAAAATATATGCGTAAATTTTGGATTTTTTTTGGGAAAAATAGTTAATTTATGAATGTACTTTGTTACTTTGTTAAGAGACAATTGATCAACATCCACATATACCAAAGATAAAGTATAGTTTTGAAAGATATAATATCAAAAGAAGTATAATATTCTTTTGTTTTCTTTGAGAAATAGAAGAAGTAAGGGAAGAGAAATGGAATCCAAGGTCGAGATCGTAATGTGCCTAGATAGATGATTGTATTTAACTTTTTTTTTGTTGAAAATTGATTGTTTTTAATTTGCATGGAAGAATGTGCATAGACCATCTATGAGACCGTTACCTTTATTACTTTTATTTAGTTATTATAAGTACTTTAATTTGCTTAACAACCATAATAATTACCATATGATATGCGTACAAACATTAACTTTTATTATAATTATAATAATAATTATTATTATTTAAAAATGATGATATGGAAGTAAAGCTACGATCACATGCACGTTTATGCATGTGAAATGCGGAAAAAGTATGGAAAATATAAAAAGCACTGAATAGTTCAAATAGTTAACTTAAGGCTTAATTGGTGTGATTCGTGCAACAAAATATTCATTAAACATGCATCCAGCATCACTGTCATTCCATATCCAATTTGCATATGATGCATCTTCAGATTCTTCACAATGACACTGGTTGTTATAAAATTTTATAATTATATATCCTGGATCCAAAAAAGAAGCCGAATATTTTTTATCATCTACAGTAATTAATTATATCAAAATTACAGTGAAATAGATCGAACTGTGATTCCCCAAACCAATAATGCATTCAGGGTTTCAGCCACTTCACTACATGAGTTGCTTATGACACTGATTGTTGAACTATACGTACAATTCAATAGTCAAATTACATAATAAAATATTATATAATAATTTTTAAAATATCCATATATATATATATTGTAATTATGTTTAGTTGGTTATAGATGAACAGATTAATCAAACTAATTCTGTTTGACATTTATTTTTTGATTTTATTGAGAATTTGATAGTATACTGGTATTAAAGTTTCCATGTTATTCCGAGCTTAACTAGCCGAATTTGAATGCATGTAATGATTACAAGAAGATACAAAATGAAGAGTATGTTTTACTAACAAATTTTTGTTTAACATTTAGGTAAATGTATAATAGTATATACTATATAGGTAAGGTAAGACTTTGAAAATATATATATATACCTGGATGAAATGCATGAATGGTGTAAATAATTAAATGACGTGCCAAAAAACGTTTTGTTTAGTCTAATAAAATAGGTTTCGAATTATGGGGAACGTAATTAGAGGGAAGTGTGGGGGCGTAGGTAAAAGGAGAAGAGAAGCTTCCTCGAGAAGTGCACACATGGGAGTGCGTTTATATCTCTATCTATATATGCTTCTCCTTCTCTTCTCCTTCTATTCTCTTTCTGCCTTTTGTTTTTCCCAGCTTTTAGAGAGAGAGATAGAGAGAGACTTAGAGAGAGAGACTGAGAGAGCTTTCTCTTTTACATGCCAACTTGCAGTGATGACCAGATCTTTATATTTTTTTCTCTCTCTATCACCAACAAAGTTGATTAGTACATATATATGAGCCGTAATTTGAATTTTGTTGTGTGACTAATTGGATGCATCGAGTGAACAAAATCATCCGTTATCAAAGCAAAACTTTCGATTTACCACTTTATGTATTTAATTAAAATTTAGGAATTAAGACTGAATTCTAGTTATCATTTTTTTGGTAAATAGATATATGTAGTACTAATTAGTGGTCATATGAAGCAAAAAAGAAAGAAAAGAATAAAGAACAAAGATATCTACGGAAGGAAAGATAGATACTCAGTGTCGGTTAATTTCTCTTATGACAAGTTCTTTTATTTCTTTTGGAAAGGATCTTGCAGCTATCAACCTCTACACACACAGATACATACTTACTTACATGGATACATATAAAATCTAGTGACTATGTACATTTGAATCAAAGTTTACAGCTTTTCTTGCTGTTTGCATGTGGATTTCCCAAAACCCTAAAACCTTTTGCTTTGATGGGGATCATCATCATTAATATAACTGGCTTTGCTCTTCCTTTTCTTATTTACTCATGAGTTTTTTACCATACACTTTAATTTTAAGTTTGATTTAAAATTAGTTTCCCGAGGCAGATATCCCATTTTAGCGTAATCATTTATAAGGCATCAAGTACAAACTAACTTGAGATAGAAATAACTAACTCATGAAAAAGCAAAGGGCCCTTCAAAAGCTATAAATTATCGTACATGCCTTGAAACATGAGCGATCTCTATTCTTGACCCATAAATGTTCATTATTTGTCCTATAAAATGTTACGTTCCTGCATGAGATATATATACTGGTTAAGGCATATTATATGTAATATAACAAATATACGCTGGTTAAACTATCTTCTTCTTTTTTTTTTTAATGTTTACTTTAGTATATTACATTTTTTGGTATATGCCTCTAATTTGGTAAGACTGTCAATCATGAAAATCGTACAAAAAATATATAAACTAAAAATTTGGATTTTATTTAAGATCTCAATTTATTTGAATAGTAGCACAAAATAACTGCTTAAAACATAATAATATCAAAATAGTAAAACATAAAACACACGAAAACATTATGTGGCTGAAAAAAAAATTTATAGAATCACTCGGCCATTCTACTGACTAGCAATGTGAAGAAGATCAATTTTAAATAGTTGACTAGAAAAATTAACGAATATATATATATATATGTATAGAATAGATATCCTAAATATTATAGCAACAACAATAATATATATATTTCCAGACTTCCAGTACAAATAAAACACGAGCAAAACTAATCCGATCGACAAACATATATAAGAAATTTTGTATTTTGTTTTTTGGTCTCATCATCTAAACACTAACTCAAGCTCATAATGGACAAAAGATATATCTCGTTCTCACTTCTCATGCATCACATATATCAAAATCAATTACTGTATCACCCAAATGGTGAGTTCCTTCCTTGTATTAATCCACCATTAGGATTCATCATAGGACTCAATGGTGATCTTCGAGGCGATGGCCTTTCCAGTAATTTTCCACCATTATTCCCTTCATCACTTGATAAACCCGACTTCCTTTCATAAATTTCCGACAAAGAATCCAAATCCGTGGAGACATGTGTAGCCATTTGTATCTGAATCCGATGCTCATCATCGAGCGGTTGGTTTCCAGCAAGATCTTGATCTTGGTCAGACCACATCAGAAGTCCTTTCCTTACTTCGTTACCAAAAGTAGGGTTTGGTCGCTTCTTCCCCAAGTAAATGTTGGTGTCTGCTGCATTGTTGGCCGTGAAATGATTCTCTATGTTCTGATGATGGAAGTTATGGTGGTCGAGGACTTGATCGGTTGTGTTTCCATAGATGTTTAGGTCTTGAAACGGCGGGAAACTAAGAGGATGAGGAGGTGGACCCACCGCTGAGGAAAGACTCGAACTTCCCAAATTGCCCTTGTACCCTCCTCCGGCGGTAGCTGCTGCGGTGGCCGCTGCCATGTTCTCACCGGCTAGAGTTTGACAAGCTCTCTCCAATATAGATTGCATGTACTTCCCTTGTGCCTCAATCCTCAGTTGCAAATGTCTCTGCACCTATATTTTTCAATTACAATCTATATTATGGATCAAATTAAGTTTTGTAAGAGTTAAATATCATAAAATATTTATAAATTGATTACCTCTAACTGTTCGTGTAACCTTCTCTGCACTTCCATTTGCATCCTGATCAAATAATCAAAATTTAAGTTGCTTCTAATATAGAAAGATAGCTGAAGAAGATAAAACTGACGAGAAGAGAGGATATATATACTCATTCATGTTGCGACTCATCATGCCAGAAGAAGAAGCTACGTTGCGCTGAATATCCATGGCAGAAGCTACACGGTAATATAAATATTTTTTTTTTAGAAAAAAAGACGACGGATCAAAATATAAATACATACACATACATGGTGTAATTTCTAAACCCTAATATGATAGAGAAAGGAAGAGTAGTCACCTCTTGAACCTTCCTTCGTGGAGTGATCTCCGTACTCCTTGTGCGGCTGCTTTCCAAGCCTGAATTTCTGCACCCATAGATCCAAATAATTTTATAATAATTATATTATCAAGTGAAAGGAACAAAAAAAAAAGATAAAGAGAAGAGAAAATTAAAAGCAATGAAGGAAAGAAAACCCTAATTTATATTTGTGTCCATACCTGAAGATGGCTCTTTAGGTGGTAAAGAGTAAGACCCTTCACACCCATAACTCTCATAATCGTCTTTGGAGTAGCTTCTGCAAATATATTAAAAAACATTCAAAAGCTTATTTTTGAAATTACTTGTTTGGTTAATTAAAGCAATCAAAGATTATTTGTGTTTGGAGGTGTGCATACTGTCGGGGCCGCCGAGCTGAGCGACAGCGTCGACGAAACGTTCGTGGAGTTCGACGGTCCAACGCAAACGCGGTTTAGGGTCGGTGGTGAGGACGAGGCCTGAATCGCCTTGAACGCACATAGCTCTGTTCTCATATGAACCATTCATACTTGAAGGTTTCTTAGCATGGAACATTCTCTCTTTCTCTCTCTCTCACTCTCTTTCTCTCTCTAAAAGAAGTATTCAAGGAAGCGAATGTGATGCAAAAATGTGAGAGAATACGATGCGTTTTTGAAGAGATCAGATGACGGCTTTTTGCTCTCTCTCTCGTCTTCCTTTTTTATTTTGTTTGTGAATAAAATAAAATAATATTTGGGTAATAAATATTCTTTGATCGTTAGTATAATAAGGAGGAGAATTAAAGTTTTAGACTAGTACGCAGACGTTCCTTTGTGAAAAGATACTGTCGCTATCTTTTCAATTGTTTTTTTTATCCTCCAAGCTTGAGTACCTTTGAATTGAATTACTTTCAATAAAAAATGCCAGTAAGGGCATTATACGTAAACATGAAGTAATTCATGCCAGTCTTAAATATATTACTCTAAAATATTGCACCAATTTAATTAATAACAAAATATTATGAACGCAATTCATATATTGATTTTTTTTTTGAAAAAGATAAGTTTTAACGTCGGAGATCTTATACGAGTTAGCTAAATACACATAAAAAGAGATATACGTATGTAATATAAGCATTAATTCTTACAAAAATAGGAGTTTTTTTTCTACCTTTCTGATATAACCTTTAAAATGTTTTGAACTATCTCAAAATTCTCTTGAACTTAAGGTATTAATTAAAGATATAATTTTAATATTTTGTTGTCGTCTTTCCTCTCTATTAATGTTAATTCATGCTCTTTTGTTGTTGTAGAAGTAATATATGAGTACGATGTATAACCATCTTTGCAGTATTATACTTTGTTCCTCGGATGTATATACGTATTTAAGCATGGTAAACATTTACTAATTTATAGGCAGATAAAACTAAAAATAAATGGGACAAGAATTATATAAAAACGAGAATATAGACTTTCAAAGGTGAATATATTAAAGTAGTATATATTCTATTCAATTAAGACCGCACGAGGATAGTCATATAGTAGACTTATAGTATGTCTACATCGTTATATATTGCAACCGGGACACATACGTATCTAAACAAAAAAATCCACAAGAATTTATCATTATGGTAGGGTAAACCTTTTTGGCTAATTATGAGCTGAATATCCAATTCTAAGCAATGATGAGTTTCGTTATAGATTAATGGACCGTATATTTTGAAACAAAAATTATAATAACACCTACAATCCAAAAACGTTAGATGGATTTGTTTTTTATATACAACAAAAACGTTCCTTGGTTCAAAATCAAGGTTCTACATGGAGAAGGAATGGTTTACGTTTTAATAATTATTATCAGAAGATGATTCCAATTATTATCAGAAGATGATTCCAGGCCGAGGGAAATTGTTGATCAAAGTTCCAAAACTTTCTTATTAACAGAAAAAGTGGGTTACATCCACAATTAACCGAGACACATACGTGCTTACAAATGAGAATGATGTCTACCACTACAAACGTTTAAACCAGCCTTGTTATTATTGATCTCATTCTCAGTTGATAACTCAAACTTAGATAATTGGATCTTCAGCAATGCCAAAAAGCTTTATTTCAAAAACTGGTTTATCGTCCGGGTGATTAAACAATTTAATTAACTCATTAAGTCCCTAAAATGAAAATGACGTTCAATTCTAATTTCCTCTATCTGTACGATAATTACTAAATTACCTTATTTTACAAATGATGATAACTCGTTTTTACATACATTTAACGTATATATCTGTATATAAAATTACATATACATGTAGTTAATATATTAAATTAAATTGCATAAATCATATATTACTAGCTCACTAATAGCATATTTTTAGAAAATTTTTGGTTTACTGGACGAATATATAATTACATGGAAAATGGCCAACCTGATATATATGAGTGGGAGGTCCCATGGCATATTTACATAGAACAAGAATAAGTCAATGAATATGGCTGAGATTGATATGCACACAAAAAGAGAGAGAGCATATGATCTAAGAATATTAAATTTCCAGTAAATCACAAAATTTAAATATATTATAGATTTTACATTAAGTATGACAGGAAAACATGGAAATGTTTATTGTAGCAATATTTAGTGAAGGAATATGGAATTAATGTGGGAAAAACAACATAAGAATATCGAACCAATACTTTATATTACATGGTTTAGTGATATGTGGAGTATTATGCATCAATGTGTAAAGATAATGTTACTGTCGGGGACCTCTTCATCTACTTATTAAAGCTCTTTTATTCTTTATTTTTTTTACCATATGTTTTTCTTCTTTACTCCATTATTAATTTTATATTTTGGTTAAAGCTTGCTGGGGCTATAACCCTTTTTGGCTTTTGTAGGACTGACGATTGTGCAGCTATACATGGTAATACATTTTCCAGGTATTAATGACTTGAATTTAATTAGAAACAAGGTTTGTGTTTTTGTTATAGCAACCATGTTCTTTTTTTTAACAAAAAAAAAACAATGTCTTTCTTTACCAGATATATTAAATACTGGGTATTAAACGAATTGTTTGTACAATAAATTAATCATCGCACACTATTCTGGCTAGGCTAAAATAAAAATGGCGTTAACTTTTAAAATTTAATAATAAATCAAAGTTCAAATTGCATGAGAATTGGAATCAATTCTTCGCCTCTTTGATGAATAAAGATAGATTCTTATTGCGCCAACAATATTAAAAATGAAAATAGAACTCCCGCGATAGATGCTAACCGTATAAACTTGGCCAGCCACAATTACATAATTTACATGCAATATGTTTACAATACTTTTTGACCCCTTTTAGAATTTAGAAACCCACACATTATTCGTGATTATTAATTATCGCGATATTTTTCTCGGCAATCATTATCAAATCATTATTATTCATGGTTATATAGAAAATTTATTCATAGTCATATGTTAGTATAATAGCATTAGCAAATCAGACGGCCTTGAATCATTTGTGGTTTTTCTCTCTTGATTAATGTTTGTAATTAATGATTTTAAGCGAAACTTAATTTTGCTTTAAATGAAAGAAGCGCAGATTTTTGTTTTTTGTTTTTATTAAAACCAAGTAAAGCTAATATTTAACTTTTAGCTAATTGTTGTTGAAGCAAACTAAGAAACTTAAAAAAGAATAAATTAATGACAATAAAGTAAGTCGGTTTAAAAAAAAATAGAGGCCACGGTTGCTTGAACTTCAAGCATCTTTTTTATGGTGCTTTGGAATTTCTTCTTCGAAATGAATATATTCCTTCCACCCTTCTTATCTTTCCCCGATTAAAAAATAAAAAATTCCCAAGTTTGGCATATAACCATGTAATCTAAGTATCTAACGCTATTTTGAAACATAACTGAGCGTAATTTTTTTTAAAATGATTAATATCTCAACTTTGATAAATTGATAAAATGCTTTTTTAAAACACTAATTCACTGAATGCTATAATTCTCCTAATTAGTGCCACGCACATGAGCCGTATAGGTGTTTTATTGAGTTTAAGATTTGATGAAACAAAAAATAAAAGTCGACTTATCGGAAATTTCCGATAATTGTAAGCAAAGAACAAGACCGCTCTCTTTTTAGTATATACAAAGCAAAAATTGTCCGAATATTACACAGAAATTCACTTAAAACTAAAGATCAACCCCCAGAATATTATTCAAAAACCATGCCAAATAATTGGTCGTAGACCAAATCTTTATTTTTTGATAAGTATCAGAAGAAAAAACCTCAAAGGCTGAGGCTTCATTGGAAGGATATATGTAGAGGAGGAACTTCCGGTTTCCAAGCTGTTCAACAAACCAAATCACTGTCTGTTCATATCTCCCAAGCATACGTATTTGATCTGCATCCAAGCCAAGCCTCAATAACGAAAAGTAATTTACAAAATAACTTTATGAAAAATTTAGAAGGCAGATTCTCTTAGATGTGTCTTGTTAGCGTTTGGGAGCAATCACAGGAAAATGTAAAAAATAACCCACCCATAACATTGCATACTTGATAACGTCTTCATGTGAGATTTCTAGTATTATAATCAGTTCAATCTCTAGACAAGTTGATTCGATCAAATGAGGGCGTAGGTCGATAAGAGAGAGAGAGAGAGAGAAGAGTTTCTGAGTCACCTCAAGGTATTCGTCCATACCATACTTGGATCCTTCCCTTCCAAGACCAGACTGCTTCACTCCCCCGAATGGAGCCACCTGCATTTAAAAGATGTAAGCAAATGTATGGCTATGATATAGAGAAGGTGTTTCTTTCATTTTTCTGGTCTTGCCTCTGTTGATATGAGTCCTTCATTCACCCCTACAAGTCCGTATTCAAGGGCTTCAGAGACACGCCATGATCGTTGGACACTATTTGTGAATATATAAGCAGCAAGTCCTGCACACACACATTTCGTCATTTCCTTGATCATGTTAGTCCAAGACTCTGATGACATATATATATATATATATATATATATATATATTACAAAAGGTTACTAAGAGTACATGAGGTCAAACCTGCAATTGTGTCATTAGCGATTCTGATAGCGTCCTCCTCGGTTTTGAACCGAATAAGGGGAGCTACGGGTCCAAAAATCTCCTCCCTAAGAAAAGCAAATCAGTTTTTCTGATGATAAAAATGCGAGGAAAACTAGATGTTTCTGATTCATTCTTTAGAAATACAGAAAGCTAGAACACTGCAATTCTGTGAATCTTTCAAATGCAATTCTGTGAATCTTTCAAAACTTACTTAGACATGAGCATGTTACTCATAACATCGCGGATAACAGTAGGCTCATAGAAAGTCATCCCTAGACTGTGCCTTTTGCCGCCGATAATGATTTTTGCTCCCTTTAAGAAAAAGACAACAAGTACATAAACATTCCTCTTGTTAGTTTGGGGAAATACAAGAACTGTTTCTTGTTGTGAATGGCATACAATTATGAAATATGAATCGCCTTGCTTAGAAACCAAGGTTAACAAGGATGCATTAAGGGAAAATACAAACCTTGGAAACAGCATCTTGTACGAATGACTCTACCTGCAATTATTTAGCATGAAGAGCAAGACTATTAACATTAGTCCCATCAAACATCATTCATGTGTATGGAAAAAAAAAGAAAAGAAACTGGAAAATATTATTAATGTACCTTTTGAATGGCTGCATCGTTTATAAGTGGACCCTGTAAGAACGTTGCAGTGGCAAATAAAATTACAGCAAAATAGTAGTGTCACAAGAGACTAGACTCAGTTAACGTTACATCAAGTCGCTTGTTATGCTAGTTGACAGAACTAGAAACAAGGTATCAATAATCTTTGCTTATTCGATAGCAAATAGCCTAAATTTTTATATATTTTTTTAATCCCCCAATCATCATGGGTATAACATCACAAAGCAGAAGTATAATATTAAAAAGGGCATACCTGGGTTGTCCCCTCCTTAAAGCCATCTCCTACTTCTAATTTTTGAACCGCTTCAGAAAAGGCCTCAGCGAATTTATCATAGATACCTGTGGCAAAAATATAAAATATTAAGTTAAATAATACTAGATGCAAGATCCATAAGGGAGTGTGCCGAGTAACCCAATTCTTACCATCTTGCACAAGTACTCTGTTCGCACAAACACATGTCTGACCACTATTCCTAAATTTCGCTGCAAGCTGCAAAATCACATAAAATGGGTAATATTATGTCTTACACTATTGACGATACCCATAGTGCACCACTAAGAAAATTGTACTTTAAACTAAGAGCTCAGATAGGTGAAGCCCGGAAGTAAGTAACACAAGCAAAAAGAGAATATACATATCTCGTTTGGAAAAGAAACGGGATATGGTCACTACAAAGCAACTTCTTCAGATGGACCACCGTTTTTGCGTATTTTAGGTAAAGCCTTAACACGCATGACTATCACTTACCGTTCCTTTTACTGCTACTTCCAGGTCTGCATCATCAAAGATTATGGAAGGTGCATTTCCGCCAAGTTCTAGAGAAACCTACATCAAGAAAAAAATAAGAGGTAGGAGCGATATTCGATCTGGAGAACATTTTTCAAATAACATGATATTGCATACCTTCTTGACAGTAGGTGCAGCAGCTGCCATCAACTTCTTCCCAACTGCTGTTGACCCTGTGAAAGTGATTTTCCTCACCTGAGTAGCACAAGAAACAAAAATAGTCAATTGATAGGGACTTATCATCAATCACTACTAATGGCAGAGATACAAATAAAAGAAAGTACACAAAGATGATTAGAGAAACCTGTGGACTCGAAAGCAAAGCATCCCCAATTTCAGGAGCGTTTCCCATGACCACATTAAGTGCACCCTATTGAGAAAACATGCACATAAATCATACAAAAAGCTATAAGAAAAAATTAAAATAAAACCAAACCAGCTGCAAAGAAATGGTCTTCTCAGAAAGTTCATGAGCACATTAGAAACACTGTTAAAAACTAGCTTTCCAGCGTTTGGAGATGGGTTGATAAGATCAGACACATTTTTAAACGGATTGAATACATGTTCAAACTTGACAAAATATCAGGTCACCTCCCTGACATGAGGATATCAAACTTGATCAGACCAGAGATGCTGGTGGGTGATATAGTTCAAGCCTAAAACCATAACTTACTGGAGGAACTCCAGCTTGAAGTGCAAGTTCAGCCGCAGCAAGTGCTGTTAGTGGCGTAAGTTCAGATGGTTTAACAACCACTGTGCATCCAGAAGCAAGAGCAGGGCCAACCTGCAGTACCGTTAACCATCCACATCAAAGTTTATCAGAACATTTCTACATAATCTACTGGGACAGTATACTAGACAGGCCCTTTACAGAAAAAAAAAGAAGGTATATTGATATAGTAAAGAAGCAAGACCTTCCGAGTAATCATGGCTAAGGGAAAGTTCCAAGGGGTAATTGCACCAACAACACCAACAGGCTGCATAGAAAATCAATAAAGTCAAGCAAGGCAGGTGTAATACAGCCACATGAAGTGAAAAAGGTACAGGTGGAATCTCCACATATAAAAGGGAATTCGCGAAGCCACATTAAGGTTTTCAAGGTTCTCATATATCATTGCTACAAGACTTGGAACTTTCAAAAATATATTTTGAGAAGGTGATGGGAATGCAAGAGCAAAGTCACAGGTTTCCAAACCATATGGCATGGAAATTATTTAACCATAACATTTCCAATTATTTAACTCCAAGTAAAGCTAAGGGTCCAGAATTTTGTCACTCAAAAATAAAAGCTGCATGTATATATACAGGACGCTGGGCAAACCTGTTTTAGAACCAACAATCGGCGATCGGACATATTAGGAGGAATTATATCACCGTAAACACGTTTGGCCTCCTCGGCATAGTACTCAATAAAACTTGCCCCATATGCGACCTGTAAACTAAATCACAGAATCATATATTGCATTTAAGAGATGATTGCAAGCAACACTTGAGACAGGCCCAAAACAGCACATTCAATGTTCTCAACTATAAACTGAATCATCTACCTCTCCTATGGCCTCTTTTAGTGGTTTTCCTTGCTCCAAAGTTATAAGTTGTCCAAGTTCTTCCTTGTGTGCAAGCAGAAGGTCATACCTGTGTTAGGAGAAACGAAGTGGATCAGGACCCTCAGTTCCAGCAAAGTGCAATATCTTCAAACAAGATAGCAGAAAATCCCCTAACTCTGCCCATATCTCTAAACTTGACATTAAAAAGGGAGCAGTCATTTGTTTCCAAAAGCCTTGATACTAATACTATGGGAATCTGGCATCCATGCAAAACATTCCTTTAATGCGATCTTAGACTAACCTTATAATCCTCAAATGCACACTTCAAAAGTAAAAGAGTAAGAATTGCTACAGGATAAAAGTTTGTACCATCTCCGTAAAACTTTACTCCTCTCTCCAGCAGTCAATCTGCTCCAAGCTGAATGTGATAAAAATGTATTACAGGAAATAAGTTTCTATTCTTCCCAGCACACTGTTCAGTGTGAATAGAAGTGAACATCAAACATTGAGCAGAAGACGGAACAGTTTCAGATATTATAAGTAAGAAAAGCTCGAAAAAGAAAGAAGCCATGAGTCACATACATGGAAATGCTTCGTAAGAGGATGCAATAGCATCATTTGTCTCTTTGACTCCCATACGTGCAACATCAGCTATAATTTCACCGGTGGCTGGATTGGTAACCTGTCGAGAAGAGAAGAATATATATGATGCCAACAGAAGAGCCCCAAAAGAGACTAGGGTTAAATCAAGAGAAAATAAGAGGACCTTGATTGTGGTCTTGTCATACGAATCAATCCACTTTCCTCCTATTAGACCTTGTGTTCGTAAAAGACCGGAACTCCTGAGCTTTTCGGAAACGCTTCGTGCGTCCATACTCATCTGATAATCAATTCAATTGACGAGTTAACAACAAGTCACAAAAAAAAAACTCCTCACAGTCTCATGGAAAGGCTTTTAGCAAGACATCCGGAGAAGAATGAGCTCTCGTCTCTCTGGTAAAACAATACCCAAATACACTGTTCCTGGTTACTTACCGGCCACTACTAATTGGCAACACGAGATCCAGATATATTATATTCCTTGTGATTTTGGAACATAGATAGATATAAATCAGCAATCGGAAGAAAACTCTCCATCTGCTAGCGACTGAATTCTACGAGTAATATAAATATACAAAAGAAATGATTGAGAATGGTATAGTACCTGGCGACACTGAGAAGAGACGAGCAGGGAAGCATGTGACGAGACAAGCCTTCTGCAACCGCCGATGGCTACACGGGCTGCGGCTCCGACTACCATTTTCCAGTTGGCGAAACTCTCTAAACTTCAATTGATTCAATCGGACAAGACGACGAGAACTAGTAAGAAGCTGTGAATTAGTAAGCAACGTAATCAATCAAGTGCGAAGAGGAGATCAGAAGATGAGTACATAAATATCCCAGAGGTGTTAATAATTTGTCCAATTAGAGGAACAAATCTCAAAGTATTTGATAATTACAGATGAAGAGTAATTAAAATTAATAAACCTTAGTAATACTAATGTAATTAAAATTAGAATGTGGAATATGTATGACAGGTGGGTGATACGTATTTTGACTGTATGCGAGAGTGCGAGAGTGCTAGTGCCAAAAATAGTCGACGTGGCGCTTACACCGTATTTGCCGGGTCTTTTTTGACCCAAAATTTGGCGTGTCTATGTGCGAGCGCAAACGCAAACGCAAAAGTTAGCGTTTAAAAGTCCAAATAATTTTTTCTCCACATTTATGTGCATGGACGGAAAAATTGGTGTTAATAGGGATGTTTCCCTCCCAATCCCATGTTACACAGCATTTTCCATTTTCGGAGTTTTCCTGGTTGCTCGGGCAAAAATCCAATTCCATCTCTCCGACTAAAAGATTTTTTTTATTTCTCTCTTTCCCATCTCGTAACCCTAAACCTAACATTCTTCTCCCCGTTCGACTCGGATCTGTTTTCTCCGTCGTTTCTATTCAGAATCGCCACCACAAATTTGGTGTACAGAAGTTTTTTCTCTGTTTTCCTTGTCGTCAATTTCTTCGGTAATGAGTCCCACCGCGTCAACCTCCACCGTCGGAGGTGGCGGATCGGCTGAGCCTTCCGGTGTAAAGAAAACCTCGAAGCGGCCCAAATGTGATCTATCTCTCACCCGAATTTTCCTACATTGTTCCTGATTCCGTCGATATTTGTTTCAATTTTTGTAGCTAGGGATCGCACTTAGAATTTCTTGTCTTGTTTCTCTTGGAATGCCGATTGAATCTCCACTAGATCCCCATTAATCGATGCATTTTCTTGTTTTTCTCCCAAGAACGAATTTATGGCTTTGGTTTCTGTGTTCTTAAGAAGTGTTGGTGTCTATACATTTCTTTACCAGATTCAAAATTTACTCAGCAGGAGCTTCCAGCATGCAAGCCAATTCTTACTCCAAGTTGGGTAAGTTCCATCTCGGTTATGTCACATTCTTAGATTCACAACTCCAATGGTACGATGGTTGAAATGAATTATTCTTACTCTTTAATTCTGTTTTCTTATTGTTAAATTGCTATGTGCAGGTGATCTTGACATTTCTTGTCGCTGGGGTTGTCTTCATTCCCCTCGGAGTGATCTGCCTATTTGCTTCTCAGGGAGTATGTGCTTCAGGCGAATGTTTCTATCTTTTCTCACCTTTGTTTTCTCGCTTATATTTTGTGGTTTATGGAGGTTATGTTTCATTCGTACGTGAAGGTCGTCGAGATTGTTGATCGATATGACACAGACTGCGTTCCAGCATCTTCTAGGGACAACAAGGTCGCTTACATACAGAGTGAAGGAGATAAGATATGTAACAGAACAATAACGGTAGATATCTTCTTCTGTTGAAAATTTTAGTTCCTTCAATGGTTGTATATGTTAGCTGTTCTCTTGGGTTTGGTTCCTTCACAAACTTGTCTCTGTTTTTGCAGGTCACTAAAACTATGAAGAATCCCGTCTATGTCTACTACCAACTTGAGAATTTCTACCAAAACCATAGACGGTACTTTTCCTTATCTACTCAGTAATTGTACTCGCTTTTGTTTGTTACTTTCCCTGGAATCTACTTATTCTTTCAAGAACACGCCGCAGCATGTGGGACTCCATATTTAGTTTAAGTTTCTTATTGACTGTAATTTTCTAGCTCGTCATGATGGTCTTGATCCATAAAGAGTTTTTGCAGTTCTCAAAGTCGAGAGAAGCATTCATGGAGACGAATTATTCAGAAAATGTGTTTATTTTTAAAAGTTGTGTCGAATAAGATCCATGTACTTTTTCTGCGGTGTGAATATGTTGTTGTTCACAGTTCACTGCCACTAGAATTTCTTGGTCTTTTTTTACCAATCCATGAGGTTTTCACTTCAAGATGTGTTCGTATCAGTTACATCTCTGGTTAATTATATGTGTAGGTATGTGAAAAGTCGAAACGATGCACAACTAAAAAGTCCAAGGGAAGAGCGTGATGTGAAAACTTGTGCACCTGAAGATAATGTGGGTGGAGAACCAATTGTGCCATGTGGTCTTGTTGCTTGGAGTTTGTTCAACGACACTTATCGATTTTCAAGAAATAGCCAACAACTTCCTGTGAATAAGAAAGGCATCTCTTGGAAGAGTGACAGAGACAACAAGTTTGGAAAAAATGTGTTCCCTAAAAATTTTCAGGCAGGAGCGCCTATAGGTGGTGGAACTCTTGATCCCAAGAAACCGGTAAAAAAATTCTGCAGTATCAATTTCGATTTATCCTTTTTTGAATTGGATGTTAACAATTGCAAGAGTTTTTTTTGTTGGACAGTTGAGTGAGCAAGAAGACCTCATAGTCTGGATGCGAACCGCAGCTTTGCCAACATTTAGGAAGCTGTATGGGAAGATTGAAACGGACCTGCACGCTGGTGATACCATAACAGTCATGCTGCAGAACAACTACAACACTTACAGCTTCAATGGCGAGAAGAAGCTCGTGCTATCAACCACTAGCTGGCTCGGTGGAAGAAACGATTTCCTCGGGATTGCATATCTGACTGTAGGCAGCATCTGCCTGTTCTTAGCTGTTACATTCGCCGTATTGTATCTAGTTAAGCCAAGGTACTTTCTCATAAACATCTTCAACCTTTTCTTCTCATGGCCTTCTTCATTTGCTTAGGATAAGACATTAAACCCTTTGGCTTTTCAGATTTGAAATCTGGCCATGAAACTTGATCAATTTTATAGTGTACAGTGAAATGATCTTGTTGTCTAATGGGTTTCAGGCAACTCGGAGATCCCTCGTACCTTTCGTGGAACAGAAGTGCTGGGGGTTGACATTTCTAGAGTTCTGCAGGCAATTAGGCTTGCTCCCTCCATCGTCAAACGGCGTAGTTTTTGGCTGAGCTAACAAAAGAAACGAAAAAGGAGAAAAAAAGTATATAGTCCGATTATAATTCGTGTTGTTGAGAACAACGTTTAATCTCTTGTTTTTTATTTTTGCTTAATCATATATCATTGTAAGATCATGGACAATTAACGGTGTTTAGAAAATATTGTGCAATTAGTTCAAAACTGCATATTAATTAGAAACATTGTCGAGTCCTTTGCTTAACCAATTGGTAAGCTGTTCTCGTGGTGTTTGGATCAAGAAATATCTCAGAATGATTTTCTAATTCATATCGTAATTTCATAAATCTAATATATATCAAGTTTTAATCTTACCTTTTTTTTTTACTAAGAGTTGAGTAATACATTTTTAGATATCCAAAAATTTCTATAATTTTGTATTCTTTACTTACCAGATAATTTTGTTGTTGGTTTTTTTAATTATTATATCTACGATCCACCTGTCAGGTTAACTTGTACACATGTAGACGTTATTATCCTTTATCGTAGTTTAATTGGTTAGATAAGATTATGGCAAAAAGGCAAACATTGGTCAAATAAACTTCGTATCTTCAGCTAACTATTAGTCTATTACAATACAGTAAGTTAGATTTGTTTTTTTGGATGGTCGTCCGGTCGTCAAAGCTCGAATTCCTCGGAAGTATATTTCTCTCTGTCGCTGTCATTTATTTGGTACATGTTTTTTTAAGATTATTTTCTTTTGTTTTCCTGCCTCTCTGTTTCACAATCGAAGTTGTCTGTGTCACTGACTCTGTCTGTTGATGATGACATCTTACGGCGTGGAAACCAGGTTAATACGACGGCGTTTCGGTTGGTTCCAAACTCTCCATGTCTACATCCTCCTCTACCAACCTCCGCTCTTCCGGTTGCTCGTCTCCGATCTCAGGTTAGTGTACTCGCTTTCTCGGCATTGTTTGATTCTTCGATTGCATGCTCGTTGATTTTCTGATTTGTATCGGCTTTTTTTTTGTTCTACTAATGAATTTTCGTGATTTCCCTGGGCTAAATGGAGGTTGAAGTAAACTGGCATCATTCTGCAGTTTGCCACTACTGTGAGAAAATGTTCCGCAATGGAATTCGTTTTATTTGGTCTTTTCGTTTCAATGAATTTGTTCGTTTCTTCGGTTACCTTTTGAAATCGACTCTTTCATAAGCTTCCTTAGTGAGGATTTTGGACTATTACAGTCTCTTACCTGGGATTGTTGCTCATATTATTGGCATCAGTAACTTCAAATATTCAACGTGAATCAATTGGAAGTGTTCTCTCGTTGTGCAGCTACTTTGGAAAGGAGATTAGCAGTAGAAAATACAAGAGCTAACAATGTGGTAAACGACTCAGCTGTGTTTTTCTTTTTGCTATTTGCAATCTTATATTTGCTTCCTTCTGCAATAATGTTGAATAAGATGATAAATTTTGGTCTAGACCAACTGATGTTCTTAAATAATCCAGAGCTTTGAGCAGAGAAAGGAAAAGATTAGGAAGATGTTAGATAAAGTGGAGCTTTCTGTTTCGGCTTATGATACTAGTTGGGTAGCAATGGTTCCATCACCGAGTTCCCAAAGTGCTCCACTTTTCCCACAGTGTTTGAACTGGATTTTGGAAAATCAACACGTTGATGGATCCTGGGGACTTGATAATCGCAACCATCAATCTTCTAAGAAGGATATGTTATCATCTACACTGGCATCTATCCTCGCGTTGAAGAAATGGGGAACTGGTGAAAGACAAATAAGCAAGGGTCAGTTTTTTCTTTCTCTTTTCTTACTATTTGACTTTTGGAAATTTCATGGAATGATGAGTGTCAAAAACAAAAAAATTCAGGTCTCCAGTTTATTGAGCTGAATTCTGCATCAGTCTCTGATGAAACCATACAGAAACCAGCAGGATTTGATTTTATATTTCCTGGGATGATTGAATATGCTAGAGATTTGAATCTGGCGATTCCACTGGGCTCAGAAGTGGTGGATGCCATGATACAGAAAAGAGATATGGATCTTAGAAGGTAAACTCCTACTCTTTTATTAGCATATCAGATGAAATTGAAAGCTTTTCTTGGTACATAAGTCTTCATCTCAACAACCTTTGTTGATCTAATGTTTGATCAGTGATAGTGAAAGCCTTTCAAAGGGAAGAGAAGCATATCTGGTCTATGTTTTAGAGGGAGCAAGAAGGATTAAAGATTGGGATTTGATTGTGAAATACCAAAGGAAAAATGGATCACTGTTTGATTCTCCAGCTACAACAGCAGCTGCATTTACTCAGTTCAGAAATGATGGGTGTCTCCGTTATCTCTCTTCTCTCTTCCAGAAATTTGAGTCTGCAGGTCAATTGATCAGCATGGCTTTCATTTTCGTTGTATTTAAAGATTTTCACCGCTAAAATATTTCCTTATCATTTTCAGTTCCCACAGTTTATCCCTTTGACCAGTATGCACGTCTTAGTATAATTGACACTCTTGAAAGCTTGGGAATCGATAGGGACTTCAAGAACGAAATCAGAAGTGTATTGGATGAAACCTATAGGTAAATGCCTTCAGCACAATGATATTTTTTTTTAATGATGGTAATCCCACAAAAATTTTTTTTTGTTGTATTCATGATTTTCCGAAACCACCATTGACCAATAAACAGATGCTGGCTGTGTGGGGATGAAGAGATATGTATGGACTTGGCCACTTGTGCTTTGGCTTTCCGATTATTGCTTGCTCATGGCTATGATGTGTCTTACGGTGAAGTGACCTCTTTCTTTCAGATGAATATATCTTAGATTTGAGTCAACTGCATGTATGTGTTAAGTTGATACGTTGTGTTTGTAGCAGATCCGCTGAGACCATTTGCAGAAGAATCTGGTTTCTCCAATACTTTGGAAGGATATCTGAAGAATACAAATTCTGTGTTAGAACTACTCAAGGCTGCCCAAAGTTATCCACATGAGTCAGCTTTGAAAGAGCAGTGTTTGTGGACTAAACAATATCTAGAGATGGAAGTGTCCAAATGGCCAATCACCTCTGTTCGAGATAAATACCTCAAGAAAGAGGCAACCTTTTTAACTTAACTATCTTCCTGTGGGATCCTTACAGAATAATCAATATCTGAGAGTCTTAACCTTTTCAGGTTGAGGATGCTCTTGCTTTCCCCCCCTACGCAAGCCTGGAAAGATTAGACCATCGGAGAAAGTTACTCAGTGGTATTTGTGTGGAAAACACAAGAGTTATGAAAACCTCATATTGGTAAATCCTGATGTTTCATTCCTTTCTTGGTTGATCAAACGATAATATAACCAAGGCATTAGGTCTTAGTTTTTTCCTTCTATGTGCTAGTCTGCCCAATATTTGCAGCTCTGATATCCTGAAGCTAGCTGTGGAAGACTTTAATTTCTGCCAGTCTATACACGGTGATGAAATGAAACTTCTTGATAGGTGCACTCCCAGCTAAACTTTCTCAATTTATTCAGCTTTCTTGCATAAGCTAATGAGTTTTACGACTATAACCACACACTTGTGCGAGCTCTCTGTTATGACTGTTTTCTGTTCAGGTGCCAGTTTTATTTGCTATATCATCACGAATCAGCTTATATGGCTAGATCTCATATCTCTATAATTCTGTTCACCACTTGCAGATGGATTGTGGAGAATAGATTGCAGGAACTAAAATTTGCCAGACAGAAGCTGGCTTACTGTTACTTCTCTGGGGCTGCAACCCTTTTCTCTCCAGAACTATCTGACGCTCGTATATCGTGGGCCAAAGGCGGAGTATTGACAACGGTTGTAGACGACTTCTTTGACGTTGGAGGTTCCAAAGAAGAAATGGAAAACCTTATACACTTGGTCGAAAAGTATATCGATTTGGCTCCTCTCTTCAATGCTCTTTCTCTATTTGTTCCTTGGTAAAAAAAGAATAAAACATAGCATGTTCCTCGCGTACAAATTTGCAGGTGGGATTTGTACTGTGTTCCTGAGTATTGCTCCGAACAAGTGGAGATCATTTTCTCAGTTCTAAGGGACACAATTCTTGAAACAGGAGAAAAAGCACTCATCTATCAAGGACGAACCGTGACACACCACATTGTGGCAATTGTAAATATTAATCATTGCAAACTAAATCATATTATCTGTTTTTCGTTTCCTAACAACTCATATGACCAAAATAGTCAATTGGTGTGATATTTTATGTAGTGGTTGGACTTGCTCAAGTCTATGTTGAGAGAAGCCAAGTGGTCCAGTGACAAGTCAACTCCAAGCTTGGACGATTACATGGAAAATGCGTACATATCATTTGCACTAGGACCAATTGTCCTCCCAGCGACCTATCTGATCGGACCACCACTTTCAGAAAAAACTGTCGAAAGCCCTGAATATAATCAGCTATACAAGCTCGTGAGCATTATGGGTCGTCTTTTAAATGACATACAAAGCTTTAAGGTAGGACTCTTTGCTTAAAATTTTGACTAAGATGCTGAGCTGAAAGACGTCTACACCCCAACATAGTAACAGTAATGGTAGGATTCTGGTTTAATGCGTCCATGTTTTTGGCAGAGAGAAAGCGCAGAAGGAAAGCTGAACGCAGTTTCATTGCACATGATACACGAGCAAGACAATCGCAGCAAAGACGAGATCATAGAATCAATAAAGGGTATAGCAGAGACAAAGAGGGAAGAACTGCAGAAGCTAGTTTTGAAGGTGAAAGGAAGTGTGGTTCCAAGGGAATGCAAGGAAGCGTTCTTGAAAATGAGCAAAGTGTTGAACTTATTTTATAGGAAAGACGATGGGTTCACTTCACATGATCTGATGAGTGTTGTTAAATCTGTGATCTACGAACCTGTGACCTTACAGGATGAGTCTTTATCTTGATCATGTTTTTTTTTCTTTTCTTTTAGGAACATTTTCGTTACTTAATCAAGTCGATCTGGCAGGTAAATGTTATGTGAGCTTAGACTTTCGTTTTTCTATAAGAAGTGGTTTTGGCCAGTTTAAATACAAAGGCTGTCTATTTTCTTTTCTTTAGAACGAGTTCTATTTTTTTTTAAATTATTAAATATGAGGGAAATATTTTAGTCATTAAAGGAGATAATTCAATCTTTTCATCTTTCAAACTTTCACCAAATCAATTATAACCTTGAAAATATTGAAATAATATTAGAGAAAATTGATGTTAGGAATGAGAAATGTATAAACAATGTTAATAAATAGAAACTAAAAGTATAACATGGAAAAAGTCAAATCAAATTCCTCAAATTTTGGCCAAAGCTTAAAACGATTTCTTCTCATAAGAAACCAGCCCATGAACTCCTCCTTCGATCTGTGCTGCACCGGTTCGAGCCTGACACAACATCAAGACACACGAAAACAAAGCAACATTAACACAAGGCTCAGCAAATCAGAGAGTTAGTTCCTACAAGGACAAGTTAGATTCACCTCGAGCCTGAGGATGTTAGATCTCAACAGATCATGAGCAGATTGCAAGGAAGAAGCGCCAAGGTCTTGAAAACCTTGCTTCACGGCGTGCATTGTGTAAGGTATCAACTTCAACACAGAGCCTTTATCCGCAACTGCTCCAACCACTCCTTGAGCAATCTTGAGTTTGGCAGTGTCTCCTAAGTATCTCTGGTCACTTCCTTTAGTCATTGCTTCTAGCGACCCCATTCCACGATACTTCTTGATCCTCTTACCGTTCTATCATTACCAAAAACGATCAAAACAAGCATCACTTCAAGAAAAAAGTGTTTGTTAATAAACCGAAAGAGGATGTGTTAATACCTTATACTCGTAAGCCCCGGGAGCCTCGGTGCTTCCGGCTAAGAAACTTCCCATCATAACAGTTGATGCTCCGAGGACAAGAGCTTTTACAATGTGACCTGAATTTGAGATACCACCATCCGCAATAACCGGAATCCCGCTCTGAGCAGCGATTGAACAAACCTTGTACACAGCAGTAGCCTAAGAGGTCGTCCAAATCACACAAAAACAACGACTCTGTTAAGCTGTATGATTCAAAAAGTTTAGACCTTTAAGAATCAAACACTTGGGATTCAAAGCTTTTTCATTTACCTGTCCACGACCAACCGCACAAACCTCTTGTGTGGTACATATCGAACCAGACCCCATACCGACTCTTAACCCATCAACTCCTGCCTGAATCAAGTTCTGCGCCTGGTAAGTCGTCACAACGTTTCCACCAATCACATCCAATTCAGGGTAAGTCCTCTTCACATACTTAATCATATCAAGCTGGTATAAAGAGTTCCCTTGAGAACTATCCAACACCACGACGTTGACTCCTGCATTGACCAAATGCTCCAGCCTCTCCTTATCAGATTCTCTCGTCCCTATCGCTGCACCAACCATCCACTCACCGTCTTGACCTACGGTCCCTGGTCCTGACTTGGGATATCCTTTAACTCTCTCTATATCGTCTTTTGTCACCACGTTCACAGTCTCACCATCCCTTTCCAGAACCACAAAGCCCTTCTGCTTATCTTCCAACAGAGCTTCCATCTTCTCGATATCAATGTCCCATGGTACACAAAAGTCGCAGCTCTTCATGTAATCGTATATCTTCATCTCCCTTTGCTCGTAATTCATGTTAGTCCACTGAGATTTCGTGACATAGCCTAACAACTTTGGAGTCGTCATTGTTCCTGCTTAAATCAATCAACAAGCACACAGTTCTCATCAAGTAAAAAAGTCTTCTTTTTTTTTTTCCTTTGCCCACAGTGATAGATTCCTAGAAACGAATATGATTCGTACCTGTTTGCGTGACAAAAACGAAGGAAGAGGGGCTAAAAGCATCCAAAGAGCTAATCTCAAACTCCGGTAGTTTCATACCGGCGTCGGAAGCAATTGGGTGTCGGAGGGACTTGGCTTGGCGGATAATCGATGCTTGAGCGGCGATGTCACAGTTATAGTGCACGATTCCAATCCCGCCAAGGGCGGCCATTGCGGCGGCCATGTGAGACTCCGACACGGTGTCCATCGGAGACGAAACGCAAGGTATCGAGAGTGGGACGCGCCGGCTAAGGCGCGTGGACAGGGAGACGGCGTCTGTCGAGAAGTCGATGTAGTGGGGAAGAAAGATGACGTCGTCGTAAGTGTAAGAGTATCCCTGAGCGAAGAGCTTTTCAGCCGCGAATCCATCCTCGAGGCTCGACATCGATAAAGAGAGGCGGGGGCTAACTAGGGTTTAAGCGAGTGGGAGGTTTTAAGACAGGAAGACGACAAATCCAAAGTATTGATTGAATTGGAGTCGTCCTTGTGTCCTGTGAGAGAGATGAAGTTGAGTTGAGTTTCCTTTCTTATATAATGCGAATCAGCTTCGAGTTCTTCCTTATTTTTTTCGGCATTATTGTTTCTGTTTTTTTTTTAATGTTTTTCTTTCGTTCGTCTTTTTTCCTTTTTCAGTATTTTGCCAAAAAAGAGTTTACCATTTTATGTTCGTCAATATATTTATTTAAGTATATAATAATAAATACATCAAGCAACATCATTTCAACATCTTGCGAAAAACTGTTTTGTATTTGCTTATCTCTCTGTTGCGAGTATTAGCAACAAAATTAGTGAACGTTAAACCCAAAAACAAACGACAAAAGTAGCAGTGAGATAGATGATACTTCACGTGTCTAACATAATGACATCTTACGTACCGGAGTAGAGTTCTTTTATAATAAAAGATGTCCTAGTGAGAATATATGGTTACTTTAATTCAAAGTTCAATATCATTGCAGGGGAAAGATGTGTGTACAAATTAAGAAATTATTAGTGATAGTAGTTAGTAGATGCAATGTACTCTGTAAGTCTAGAAGACCTAATTCCATTAGCGAAAAGCAATATACGAATTTAGCATAAGATTTGTAATTATGCGGTTATGCCATTCCCGAGAAAATTAGTACTAGTATTTATAAAACTTTAATGGGTTACAACTTACAAGTGAAAAAGACCCACCTAACATATTATATACCAAAATTATTTGATATTATTCGTATCAAATAAAATATTTAAAAAAAGCGTGGGACGTCTTCGTCTTCATGCATCAGAAGAAATCAAAATGGCATCCATTATAGCCTGTTTTCCATATTAAAAAAAAAAAAGAGTAAAAGTTAATCGAATTTTAATATTAGCAGGAATTTTTATAAAAAAAAATAAAAAATCTGAGAAGACTAGTTATGTTTAAATCTTTTACTTGGGTCGACGGTGACAAGAATGCCAGTGCCGCCGAACGTGCACGAGCCACCGGCACTTTTCGTCCGCTGCCAATAGCTATTGAATGCGAATGAAGCATGGGCCCACAATGTGTTGGGTTTAAAGCAAGGCCCGCTGGGCTGAATTGAATGGCAATCAGCTCCTGACCCACAAGCAAAATTCATGGCTTCTTGAATAATTGGGTCAGGCACTGTGGGCTTAGCCACGCACCAGTAAGCCGAGGTCGGAGTCACGCTAGGTGGTGGTGGTACCATAGGCGGGGGATAGACAATCGGAGGTAAAAACCCCGATGATGGACTCGGAATTGATCCGGTCGGGGATGGAATATCACCGTACGGTGAAGGAGTGTCAGTCGGAGTCGATGGGCCTGGTTCGTTGTAAGGTGGACCTGAAATAGGCCCTGATGGGCTTGGTGTGTAACCGGGTTCAGGAGGGCTAGGAATTGTTTTTGGCGGGTTTGAATTGGAAGATTCAGGCGGGTATGGGACGGTAATGGGTGGGTTTGGGTTAGAAGATGATTCAGGTGGATTCGGATTAGACGATGATTCGGGTGGGTTAGGGACGGTAACAGGTGGGATCGGATTAGAGGATGATTCGGGTGGGTTCGGGTTAGAAGTGGAATCGGGTGGGTTTGGATTCGAGTTAGGGTTAGATGATGATTCAGGTGGGTTAGGTAGACTGATTGGGCTGGGAGGTGGGCTAAGACCAGGATAGGAGGAGGAGGAAGGAGGTGAGTTTAAAGGGGTATTTGGCGGATTAACGCAAAAAGGAGGGGCATCTTCGGGAACTGAAAGTGGGGGAAGTGAAACGTAGGGAGGTAGGGTGAGAGGTGAGCTAACACCATAAGGTAGTTGAGTGTTGGAGGATGTTGTTGAGTAATCCAAAGGCTGAGCTAGATTGAGTTGTGTCATCATTTTCTCTAGCAATGATGTGTGCTTTACTGCATTGATGTTCAGCTTCTTTGGCTTATGCTTTGAATCTCTCACAAATCCCACATGTTTTCTTGCATCTACTATTGTATAAGAAAATCATAACCAAATGCTTTTAGAGATAGAGATGGAGAAATAGAGAGAGAAGGGGAGAGAGAAGGGGATTACCAGATTGAGTGAAGAAGCTGGCCGAGAGAAAGAGACAAAGGAGAATACAAATGGTTGTGAGAGCTCTTTTTGATTCCATGGTTTATTAGATGAAGACAAGACGAGATGCTAAATTTACAAAACTAAAACCAATGAGCTACACTGCCAAGAGGAAGAAGAGAATGAAACAGGACCAAGATAGCTTGAATATTTGTCTAAAACTCTCTCTCTTTCTATATATATCTTGTTGTGTGTGTGTGTGTGTGTGCCATATGCATGTGTAGGAAACTGGAAACAAAGTACAAAAGTCTAGGAATCCTGCAAGGCAACCTGTGGAAGGATATTAGGTTCTGTTCGGTTTCTCATAAAGATTGGTCCTTTAGCAGCTCACTTTACTCCTGAAAATTAAATGTTTGTAATCTTATATATAATTTTCTAAACTATTTTGACATACGTAATCGATTTTTAACCCTCTTAAATGTATAGTTCAAGAATATACACATATGCATGCCCATGGGCATATATGCTTGCTTGACATTGCGAAAATAATCAGAGAGGAAAGTTGTTTAGTAAACTTTTGCTTGCTTTGTACTCAAACAAAGCTCTTTATGATTTATCTTTTTCTTGACTACATCCATTTGCATTAGCTTCACACATTCTCATTAGATGCGCTTCTCTCTGGACTTAATAAGGCTTGGGAAGTAATATAATTACAAAACAACTTATGCTCCTCACTATTTTGATTTCTGTATTCATATGAGTTCCACGGGAAATATATTAATCTAATTTCGGGTTCTTTGATCAACAACACAAACAAATAATACAAAATCAATTATAATAATGTTAAAGATGTGATGTTATATTGCAATCGGAACCGGATTTGAGTATGAAATGCTAAACATTTGTTGAAGGATGATTTACACACTGTGAATCTGCTACAAGTATATTATCAAATCCAGGTTCGGAAATTCAAGGTTATAGAAAATAAAAGTTTAAGTAAAAACTACTAGAGATAAATTGCTGGAACAAAATATTTTATTATACGGAATGCTGTATTGTAATAATATCCATTTTGGGAAAACCCCTGCTGCTTGTAAAGTCTCTGGATTTTAGGGTTTTAGCCGAGAGAAGGAGACGGAAAATCGCTCTCTCTGGAGACCAGGTTAGGATCGATTCTTTGAATTTCAGTTTGGCATTACATGTCCCAATAATACCGTCTACATCTTCGATGATCCGTGGAAGAACCGCGAAAGTAATTCCCAGAAATGTCATTTTCACGCTCAGTACGAGTACCATTTCTGGGACTCCATTGCTTTCTCGCACTCCACTAAACCCTAGTTTAGCCGGTGGTTACTCCTTCAGCTTCCGATTATTGCGCAATTTCACGGTCGGAAATGCCTTTAGTCGGGAACCGGGAAACACTAGTATTCCTGTTGGATTAATCAAACAAAGTCCGAGTCCGAGTGTTGTCAGGAGATTCTGTAGTGATAAGAGCAGAAGCAGTGAATCTAGTGGCTGGACCGAGGAGGTAGAGTATCTAGATGAGTCGGGTAGTGTAATACACAGTGGTAAAGGAATAAGATCCGTAGAGCCAGGGCTTGATGACCATGTAATGGTTGGTGGGTTGAAGAAGCCATTCATGAACGCTTCTGCTGTTGCAAAGATTGTCGAGGTTGTGCAGAGGTGGAAATGGGGACCGGAGCTGGAGACCCAGTTGGACAAGCTCCAGTTTGTGCCGAATATGGTTCATATTACGCAGTCCTTGAAGATTGTTCAAGATGTTGATGCGGCGCTGAGTTTGTTCAGGTGGGCTAAGAAGCAGCCTTGGTATCTGCCTTCCGATGAATGTTATGTCGTGCTGTTTGATGGTTTGAACCAGGGCAGAGATTTCGTAGGGATTCAGACGCTGTTTGAGGAGATGGTTCAAGACTCGAGTGGTCACGGCGGTTTGTCGCTCAGTGCCTATAACCAAGTGATTCAGTATTTGGCTAAAGCTGAGAAATTGGAGGTTGCTTTTTGTTGTTTCAAAAAGGCTCAGGACTCTGGATGCAAAATCGACACGCAGACGTATAATAATCTGATGATGTTGTTTCTGAACAAGGGTCTGCCGTATAAGGCATTTGAGATTTACGAGAGCATGGAGAAAACTGATTCTTTGTTGGATGTGTCAACTTATGAGCTGATAATTCCGAGCCTGGCCAAATCCGGCCGTCTTGATGCAGCTTTCAAGCTTTTTCAACAGATGAAGGAAAGGAAACTTCGGCCAAGTTTTAGTGTGTTTTCTTCACTTGTTGATTCAATGGGAAAAGCTGGTCGGTTGGACACATCGATGAAGGTTTACATGGAAATGCAGGGATTTGGGCATAGGCCATCAGCAACTATGTTTGTTTCCTTGATTGATTCATATGCTAAAGCCGGCAAGCTGGATACTGCTCTTAGGCTTTGGGATGAGATGAAGAAGTCAGGTTTCAGGCCTAACTTTGGATTGTACACAATGATCATTGAGTCTCATGCAAAATCAGGAAAGCTTGAAGTAGCAATGTCGGTTTTCAAAGACATGGAGAAAGCTGGGTTCTTACCAACGCCATCCACATATTCGTGTCTATTAGAGATGCACGCTGGATCCGGGCAAGTAGACTCTGCAATGAAAATCTATAACTCCATGACGAATGCTGGGTTAAGGCCTGGCCTGAGCAGTTATATCTCTCTTCTTACACTTTTGGCCAACAAAAGACTCGTTGATGTTGCTGGGAAGATACTACTGGAGATGAAAGCAATGGGGTATTCAGTAGATGTCTGCGCGAGCGATGTTCTGATGATATATATCAAAGATGCTTCTGTGGATCTTGCTTTGAAGTGGTTGAGGTTCATGGGTTCATCAGGAATCAAAACAAACAATTTCATCATCAGGCAATTATTCGAATCATGCATGAAAAATGGTCTATACGATTCAGCTAGGCCTTTGCTTGAGACACTCGTGCATTCCTCGGGGAAAGTTGACTTGGTGCTTTACACTTCGATTCTCGCCCATCTTGTCCGTTGCCAAGACGAAGATAAAGAGCGACAATTGATGTCAATCCTCAGCACTACAAAACACAAAGCTCACGCGTTCATGTGCGGTCTTTTTACAGGTCCGGAACAGAGGAAACAACCAGTTCTAACGTTTGTGAGAGAGTTTTACCAAGGAATCGATTACGAACTCGAAGAAGGAGCTGCTAGATACTTTGTCAACGTCCTTCTCAACTACCTTGTCTTAATGGGTCAGATAAACCGAGCTCGATGTGTCTGGAAAGTAGCCTACGAGAACAAACTCTTCCCAAAAGCCATCGTCTTTGACCAACACATTGCATGGTCTCTCGACGTGAGAAACTTATCCGTTGGAGCCGCGCTCATAGCCGTGGTTCACACTCTCCACAGGTTCAGAAAACGAATGCTCTACTACGGCGTAGTCCCTAGACGTATAAAGCTAGTTACAGGACCGACGTTGAAGATTGTAATTGCTCAGATGCTGAGCTCGGTTGAGTCGCCTTTTGAGGTCAGCAAGGTCGTGTTGAGGGCACCGGGCGATTTGGTCATGGAATGGTTCAAGAAACCGATCGTGCAACAGTTTCTTCTGAACGAGATCCCTTCTCGGGCTGATATATTGATGCATAAGCTGAATGTGATGTTCCCAAGCTCTGCTCCTGAGCTTAGATCTATGTCACCTCCCAAACCTCTCATGTCGTCGAAGTCGTTTTAACAGAGGAGACAAGAGCCATGGGTTTGTGAAATGACCCTCGTTTTCTTGTTGGGTCTGTTCGAATATCTCATTGTTAATACTTGTCTGAAAATATAATGGAACTTATATTTACGCTTTCAAATCATTGTGGCATATTAATTCATTTTTGTTCGATTGAAATTGGAAAAGTTTCTGTCGTTTTGTTTGAATAAAATGTTAATGCAACAAAATGGAATGAGAAGATTTGCAAGAGGAATCTTATATATAAAACTTGACCAACTCTCTCCGAGTGACACATCAGCGCTGGAGAGAGCGTCACCTGTCATCTTCAAACATTAATAAAATAAATAATTAATTATATTTAAAACAAACAAATTAAAACACATTAAAACATATTAAAATTATTAAAACATTTTAAATTACATTAAAACACATTAAATCACATTAATAAATATTAATATATCTTTATATTAGAATGAAATTCGAATTTAATTTAAACATATAAAAACTTATAAATATTATATTATACAAGACTTTTTAAATGCACAACTCTATTTTTTAACAATGTTTTAAAATTTATTTATAAACTAAAAAAATTAGTTAATTTTTAATGCATGTGAAAACAAATTATGAGACTAAATAAGTTAAAAAGTTTCAAATAATATTATATAAAAATTCAACTCATAAAATTATAAAACACAAATCATATTTAATAAATGATTAAAAAGATAAAAGTTATTAAAAAAATAATAGTAAAAAGAAAGGTATCCACATAAAAATGTCATCTATGGTTATTTTTTTAAATAATAAAAAAAGATGGAATCAATAAAATATATATAACCAAACAAATTAAAATGATAAAATAAAAAATTAACAAGTATTATATTAGTAAGATTTATAAGAATAAAAAGAATATAAAGATCGAAGAAAAAATGAGACTATTTAATACAATTGATGTAAAATAGATTACATATAATGTATCATCAAGAAGAAATTGAAGAAAATATAAATATTTTAGACAAAAATATATTAATAGTAAACATAAAATTCAATAGAAAATATTTAAAATATATAAATTAAAATAAGATCCTGCGCAGGTTTTCTCCTAGTTAATAATAATTTTTCGAAAAATTGTACGTCCTTATCCTGGGTAGGAATTAATCTGCCCGTGTATCCAAACATCTGCCTCGCGCTAAAAGGTGTGGGAGGAGATCTCACTTCCCTTCACTCACTCTGCAACTTCGAGATCAATTTAAAGGTCAGGTTCCTAAACTTTCCATCTCTTGTTTGTTTCGTCGCGAGAAACCTTTAGTTTTTCCTGATTTCTGGATTTTATTTCGGATTTTCTCGGGCATTTCAGCTTTTGTTTTCTGGTTATTGGCTCGACGATAATAATGGCGGCAACATCACCTCTGTACAATCAGCTTAAGGTTTTGAATCTCGCCTTTTTGCTTTCAGATTTTCGAATGTTCGCTTCTTCTGGTATAATTGAGCTTGATATATTAACTGTGTATAGGCTGCTGAACCATTCTTCTTGTTGGCTGGCCCAAATGTGATCGAATCCGAGGAACATATTCTTCGAATGGCAAAGCACATAAAAGACATTGCCACAAAGTATGATCCCTTGTACTTGGCATTAGCATTACCAGTGAAGCTTTTGTTTGCGTTTATGGCATCATTGTCTTCTGTTTTTGCCTGAGAGATCTTTTGTACATCTTGAACAATGTGGTTTTTTTTTCCCCCTTTTTCCTAATTCCTTATGCTACTTTTGTTTGTTTGTTTGTGTGTAAATGGCGTAGAATTGGGTTACCCCTGGTTTTCAAGTCAAGTTTTGATAAAGCTAACAGAACCTCTTCAAAGTCGTTCCGAGGCCCTGGCATGGCTGAGGGTCTGAAGGTAACCTTTAATCACTCATTCTGTGTCCTTGTGGTTATAGATGATTGTGGTGTCAGAATGGATTTGAGCACCTTCACAGAGTTTTGATGTTAGATGGATCTTTATATCTAAACTAATTCTAAGTTCTTCTAGGAAATTTGGATTGAGTTTATGTCAGCAGTTGCATAACATTCCACCTATGATGCTACCATTTATTTGAAACGAGAATTTGCTTTTAGTTTTTTATTTTCTTTGAGAAAGAATACTGATGGTCTCATGACTCACATTTATGGTTCTCCAACGCAGATTCTTGAGAAAGTGAAAGTAGCATATGACCTACCCATAGTAACCGATGTTCACGAATCGATCCAGGTACAAATGAATGTATGCATGTAAGATAGTTGATATTTAGGAGGGCTTTGGTACCTTCTCATGCGGTATTTATTTTCTTAGTGCGAAGCAGTTGGCAAGGTTGCAGATATAATTCAGATACCAGCATTCTTATGTCGCCAGGCAAGACTCTAAACTGTATTTTCTCAAGGCTCCTGTTTGTAGCTTTAGGACTTCCAATCATTGATTTATATTAGTTCTCTGGTTCATGATAAGGTTTTAACTATAATTCCAGACAGATCTTCTCGTCGCGGCAGCCCAAACCGGAAAAATTATCAATATTAAAAAAGGACAATTCTGTGCTCCTTCTGTGAGTTTTTTCTTCTTATGTATTTCGAATTGGGCATATATATTTTTTTTTGCTGGAATAGTTTTGATGACTCGGTGTATGTATGCTAAGGTCATGGAAAATTCGGCCGAGAAGGTTAAACTGGCTGGAAATCCAAATGTGATGGTTTGTGAAAGAGGAACCATGTTTGGATACAGTAAGTTATCATGTCCTGTTCCGTTATCGAAAGCCAGAAGTAGATTTTAAGATGTTCTTTGTGTCCATGGAATTTAGATCGTAGATAACAAGCAGACATTCTCAACTCTTATGCAAATATTTTGGGACTTACAACAAAATGAATTGGTGAAGTACACATCAAAGGGTGCTGAAACCATTCTTTGGCCTGCCTTGAAATTGTCTGACTGATGCTCTGTTTGGTTTTGATTACCAGATGATTTGATAGTAGATCCACGAAACTTTGAATGGATGAGGGAAGCTAATTGCCCTGTTGTATGTCAAATTTGCTCACCTTTTTTTTTTTTTTAACAATGCGTATTCTGCTGATATCGTATGTTTGCCAATCTACAATTTAACATAACCATTTTGATTCCTGGTGTCAGGTCGCTGATATAACCCATGCACTACAACAACCTGCAGGCAAGAAGGTATATTCCTTTTGAAAATAACTATTTTATCTAGAAGGCAATGATATTCAAATAAGTCGAACACAAACGATACATCGTTATGCAGTTGGAGGGTGGTGGTGTTGCTAGTGGAGGCCTTCGTGAGTTAATACCATGCATTGCAAGAACAGCTGTAGCAGTTGGCGTTGATGGAATATTCATGGAGGTTAGGAGAATTTGCTAAAATCCACTACGACACCATATCATTTAGACATTATTTTTCAAGTTCATTAGATTATTGGTGATATACTCTTGGATAATTTATTTGAATTTGATTATGATCAGGTTCATGATGATCCTCTAAGTGCTCCAGTTGATGGTCCAACTCAATGGGTGAGTTTTCTCCTTGCTTATGCCATGAATTCATTCTCAGTTCAACGACAAAAGTACCCTCTCGTTAAATGATATGAATATTTCTTGTGTTTTTTCCATTGTCAAAGCCTTTGCGTCATCTAGAAGAACTCCTAGAGGAGCTCATCGCGATCGCTGTAAGTCTTTTCAGTCCATGGATTATTGCGTGATGGTTGCCTTTGTTGTTTCAAGAACTGCCTCACTATACACCATTAACAATTGCAAGACCTTGATTTTTACATTTTTTGCAGAGGGTCACAAAAGGGAAGCAGCGTTTCCAGATCGATCTCACACCGTACCGCGAATAGGAACAAAAGTGTAGTAATCCCGAGGTGAGTGACCCAAATGGGCATTATATGATATGACTCTTCTCATCATTTTTAGAATCCCCACACAAAAAAGTTTATAATCTTGGAGACTATGTGAACTTTGACAAGACAACCGTGATAATGAATCATCTGCCATCAACGTTCTTGTATTTACGGAGTTGGCTTTTGAATAACTTACAGACTTGGCTTGTCTTGTATTTTTCATTCTATACTTTTTATTTTTATTTTTTAAGTTGTCTTAGTCTGATTATTCTCAATAAGATTAGACCCTATTTTAGTCTCGGGAACTCGGGATACCATTTTTGCAAAATCTTAATGACAAAAACTCGAGTGTGTTATAAGATAATAATTGTCTGTTTACATTATTCGATAGGCAAGTTGTACAAAGCTCATGAGTACACACTACACAGAGTGTGTTGCGTTTGGTTTCCCTACCCTTCATGATTTCTGAAAACCTAAGTCAACCACATCTACATATGCCTGCACATATATATAAGTATATTTATCTTCAATGCAACAGTATAGATATATACACCAGAGTGTGACCCAACGGCTCTATGAACATATGACAAAACGGTCTTGCACAAGGATTTGCTCTTCTTGCTTGTCTAATGTCCTTCGCACAGCTTGATAGAACTCAATCCAAGAAGAAGATGAGTATGAAACCGCAGAGCCAAACATGAAAGTTGGATTGGGACTTGCAGTGACCAAATCCAAAACAGAAGTGGCAGGCTTGAGCTGGTGAGGGAAGTTGAAAGCCAAGTTATCGACTTTATGCTCGTAGATTTTGCCATTGCGGTCGAGTTTATAACGAGATGTGCCCTGAAACTCCCCTTTGGCCTCCCATGGAACTCTAGGTACACCTTTAAGATTCCACCTGACGAGAATCATGTTCTCTGATGGTTGCCAGACCCTGAAGATCTCAAGTGATATATCTCTGAACAGTATCTTCCCATGAAATCTGAGTGCCCAGAAAATCAGCTTGTAGTTCTCAATCCCAGAGAACGTGTTCACTGGATCCACCAATGTTATATCATCCCTGAAACAAACAGCAAAGAATCTCAGATGATATGAAATAGACAATCATGACTGCAGAATCTTATAAACACTCGTATGCTATATTATAATTCATCGAAGTTTTTTTTTTTCACTTCGACCACCGAAAGGATAATTGATTATTAACCTGTAAATGTCGTAATTGAGATCTTTGGTGAAGAGCAAAGGCAAATCTTCACGGAGCGTGCGTACAGCTAAACCAAGATTGATGTAGAATTCATCTTTGTCATGCTGGTGCTTATCTTGCGCACTGGGTCTGGTCTTAACCTGCGCACCTCGAACAGGAGGAGCGTGGACGGGAAGAGAAAGCAGAGAGAGACTATCTTCTTCAAATTCGTAGCAATTGGAGGAAGACGATGATAACGATAGAGATTGGTTGTAAATGGGTTTATCTTTGAGGGATTTTCCAGTTTGAAGAAGGAAAGAAGGGGAGAGATTAGGTAGAAGAAACGCCATAGCTAGCTGCTGGATTTTAAAAGCTTCTTCTCTTTTTCTGTTTACTTTTCCAAAGGCGAAGAATCAGAGAGGAGATGTGAGAGGGAGACAGTTAGGAGAAGAAGAGCAAAGAGATGCACGAAGCTTTGTTGGACGATAAACAGCTGTTCGTTTTTTGAGTGGTAATCAAACCTCGCCAACATGTTTCTTCTTTTGACTTCTTTCTAATTATCTTTATTAATTTTTCTTCTTCTTTTTTAATTTCCATACGATAAAGAATACGATCTTTCTCCATTTCTCATTTACGAATATGAATGAGGGTCTCACAAAGTTCTATTACGAACGAAATACAAATTTAAAATTTTTAATACTTTTGATTTTCTCTTTTTGTTTTTGCCATAATCACACGAAATTAAAATATGTATGAAGCATTTTTAAAGGTCATAGGTAATTTTAGTATGTTGCATTCATACGATAAAGAAAAAAAAAAGGCGAACATGATAAGCAATAGCAGATGAACTAATTTTCAAACTGGGCCTTTTAACGACTACAAAACGGTAATAAATACAAAGGAAGCCCACACTACAGAAGAAAGAGCAAATAATTATTTAAAATGTTAGAACAATGTTAGTTAGAGCATTGATTAACTTATTCGTCCAATATTTCACTTATTCAATACGGATGACATTGTCTAATATGGATTGATGTTGAATTCTCAATTAGTTAAAGTAGATTACGTGAAGTCTTGACGGTCAAGCAGTAAGAGAAGAGAGGACCTAGCTGCGAATGAAATATGCAAGTTGGTGATGGAATATAGGGACATTGATTGTATTGACCAAAATAAATTTGAGGCCATTAGAGAAATCTTTGTTCCAAGTAATTATCGGCAACGTACAGCGCTTTATCCACTATTGAAAAGTGAATCAGAGACTCTAAATTGTTGCCTTTACGAACATACTAGATCAAAACCATGAGAGCAATATAAAACACAAATTATTAGGTAAATTGGAACGGAATCATGTATGGCCTTTTGAATGCACAAGAACTATTTTAACTAGAACAAGTACCAGAATATCAGCCATATTCAATCTTGGCAACGTACAGCGCTTAATACACTATTGCTAAGTGTACCAGAGACTCTAATTTATTGCCCTGTTCTTTCAAGAATCGACTTCAAATATACGACAAAACCAGAGCAGATCTCAAAACAAACTAGGCTCAGATTATAAAAAGAGGTATGCATCAACGAGCTGTGAATCTCTCAAAGTTTGATGGTAATCTTATTTCATCATCAGCGCCTAAAATTCAGAAACACGATATATAAAATCCAAAATTAAGTAAAATCGTAGACAAATCTATCCAAAGCCTCAGAACCTAGAGGAAACAAATCATCAAGGAGAAATAAAAATCTCAGATGGTACGGACAATCTCAAACATCACAGGCCAGGATCTGAAAAAAACTTAAAAACACAAAGAAGAAGAATTGAACCGAAGCAAAACGGAGAAACGTTCTTGTCTGATGTATGCCTCCGTGGAAAAGGTGGCTTAAATAGCGAAGATGCTAGGTTACAATAAACCCTAAAGAGTCTCTAATTATTTCCAAAGCCGAGGTTATTGGGCCATATCTGGGCCTACTATATATAATACATTGATTAGGGCTGTAATAACGGGCCTATAATATGTTCGAATTTACACGTTAATGGGCCTCATCATTGGGCTTGTCAAATACTCTTGAGTATATATAATAGGCCCTAACAATGGACTCTTTGCATTTTCAAGCCACTTAAGTCGGCCCTAATATTGGGCCTAGCAGCTTCTCCATTTATGGTTATATCTTCTGATATAACTTTATGTAGCTTTTATATACTTATCTTTTTCCTGGTAATGAAAAACAAATCGTTTCCGAAAGTCTCACTCATATTACTTACTATACTAGGATTTGAGTTATTCTTTTGTCGAATGCAATTTACGAAAGGCAGAAACAAAAACAAAAACAAAAAAAAATCCAGACAAACCGAGACCACCTGCTCAATTCATCTCCTCTGGATCCATTAATTAGAAGCTATTCTGGTATCTAAACCTTGTACTTGTGTTCAGGACGATGAGTGAACTCAAAGTCAATATGAACGAAAGCTCTCTCGACCTCAGAGAGTTGCTCGAGCTTCTCCTGAAGAGTTTCTCCGATGTTGTGAGCTTCGTGCAGCCTCATATCCTCTGGCAAAACAATGTCCACTTCAACAAAATAGTGTGACCCAAACGTGTAGGCTCTCACTGTGTCGATGTGTTTAATCTTTTCGTGGTGGTTCCATATCAAGAAGGTTAGTTTTGCTAAGAAATCCGGCGGCGCAGAGCGTCCAATCAGCGAATGGACATTCTCTAGAACTGTTTTTGCCCATGTGCTGATTGTGTACAGAGCAATCTGAAACCATTAAGAAGAATAGTTTTCTCAATCAAGCACCTGAATCTCTTGTACATCACTAGTCACAAGAGACGTTTCAAGAATGTTGAAGGTTGATGATTTACTTACTAGAATAGCACCAGATGGATCAATCCACCAGTAGAATTTGACAGCCAAGACAGCTGTTGCTAAACCGACTGAATTGGTGACAACGTCAAAGAGGTGATCCTGTGCATAGGCCCTGACGATTTCGTTCTGAAAACTCCTGCAGTAAAGCATGAGCAGAAACTTGACGACTGTAGCAGAAGCCATTATTCCAATCATCCATTTTTCCTCAGTGCTACTCATGTGAGGACCATTCTGTACAAAGAGAAAGATTAATTTAGATCATATAACTGACGATGCCACTGCTACAAGTATGTTGTACCTTGGAAACAAGAAGCCTGGTTGACTCGAGAAGCACTTGTAGCCCAAGAGTTGCCATCACAGATGCAAACACAATGATCCCCTGTCAAATTCAGGAACCACGACTTTTACTTGATGAAATGCCATATCTTCTAGACATCTTATCTTAAGGGAATTAGGGGGAACAGAGACTATACCACAGGTTGCATCCGTCGTTTTCCGATTGGATAGTTAAAATGGTTTGGTTTTCTCATGGCATTTGCAGTAAACCATAGAATAAATCCAGACAGGAGATCCAAGAGAGAGTCCAAAGTTGAAGCAATCACAGCCATAGATCTACTCTCCACAGAAGCATAAACCTTTGCTACAAAAAGTACAAGGTTTGCTGCGTTTGAGATGTGAACTGCAAGCCTCTCGCTCTTCGCAAGCTTCTTCATTTCTTCCTGTTGAAAAGTCAAAAAAAAAGTTGCTATGAAAATGGATAAAAATCTCAGTGAGAGAAGAGATTCGAGTAATGGAACCTCAGTTGGAGCTCCAGATACAAAACCAGTTTCGTTAATTGCCTCCATCTCATTAAAACCCTCAAGGAGCTTCTCTTGCTTCTTGTAGTACTCAGAGACTTTACGTTCCTTTTCTGATTTTTGACAACAAAGAAGAGTGAAACCCATGTCAAAGATTATGTACCTATTTACTTATGATTTAAGCATGTATAATGATCTATCCTCTCTAGTGGTTTTATCAGTTTCCCATCAATCTATACACTGCGTAAAACCTCCGAAGGATATGATTCTGCGTCCCCATCATACTTAAATAAAGCAAGATTCTGATTCATCACAGTTGATTAAAACAACTAAGAGAAGGTTCCTAGATCCATATAGAATCTAACATATGGTCCATGTGGAAAAGAGAGAATATTGTATCCATCGAATTTCCCAGTACCAATATCAGATTGCATCAGAAGCTTGAACACTTTGAATCAGCAGAAGACAGGCTAAATTCCTTTTTGAATCAATGCACAGGGTTTTTTACACAGAAAAATTTAGGCAGGACAACTCTAGAATTTTCCATAGTGCTTAGATATTTTGCCTTTCGCAGTTTTCAGCTCCACCACGTATAATTGGAGCAATTGCGGAAAGTTCGTGTAGGGTTAAAAATTCTGAATCAATTTGCCGACGAAAAAAGGAAGGGCTAAAACACGAACAGTAAGCCGATTATGAACATAAACACGAAACGAAGTTTTAGGTGAAGCGTGACGAAGAAACTTACTCGGAGTCCGGAGATAACGGGACAAGCGAGTACGGCCTTTGTGACGGCCAGAGGACAACGGCGAAGAAGAAGGGAGGCGAAATGTGTCGAGGCTGAGACGCCATGAAGACGGCGCCGAGTCATCGTCGTCGTTCGGCAAAAGGTCGACAATGTAGTCCCCTCCACTAACGCTAGGATGCTCCGTCGCCATTGCGTATCTCTCTCTCTCTGCTGATTTTTTTGAGGTAGTTACGACTCTACGAGAGAAACAAATATTGTTGCTTCTTTTGTGGGAATTTTGCAGAAAATGCCACGTCGCGCTTCTCTATATAAATACCACGACTCCGTTTCATTAATAAAACTTTGATTGGCAACCAAAAAAATAAGGTCCCAAAAAATAATAGACACAAAAGTACAAACCAGGGAACGAACAGACTATTACATAAGTACTATATATTTAAAATAAACTATTATATAAATACTATACCAAAATAAAAATGTTTTAAACAAAATCAGAATAAAATATCCAAACGTATAATTGAGGTTGTCGAAAAAGAAGTATCAAGTGATAGATCTGCACCAAGCAATATATTTTGTTTGACGCAGAAATGAAACATATATTTTAAAATTGAGAGAATTTGTTATTATCAAGAAACAGATATTTTATATCGGTAAAGAGCATACGTGGCTGTGTTTTAGAAATGACTCAGACTCAATGGTGGTGCAAAAGTGGTGGAGCTGAAACTGGACCATTTTTCGTTTCTAGTGGCGTATATGAACCAGGAGGCTTGTCCAATTAAAATAACTTGAAATAAACAATAAAGAACAATAATCTCAGTTAGTAGAGCTAGAATTGACAAAGGCAACTCGACTCGATCACGGCTTTGGATTATATTCAGAATTTCAGACTATTTTCTTTTGCGTGCACGTCACTAATAAACAATATAACACTCTATGTTACCCCAAAAAAAAAAAAACAATATAACACTGGACTATTATAAGAAAATCCTGTTTCTAATAAAAAGATTTTCTAGAGAAAGAAGTGGTACCTTCGAAATCTGACGAAGTTGTTGGAGACGGGATTTGTATACACACTAGATTGCCGTTTATATTGTAGGTTTGGTTCACAATAGGGCAGGGAACAGATGCGATGAACAAAAGTTTAGGGTGCATATGGCATAGCCAAAAGTTCAGGGAACAAATGTTATAACAAACCACCTTTTTAAGAGACATTTTGGAATAAAAAAACTTTTGGGTGGATCTGTAAGAAAAACAAAACTATAAGGATTAGATGAAATGTAACAAAATTTCAAGGGCCATATGCAATAAAACAAAATGTAAGGGGGCATATGCAGTAAGATATATTTTCAGGGGCCATGAAAAAATACTGCGAGGAGCAAGTGGAATAAACAAATACTACTACTACTATATTGCAACTTCACTCAAATAAGGAGCAAGCGGAGAGAGAGAACCTTATCCCAATAGTTTCTCCTTTAACCTCAAACTCGCGAATAAATAACTCCTCTGTCGCTTGAAAAAGAAGCGAACACAATGCTCGTAGTCTGCTTCCGCTAATTCTAACTCCTCTTCTTTCTTTAGAAGCAAAGAGGCAAGGCACATAGGAGATAGATGATGAGGTTGTTGATCTCGATTCATAAATCTTCATGCTTCGTCGAATGCCAAACCAAGTAAGCAAAACGATGGAGTAGGCGTTTGGTTATACGGTTAATCTAATTTAGTTTCAGTTTTCTATAGATTTTAATTAGTGTGATCTAATATACCATAAGCACGGGCAAGGCTTAACGATGCATTATAGAAGCTCCCAAACAATTGTTTGCTTATACTGATAAGCTAATTTGGTTAAAGTAAAACAAATCCTATCCCCTTATTGATAGATGAAAGTCGCATGGTTTTTAGTCTTTTAGACCAAATCAATGTTTCCGTAGTTGCTGATACTGAAAGAGAACCAAAAAGAAAGAAGGCTCGTGATTCAAACCAAACCCTCTAAAAGATCTCTACCACCTAATAGAACCAAACCAATCCAAACCGGCTTTGTAGCAGGCTACGCAAAAAAGTAGAAAGTCTCAAGCTTCTGCAAGAACCGGAGCGTCTTTAGCGGCTGGCTGCTACCAAAGCCATGTGCTCTATAAGGTCAAGCACTCGGTTGCTGTAGTAAAATGGGGAGAAGAACCGTAAGTGTTTGAGAACTGGTAGCTATATCTAATGGAGTGGATATGAGATGACAATCAACAACTGTACCTGTAACCCCATTCGTTGTCGTACCAAGAGACAAGTTTCACAAAGGACTTGCTCAATCCAATCCCGGCATTGGCGTCAAAGATACTTGACCTGTTATGACACAACCGAAATCAACCACATTGGTCAACCACAAAGCAAGATTCAGATGGCTTCAAAAAAGAAGAAGACACACCAACCTTGAATCACCGACGAAATCATTGGACACAACGTCTTCATCTGTGTACCCGAGAATGCCTTTTAGAGGTCCTTCTGAGGCAAACCTGTTCGAGGTTTTCATTAAAACATGAGAGGTAACTACAAGTTCTACAATAAACCCATGAAACAATAGTATTATGATGAGGAAAATTTGTTGGTCAAGAAGCATACTTAATGGCTGCTTTAACATCTTCGTACGAGGCACCTTTCTCAAGTCGACAAGTTAAATCCACAACGGAAACATTTGGTGTTGGTACACGGAATGCCATTCCCGTAAGTTTCCCATTCAGCTCTGGCAGAACTTTACCTACAGCCTATTTCAACCATAATATGATTCAAATATGATTCAGGACTACGTGCTTGTAGATAACCATGTGATTTTTGTGTACCTTTGCAGCACCGGTTGAACTAGGAATGATGTTTTGACTAGCTCCACGGCCTCCTCTCCAGTCCTTCATTGATGGCCCGTCAACAGTTTTCTGAGTAGCTGGATATGGAAGACGAAAAGATAACCAACACACATAGGTTAGTGTTATCAGGTTAGTAATATACAGTGATGTACAGCAGGAGAGCAAGAAATATAGACCAGTGGTTGCGTGGACAGTTGTCATCAAGCCTTCAAGAATACCAAATTCCTCATGCACCACCTGCCAATAACAGTTAGGTCCGCCTTTAAAAAGCTCTTAGCAATGAATAATTTATGGATAAAAACAAGCACAAATGAGGAATGAGATCATCATGCAACATTACCAACCTTAGCAAGAGGTGCAAGACAATTGGTCGTACAACTTGCATTGGAGACTATATCCATGTTTGGTTGGTATGTCTTTTCATTTACCCCAACAACAAACATGGGTGCATCAGCTGAAGGGGCAGAAATTATAACTTTCTTTGCACCACCCTGCAAAACAAATGAAATATCAAGCAAAAGCATATGTCATCTTGGAACAAGGTTATTTGATTAAATGTTATCACAAGTTATGAGGTCAACAATGAATGCAAGCATGTTTGTATGAAAATGCACCTTCAAATGGGATGCAGCCTTTGAAAGGGTAGTGAATACCCCCGAAGACTCAACAACATAATCAGCTCCAAGATCAGCCCAAGGGATCTCCGATGGGTCTCTGAGGAAGAATCAAAAAGATGTTAAGTTCTAAACTGAGATAGCATGATCTCTGATCTGCAGAAAACAAAATGCCGCTTTGAAGCGATACCTCTTGCTGACAACATTGACCTTTTTCCCATTGATCTCCAAAGTAGAATCATCAATGACATTGATGCTTCCTTTGAAATTTCCATGAGTAGAATCATACTTCAACATGTAAGCCTGTGAAGCAGGGAAATAGAAGATCCACATCAAGTTTGAATACAGACATTTGTCACTGGAAAAGAAGACTAACATATGATACTTCTTTCAAAGTTTTCTCAAACTATACCGGGTTCAAGCATGCAAGAATGTAACTCAGATTAAGAACAGATCATAAATAGCGTTTCAAGAAATACCCTGCTAAAACAACAAGCTTGAAGACATCCTTACCATGTACTTGGCATCAATGAATGGGTCATTGACTGCTACAACCTCCATATCATCCCTGGAGGTTGCTATGCGGAGGACCAACCTTCCAATCCGACCAAAACCTGTAGCATTCATAGCCAGAAAAAAAGAGCTTCCATAAGAAACGAAAAAGTTGGGGCTTCAAAGAATACTCTTAAGGGAGTAAATGATGATCTGGGACACAGCCAAAAAGCACGTACCGTTGATCCCAACCTTTGTCTTTCCACTGCTACTTGACCCTACTCATTCCAATCAAATCAAATTCGCCAATAAGCATACAGCAACAAACACATCCAGTGAATTAATTTTTATTAACCTACTTTGAACTGCATATGGCACTTCTGTAGCCGTGGCCTTGATGGGTTGCACATTTCTATTGCGTTTCCTGTACATTTGAACATAAAAATAGCAAACCTATGAGAATCGAAAAGTGCATTGTTCGATTTACATGTGAAACAGATGTTTTGGCAGTACTGTAAAGATGAAGATGGCCCAGTAGCAACGGCAGCCCCAGAAAATCTTGATGATTTCAGGTTGCAACTAAATCCAAGACTTGAAGACACCTGAGTATTTGAAAAACAAGCAATAACTACGATTGTTTTTTCATGCAAAGTTCCAGAGATAGTAATTCAAATTGAACAAATAACGCAGCAACTCCAAAAGAGACTGAAAACTAAGATCAGGCCATTTCACAAGTTGGAAATAAATTCGTCGATTCAATGAGACAACATACGAGAACGAAAGAGAAGACAAAAACAGGATTAATGTCACCAGCACAAGTTGAGAAACTCAGAGCAGAGCTAAAGAAAACAGGAATAACATATTCATCGCATCAAACTACTTCTTCGAACTAAGCAAAGGCGCGTAAAGACGAAATCCAAGCAGATCAAAGCACGACCTAAGCAAAAGGCAAAACAAATCGAGAAGAAACTAGTAACCAAAAACGTCGTCTCTGACCTTAGAATGATCACGCGCAGGTGAAGAGAAAAAGTCAGCGCGAGGAGCGGCAACCGTGGAGGCGGCGGCAGATCTGACGAGAGAAGAGAAGGCCATTGAATTGCTGCTGGAGAAACAAAGAGATCTCGTCTCGCTAGTCAAAAACCCTAACCCCCTTCGTTGGCTTCTGGGAGTAGGTGTAGAGCCAAAAATATAAACGTGAAGAATCCAAAATGCAGAGTTTCTCCTTTTTTCCTATTTTAAATTCAAAGAAATGCTTTGGAATTGCACTCTTTCGTCTACTCAACGGAGCTTTTTAGGAATATATAAATGTGCCTACGACTGTGCAGAGACGACACTCTGTTGCTATAAAATTGATGGGTTACGATCTGCTGCGGCCCCAACTATACTAATGCAACTATGAGAATCAACCGTTGAGATTTGGACGTGGAACACAAAGACACGTGTAGAGGATTCGACGCTAAGGCTCATGATTGGTCGGCCTCCTGTGATATTTGACCAAGATACTTACTGACTGTTGGGAAAGCCCTTGGTGATGCCACGTCAGATGGGACTGGGCCGGGGTTTACAAAAAGCCCTTCAGGATACTTTTCAAAATGATCTTTATGAATAGACTATAAATGCCTGAATGGACCAAAACCTGTGTTTAAAAAAAAAAAAATAAACAGCTACATACATAATCAGCCGTTCACAACATATCAATCTGGTTCATTTTTCAAGCTTGTGATTCGAGCAATATTTCTGTCTGATCCACACAATAAGAATCAAAGAGGTAACAAACATTCGTACTCAAACATTCATTCCCAGTCAATTTCTCTTTCTGATATGAACAAAGCAATTGATGGTTGCTGATTAATGGATATTTTGTCTCATCAGGGATTCAATAAACTGCACTATCCTACAGACAGGCTGTGTACATATAGGAGATTCAGACATTTTGGAACAGGTTTTGAAACGAAACCAGAGATTCAGACATGTTTAGTCTTTATTTCAAAGAGATTTTAACATCATACAGAACAAATCATTGTACAGTAATGAAAACTTGAAGAACGACTCTATCAATAAATCTTACAAAGCATTTACGTATTAGCATTTTTTCTCCTTATAACCTGCTTACACTCGGTTTTGTCATGTTTCCTCTGAGCTTCTGGTTCCAGAGATTCGTCTACTCTTGTGTAATGTTAAGTTAATTAGAGACTGAATCAATACTCAAATTCTCTCCTCGACAAAACCCGCCAAAAAACGCTGATGTGAATAAACTATATGTATCAAAAAAGATCTATCCGAACCTGACCTTTTTACGTCTAAGACGTTTCAAAAGCCTGAATCGAAGCATCGAGTCAATGTCGTACCCTGCATGTTCCATTCTGTTTGTAAGTTGAGAAACAATCTCCATTTTGTCTCTTGATTGCAGGAGACAGCTAAGGAGGTAGTTGCAAACTCTAGGCATCAGCTTGAAGTTGTTATCTAGAGTGTATGAGAACACATCTATTGCTGCATCAAGTTGTTCTCTTTTGCAGAGTCCATGAATCAATTTGACACAGCTCGGAGGTGTGACGAGGATCTTGTTCTCCCTTAAAACCGAAAACGCCATCAAGGCCTCTTGAAATCTCCCGGATTGGCATAACCCAATTAGCCATATTGTGTAAGGTCCTAAACCGAACTCGTCTCTTCTGGTATCCATTTCGATTACCCATCGCAATGCTCTCTCGGTTTCCCCTTCCTTGAAACATTGTTCAATCTCATTAGCTGCTTCATCGTCCAGACAAGATATCTTCTTCAGGTATTTCATCCATAGACTAAAAGCCACCACAATCTTTCTTTTCCGACATGACCACGTCATGAGCGATCTGTAAACCGCGGGGCTGTGTCTAAAATCGTCTTTCGCGTAAAAGAGTTTAAAAGCTTCTTCTTCTCTGCCAACTCTATGAAGTCCGTTGATGAGAGTGTTGTAAGTGACGCTGTCAGGGGATAAACCCTTTAATTGAAGCACGTTGAGCAGCTTGAGAGCACCGTCAATGTTTCCTGCTTTGCAGAACCCGTTTATCAGAACATTGTAAGTTACAATATCCGGCGAATTCCCAGCATCAGCAAGATGTGCAAGATCTTTGTATGCCTTGAGAATCGAACCAGATTCAACCATCGTGTCAAAACTCCGATTTCCACCACTGTGCGAGAGCCGTAGAAACAAGGAAGCGGGTCTCCCCACCTCCATTTTATGCAACAATAACCTAGCCTCCTTGAGCTCACCAGACTTGCACAGTCCATCGATCAAAGCATTAAACGTAGCAACCGAAGGAGAAATACCTCTCTTTTCAATCTCCTTGAAAATTTCTTCGGCTTTCCTAACTAGCCCATTCCTGCACATACTACAAATAAGAATCGTGTGTGTGGATGCATCAGGGAAGGATTCCGTTTCCGACATCTCGAGTTGAAGGGACCGAGCCTCTTCCAAAAGTCCCTGCTCACATAGAGCCTTTATAACAGCATTGTAGCAGTAGGTATCCGGGCGAATGCCCTTACTCGACATGCTGCTAAAGAGCTTCAATGCATCCTCAATCTTCCCGGCTTTAGATAAACCTCGAATCAGTATTGTGTACAAAAGAACGTCAGGCTTAATATTTTTCTCCAGCATAGTTGCATACAACTCAAAAGCCTCATCGTATCTACTAGCTCTGAATAATCCATCGATTAAGCTGCTATAACCTCTGAGGCCAAGTATAAAACCATCTTTCTCAAACAGTCGCAACAGCTCAAATGCCTCAACCATCCGACCTGATTTACAAAACCCATCAAGCAAAGCATTGAGCGCGGCAGAATCAGGAGAGTGACCTCCCGCTTTCATCTCGTGGAAAAGCCTTCGTGCATCTTCAGCACTTCCCCTTTGACATAATCCTGAAATGAGAATGGTGTAAGTAACTCTGTTAGGAGAAATTCCTCTAGCTGTCATATCGTCGAACATCTTTTGTGCATCAACCATTCTCCCTTTCTTATACAATCCATCCATCAGAATACCAAATGTGTATCGATTTGGGGAACAATTACACTTGAGCATCTCATTGTACACAGCAAAAGCCAGCATAAAAAAGACTTCTTCTCGCATCATGACCTGTAATATCACGTTGTACGTGAACACATCGGGTCTGCAATCGAACTCCTTCATCCTTCCAAACGATTCCACTGCCTTCTCCGCCATACCCATCTTAGCATAAGCGGAGATCAGGACGCAGAAGCAATAAGAATCGACAGAGACGCCACCAGATTTGAGCTCCTCCAAAGTCTGCCAGTATAGATCGCACCCGTTCTCTTCAGAGAGGATGTTGATGACCAAACGGAAAGACTCTCGGCTCCTGAGACGCTCTCTTCTCGATGCCCATATAAAGAAACGGAATCCCAATTGCCGATTGACCTGATCTTTGATTACCGATGTGATGATTTTTTGCGATAGGAAGGGAACAAGCGGCTCTAAAGCGGGCTCTATAGGTTTCTTCTTAGCTAGGATACTGATGACCTCGCCTGCGATATTAAACTCCGCCGTGTTACCGGAGGTGTAGGAACGATGCATTATCCATGACGGCTTTGAATAGAACTGAATGGCTGATCGAAGGAACATCTGAGATTTCATATCAAATGCGAAGCGGATGAGAAATCAAATCTCATTGTTCGATAATTCATAGATGCAGAGAGTAGGTTTCTGTAAGTGAGATGGCCAAAAAATGAAGAAGAACTATTTGAGAATCTGAGATAAGCAAATAGGCTGCGCCAAACTTCACTTCTCTTCTGTAATCTGAAGAGATTTCAAATATTCCTCTGGTTAAAGATGGGAGGGACTCCGTCTGAGGAGGAAGACGGCTTTCTTTTGATCGCAAAGGGTTTTCTGCCATCGGAGCAAACTCTGAGATGATACCAGCCGGTTAATGGTTTGGAACCGGGTTTTGGTACAATTAAACGGTATATTATAGATAGAACTGCAAACAAATTCGTACATTCCCCCAGCTACTGTATAAACTAGTAACGCAATTGTGTTTTGAAAATAATAGAGATACATCATACAACATCTGATCTAAGGATCATAATTTTAATTTTGAAACCCAGTACTCGGACCGGGGCATTAATCTTCGGCGCTAACCGATTTTTAAATAGTTCATCGGACCAAAAAAAATATTCTCCGATTTATAATTCAAGCTTAACAACTTTAACCTCTTAATTTATTCCATAAATGAAGAAGCTCAGTAAAGTTTCCTTCCAAGTCGTCTTTAGCCTCAACTATAGCTCTCATGTTGATGAATTCTTCCAAAATTATATTGTTGTGCTCAAATGTGAGATGCAAACAAATTTTGCTTTCAAGTTTGTATAAAGAATATTAAGAAATTGGAATTTTCAGTTTGTTAAATGCAAAATAGGTTTACCTTATCACTGTTGCCCCATACTATTTCTATTGATCCTGCCAACTATTTCTATTGATCGTGACAAACAAATTTTCAAAACAAGCAATTTTCAAGCAATTTTCATATTGGATGGATAATATAATTGGTTGAAATCGGGAGGAGTTTACTATGTAATCAGAGTTTCATCTCTTTCTTTTTTATTCTTAAAAAAAGGCTCCAAACTAAAAAAAACTCCAAAAAAGAGCCGCAGAAAGAAATCTCAAGCTGACAATAATAATGGCTTGCTCATCTGGTCAGAAGAAAACCAGACGACTTGTTACATTATATATAATAACACAAGAGAGATGAAACTTGGAAGATTCTTAAGCGTCGTCAAGAGCGAGGACTCCTGGAAGTGGCTTTCCCTCGAGAAGCTCCAAACTTGCACCGCCTCCGGTAGAGATGTGACTCATCTTGTCAGCCAAACCAACCTTTTCAACGGCAGCCACAGAGTCACCTCCTCCGATAATTGTGGTCACTCCTTTTCCGCTCAGCTCCGCAAGCTGCTTCGCTACGGCCTGGTAATGAACAAGACAAGAGATCAGGTTAGTTAAGTCGGGTTGGTTTCTTCAGTTAACAAACATGTTGAAGATACATGGAAATTTGGATCAAACTTAGGTTTATGTGACCAGAGGTAATGTGGTTTGAGGTGATACATGTTAAGATACGATGGATGTACAATAGCAGTATTAGTTGCTCGTACCTCAGTTCCAGCTGCAAACTTATCGAATTCAAAAACACCCATGGGACCATTCCAGATGATGGTCTTGGTTGTGTCCAGAGCTTCGCTGAATGTCTTGATGGAGTCTGGACCAATATCGAGTCCCATCCAGCCATCTGGGATTGCAGTAGCTGGCACTATCTGCAAAAAGCTCACAAGTGTGTCAGCTTTAAATTGACTTATCAGACACTTAAAATGTTTTTTTTTTGTTCACGACCCACTGAGTCCAACATCAATGATGCGACTGTTACCTTGCTGTTAGCATCGGGAGCGAACTTGTCAGCAATAACCACATCGGTTGGGAGTAAAAGAGAGACACCTTTGGCTTTGGCCTTCTCCATGAGTGACTTGGCCAAGTCAAGCTTGTCCTCTTCCACAAGGGAAGATCCGACTGAATGTCCTTGTGCCTTGTAGAAAGTGAAAATCATACCTCCACCGAGCAGGAGGATGTCAACGGTGGACAAGAGTGACTCAATGACACCAATCTTTGTTGAAACCTTTGAACCTCCAACAATGGCAGCAAAAGGCTTCTTGGGGTTTGCCACAGCTCCAACGAGGTAATCAAGTTCCTAAAACATTAATCAGCGTAATAGTCTAATCAGTACAAAATGGTGTAAATACTGCTAATAAAACACTCTATATGCTGCAATAAGGTAAGGCACCTTCTGCATGAGGAAACCAGCGACTGAAGGCTTCAGGTATTTGGCAACTCCCTCAGTGGAAGCATGAGCTCTATGAGCAGTTCCGAATGCATCGTTAACATAGACATCAGCAAGCGCAGCAAGCTTTTTTGCAAATTCAGGGTCGTTCTTCTCTTCTTCTTTATAGAACCTCACATTCTCCAACAGAAGAACACCACCTTCAGGTAGTCCTGCAACCAATTTCTGGACTTCCTCACCAACAGTGTCATTTGCCATCACAACCTATTAACACAATACAGCAAGTCACAAACATTGTTAGCTGAAGACTAGTGAAGGCTGCTGTTCATAAAACTTGCACGCATAGAGGAACATGAAGCATAAACCTCAACACCAAGAAGCTCAGACAATCTCGGCACAAGAGGCTTTAGGCTGAATTTAGGGGTGACACCTTTCGGGCGGCCCTGAAACATAAAATTGACATCAGTGACATCCAAAAGTTACTAAAAATTGAAATCAAAGATATCGAATAATTCAAATCTCTACGCGAAATTCTTTCTTCATGAACATAACGAAAGTAGCACGCCACTACTAAGACATAATATAACTGAATATCGATGTGAAAAGGGATATTGAAACAGATGCAGATGAAGCATGAATCTGAAATTGCAAGGAGAGCGACCCAACTTATACAGATGATTCACACAAGGCATAAATTATCATATAAGAAAGCGAAAACACCCGACTATGTAGCCGATCAAATAACGAAGCTCCGTGATAAAACCAAACGAGCTAATAAAACAGATCAGATCAAAATTTCAACACCAAATTTACAACAGATAAGCTAGTATATGAGGTGAAAAACGAGATGACATACCAAGTGACTGCAGAGAACAACCCTAGATCCGTTTCCCATCAAGTACTTGATGGTGGGAACAGCGGCACGAATCCTGGTGTCATCGGTGATGTTAGAGTTATCGTCTAAAGGAACGTTGAGATCAACCCTCACGAACACGCTCTTTCCCTTCAGATCCGCTTCCTTCAAAGTTCCAACGCTTCTCTTGGTCGCCATAGTAGATACTTTGAGGAACAAAAAAAAAACACTGCAAACAACAAGATGCACCCCGCGATATGAGATTGACGGAGAAATCAAACAAATAGTAGAACAGATCTAGAAAACCTGGCTAAAGCACAGTCGAAAATCAATAAGAATCGATTCAATGAGAATCTCAGGGCACAAATCAGAGAATATACTCACATGAGTGGATGTAAAGAGAGACGATCGAAGCTACAGAAAGATGAAGTGGCTGATATAAAAGAGTTGGTGGATATTTCGAGAAGACGAGACGCAGTATATAAAAGCAGCGTGGAGAACTTCGCAAGAAATGGAAATGGTGGGCCCGTGACGAGTAAGTTTACGATTTTGCCTCCTTGGGCTCCACGGCCGTTTACGTGTCATGAAATTAAAAGAAAAAGTTAAAAATTTCCGAAATTGGGCCGAGAGATCTTAATGGGCCTAGTGCACTTGTAATTCATAAGGCTCGAGCCTCTTTTTGTCATCCCATCATTCTTCTTTCGAACCAAACACAACAATGAAAACTAAAAACTCTCAACGACACATCAGTGTCCGAGTGTAGTAGATAAACCTCCTCACCGGAGGGAAGCGTAAGTCTTGCCGGAGAGACGAGTAAGCCGATTGATTTGTTCTCACTATTTTCCTTCCGTAGTTTCAGCAGAGAGAACTCTTTAACCCCCAAATGTGTCTGGTTTTGTTCTTTTCAACTTGAAATTTCTTCCATGGAGATTGCAATTCCGTATAAGCCGAATCCGCTTATCTCTTCACCGACGAAATTTTTTAAAAGACCTAAAAGTTCTGGTCTTGTTCGCTTTCCCGCCAAGTATGGACTGCGAGTTACCCGGAGAAATCCGATTTTTCGTGTCTACGCGTCTGAAAGTAGTAATGGGTCCTCATCTAATAACGACGGAGGCTTTTCATGGTTGAGATTGGCGCGGTCTCTTCGTATTGGTGTGGAGCGGATTGGGGAAAAGATCGGAGAGTCTGTGAAGAAGGAAATTGGGTTTGACTCGGAAGAAGCAGGTGCGAGAGTGGATGAGTATGTGGGTCGAGTTAAGAATAGCGTGCAGAAGGGCCAGCACCAGTTAGATCGCTTGAAAAATGAGACAGTGCCTTCGTTTATCGATTGGAACAAGTGGGAGCACTGGAAGGTAAGCTGTTGCAGCATTTTAATCTCTGATTCTGAAGTATTGCTAGAGAGTGATTCTGTTTGTGTTCAGCAATATTTGAGGAACAAGCGATTTGTATTTCTTTACTTTGTCGATGAATTGACGGAAGCAAAAGTTTTGGACTAGATTTATCATGGAAATGACTACAACTTCCCTTATCTAACAACATATACAAGAATTCGAGAAACTGGGTTTTTATTTGGGTAGTCCATGTGGTGTATTTATGTAGTTTTGCACCTTTTAAGTATTAGCCGTAGTTTCTTAATGAGAGAAGATTTTTTGTATCAGGACATTAGGAATTGGGACGGTACACGAGTTGCTGCATTGGTCATATATGCTTTTGCGCTGTTATTTTCTTGTCAAAGAGTTTATGTTGCCGTTCAAGCTCCCCGGATAGAACGAGAAAGAAGAGAGTTGACAGAGTCTTTTATGGAGGCTTTGATCCCCGAGCCATCTCCTGGCAATATAGATAAGTAAGTACCTCCTAATCCTCAGTTTTCAATTGTAATTTATTTACTGGGAACGTGGTAAAATTTGGTTCATATTTAAACAATGGTATCATCCTTAAACAAGTGCATGCTCAGCTATGGAAGCATCTAAAGCTTCAATACTGGGAAGCATAAAGCATGTTGTGTTTTTAGCTGACGACTTGCTAGTATGTCCTGATTTTGTCTACCGTCTCAGGTTTAAGAGAAATATCTGGAGGAAGACAACACCCAAAGGCTTGAAACTGAAAAGGTTCATTGAAGGGCCTGATGGAACACTTGTCCACGATACTTCTTATGTTGGCGAAAATGCATGGGATGAGGATCTGGAGACAACAGAGGGATCTCTCAAACAAATCATTGATAGAAATGTTAGGATCCAGACAGAGGCAAAGAAGAAACTAAGCCAAGATCTGGGTGTCTCTGGTCAGTGCATATACATTCAGATGGAGACATCTGAGTTGCATTAAATATTGTTTTGCTTCATTGCAACTTCTTATAATATAGGCATAGCTTTATTATTAATTTCATCATCGATGTTTCTTGATTATGTGAGAAATAAAAAAACTTCTGCTGCCATGCTGAATTAGAAGTTAATCCATCCTCTTTTTCAATTTACCTCTTAAAATGTTGTGGCTGATTCCTACTGTAATGTAGAAGAGCTCTAGATACCTGTCTAGTTGTGGCATGCTGTAATAATAAGTGATTTAATGTGAGAAACCTTTGCTTTCGATGATCTAATATCTCTCTCGAATCCTTTTCTTGGGCGGCAGCATTTCTTGATTCCTACATAGCAGATGAAGTTCAAGATAGAGTCGCATTGGTAACCTTTGATTTTCACCATCTAATCTCTCTATTGGATCCTTCTATGATAGGTGAAATTGGAGACAGTGTAGGTACCTGGCGGGAAAGGCTTGCAACCTGGAAGGAAATGTTGGAAAGAGAAAAATTATCAGAGCAGTTAAACTCCTCAAGGGCTAAGTATGTTGTTGAATTTGATATGAAAGAGGTAGAGAAAAGTCTTCGCAAAGATGTTATTGAAAGGACATCTGAAACTGAGGGAACTAGAGCTCTCTGGATATCAAAGAGATGGTGGCGATATCGCCCTAAGCTTCCTTATACATACTTTCTTCAGAAGCTTGATTCTTCGGAGGTACAGCTCTAAGGCTCTAACCTCCACTCTTTTCCCGCTTATGGATTTTTAGTGGTATCTGTCACTAAAACCAGTTGACTTTTCTTACTGAATACAAATAGATGACGGTGTATTCATTGTGGAATAGAATGTGATGAATAATTCCCTTTCCCAGAGCAATTAATTTGATCTGGACGTGATGGAATAATATATCTTTTGACTTCTTCGTTTTTGAGCTTATGTTGATGGGATATCCGCTGTGTGTTTTTTAACAGGTTGCAGCTGTTGTCTTCACGGAAGACCTAAAGAAATTGTATGTGACGATGAAAGAAGGTTTCCCTCTAGAATATATTGTAAGTAAAAAATTCATAGTTGCAAGTATTGAAACTGAATGATGTACAATCACCATTCCGTATCCTTTTTTTTTCTAGGTTGACATTCCATTAGATCCATACTTGTTTGAGATTATATCCAGCTCGGGAGTTGAGGTGGATCTCCTTCAGAAAAGGCAGATCCACTACTTCATGAAAGTGTTCATCGCACTTCTGCCTGGGATACTTATTCTATGGTTTATAAGAGAATCTGCCATGCTTCTCCTCATCACATCAAAGCGGTTTCTCTACAAGAAGTATAATCAGCTGTTTGATATGGCTTATGCGGAAAATTTTATATTGGTAATAATTTCTCTATAACAGTTACCTTTTTGCTTCTTTGTTGTATTACCTTCTTCAAACTTTGTTCACACTTCTATTGATAAGTTTTAATTTTCATCCAGCCGGTTGGAGATGTCAGTGAGACAAAATCAATGTATAAGGAAGTGGTACTAGGCGGTGATGTTTGGGATCTTCTTGATGAGCTAATGATCTACATGGGAAACCCAATGCAATACTATGAGAGAAATGTGGCGTTTGTCAGGGTAAAATACATCTGGACTCATTTTAACATGTGAATAGTAGTTTATTCCATTAAACTGACTAGGTGCAATTCCTCCTCCTTTTCCGTTTTTGACTCAGGGTGTGCTTCTTTCTGGACCTCCTGGGACTGGGAAAACACTTTTTGCGCGAACACTTGCAAAGGAAAGTGGGCTACCATTTGTGTTTGCATCTGGTGCAGAGTTCACTGACAGTGAAAAAAGTGGTGCTGCAAAGATCAATGAGATGTTTTCAGTCGCGAGACGAAATGTAAGCACTCTTAGTTACGTGTATAAAAGCTCATTTGGTATAGTTGTCGTCTCCTCGCACTATTATTGTAGATCTGATTTTGTAAAAATATTGCCTCCAGGCACCTGCTTTTGTGTTTGTGGATGAAATAGATGCTATTGCTGGTAGACATGCTAGGAAAGATCCACGAAGAAGAGCAACTTTTGAAGCTTTAATTGCACAGCTTGATGGGGAGTAAGAGTCTTCACTTGTTCAGAAACTATAATGAGATATATGTTTTTTTTTTATCAATATTCATCTGACATTATTATTTGGTTCCTCCTCACTTTCTAAGATCTCCACGGGATTTAAGGTTTTTATACATTTGAATTGTACCTTCTTGCAGGAAGGAAAAGACAGGTATCGATAGGTTTTCTCTGAGACAAGCTGTGATATTTATCTGTGCTACCAATAGACCTGATGAACTCGACCTGGAGTTTGTCCGTTCTGGACGCATTGACCGTCGACTCTATATTGGTTTGCCTGATGCAAAGCAAAGAGTGCAAATATTTGGAGTTCACAGCGCCGGGAAGAACCTTGCTGAAGATATAGATTTTGGGAAGGCAAGTAGTTTTCCTGCTATTTGGTAATCTCGATAGTATATCTGAGATAGGTGTTTGCTCGTTCATAACTTTTCTTCTCCTTTTCTACATTCAGCTTGTTTTTCGGACAGTTGGCTTTTCTGGAGCAGATATCCGGAATCTTGTTAATGAAGCAGCTATAATGTCGGTATGTAATTAACTTACAACTGGATCTCACCTTCCCATCAGAAATATGCAATAGTTAGAGAAGTATCCTTGATTATTTATAACTCGACTTTACAGGTTAGGAGGGGACGGTCGTATATATACCAGCAAGATATTGTTGATGTGTTAGATAAACAATTGCTTGAGGGTATGGGTGTGCTCCTTACAGAGGAGGAACAACAGAAATGTGAACAAAGTGTTCGTACCGACATCCTTTGTACTACTTATCTCAAAACCATACTATTATGCCACAGATCTAAAACGCCCTTACCATTGAAGCTAATGTGACATTAGGTATCTTACGAAAAGAAGAGACTTCTGGCTGTTCATGAGGCGGGTCATATAGTGTTGGCTCATTTGTTTCCGCGATTTGACTGGCATGCGTTTTCTCAGCTCCTTCCTGGTGGCAAGGTACGTTTCAAAATTCTTGTTCACTTCTAGCAATATTGTTGCTTGAATAGTCCATACAGCAAAGAAGAGTGGACTGAATAAATTTTTCACTTGAATGAATTTTACAGGAAACTGCTGTATCGGTATTCTATCCACGTGAAGACATGGTGGACCAAGGTTACACAACATTTGGTTATATGAAGATGCAAATG
>NW_006256342.1:492990-552241 GCF_000478725.1 Eutrema salsugineum | reverse complement strand
AGTAATCTCACTCAGTCTATCTCTGTCTTGTCCAACTAATTGTTGTGTCTTACAAATAGTATATCTATGTAACTGCATAGTCTTCCATTTTAAGTATTAATTAATCTGTAAGTATAATTTCAGATTGCAAGAGAAATGGTCATTAGTCCCCAAAATGCGAGACTAGGTCTCACTCAACTGGTAAAAAAGATTGGAATGGTGGATTTACCGGATAACCCAGACGGCGAGCTGATAAAATACCGGGTATATCCATTTATCACAGACTCGTACTTTCCCATTTGTATTGATCTCTCACATTCTCTGTATCTCATTGCATTCATTTTTCTTTCATGATAAATGTCAGTGGGACCATCCTCATGTAATGCCAGCAGATATGTCTGTTGAAGTATCTGAGCTATTCACCCGCGAGTTAACAAGGGTAATCTTTATTTGACTCTGCATTCTTAATCTTAATCATACTCTCCCATGTGGATAAAAGCTTGAAACATATATATGGGATTTGAATGTTGGTGACAGTATATTGAGGAGACTGAAGAGCTTGCGATGAATGCTCTGAGAGCAAACAGGCACATTCTGGACTTAATCACTAGAGAGTTACTCGAACGGTCAAGGATTACTGGATTGGTATGGTTTCTGAAACTTCATTGACTTTGTTATCTTATCTACTTATATGAACAAACAACCTCAGACTAACAAGTTTTCTTTTCATCTTGTAGGAAGTTGAAGGCAAAATGAAGGATCTTTCTCCTTTGATGTTTGAGGATTTTGTGAAGCCGTTCCAGATAGACGCAGATGAGGTACGTAGTTTATTATATTTCATCTTCTTGTCCCATTTTAAGTCTAGAAGCGGAATCCAATTATTGAATATTTTCAGGAGGAACCTTTGCCTCACAAGGACCGAGTGAGCTACCAACCAATTGATTTACGTCCTGCACCACTGCACAGAAGCTAGAAGCCTTTACTCCTCTCCTGTCACCAAAAAGATAGTCCTTAGAGGCAAATTGTTCCCAATATCTTGGAGAGCGAATGTTCGTCTTAAATGAGCTTTAGATTTTGCATATGATAGTACTTGTTTCACCCATCATTGGTTTAGAATGTTATATATATAGTAACGTGCAGAGTCAAATTTTGTACTCTGTTTCTGTCTGTATTTTGATGATATTGTAACATTATTATTAGTGTAAGTTCCCATCAAGGAGTATCTCGCAAGTTTCCAGCTTTGAATTTGTATATCTGCGAACTCCTTTTTTTCATCATAAGTAAAGCCTATTTTTCCTCTAGTTAAAGTTGTAAACTGTGACCAAAAAAAAAAAAAAAAAAAAGTTGTAAACTTTATAATCATACTAGTGGAATTTAGGCGCTACATTGGTTTTAAAAAGTATTTGAGCGAAAGTTACATTGTAGAGACTGTAGCTTATAGTATATCACTAATCTCTTAACAATGGCTATAAACCTTTAAGTAAACCAAAGCTACTCTAGATAAGAGAGAGACAATGATGATCAAAGGGAAACACAATTGAGCAATAGAGAGTCATGTTGGAAAAGAAAAAAAAATCTATTGAAATAACTTAATAATGATAATTCTAAAAATAATAATCTTAGTAAATAGAATTGTCTCTAGAATTTTCACCCATTAATCTAAACCGAAATCAAGATGAAGTAGCCCAGCTAAAATATCCAATCGGCTTGAGAGGTAGAATAAAGAAGCCGAGATGATGCTGAAACTTTTCATCAGGGTTGGGAACATTGTCGATGTATACCTCATCAAGGCAAATCATATCCTGTATCAAACTACAATAGTCTCCCCAATTTTCAGTTATGCTTAAAAATGTTAATGCAAGGGGAATCTATCACCAACGACCCAATGTGATCTCTCTCTTCCTCTTGCCACCTGGTCTCATAAAATAATCTTTGCAATGAAGGCACTTTCACGGTAAAGTTTGTCAAGTTGTCATCCTCATCAGGTCGTTCAACAACCAGTTGGAAGAGAACATGGGAACTTGATAAAAGCCTAGCAAGAGAGTCTTGATACAGATATAAGAGAGATGGTAGGCTAGCCGGGAAAGAAACATCGATAAGAATCTGGTTGGATAGATATAAAGAAACGAGTGTGTCGCATGTGTAAAGGCTCTTAGGGAAGCTTGTGGGCTCTCCTCCCCAGAGGAGCTTGAAATCTAACTTTTTCACACCGTGGTTAACTGCCATCTACGTCAACAGGACATCGTGGGCCCAGTTCGACAACCAGGCTTATTAGTTTCGGTGCCTTATGGAGATGCAGTGACTTGTCAATAAACCACCCAATGCTCTCGCTGCCTTGGTCGTCTTTGAAGGATAGTTTAGGCAGCATCTTCCACACGTAACGCCATCGTTTAGACAAGATCGCAGTGGCCACTGCATCTTTGGTCGGGACGAGGAGTAAGATACACAATAGCAAATCCTCCGGCAAATCACATATTCTCTGACAACCTTCGGTTTCTGGATCAATCTTTGACAAACCCATATAGAGTGCCAATGCTGAAAGTATACAGAACAGAGTAGAAGAAATGGGCTTACAAAATAATGAAGGCCCACTACAAGAAGAAAAAGTATCAAGCCCAAGTGAAGCTCAAGGAACAGTACCACGTGATACTTGTACGAAAAGCAGAGCACACAATTGCAGAGTTGAAGCTGTTGATACAAAAAGACAAAGTTGGAGAATGACGAACACCTACTCTACTCCAGTCCCAAGCGTGTGAAAGGACGAAGATCACACGGTGTAGAAGGATCCAGAACTAGGGTTTCAAGTATAATCCTTGTATATATAGACATGAAACACCGATTGTAAAGAACAAGTGAAAGGAATACAAAGTTCACATTTTAAAAAAAGTTTGTCTCTTTCAGTGTCTAAATTCTTTCTCTTCGTGTCTTTGGTGAGTGTGTGTGTAATGTCTGAAATGTCTAACAAATGCAACAAAACCCTATTTCCTCTCTATACGAGACTGTTACGGAAAAAACTAAATGATACAATACCTAACGTGAATCTTACGGCAAGCTCGAAGAAAGGGTAAATCAGAGACTTAGAGGATGATCACGGTGGATGAAGGATCAACCGAAGTACAGTTATTCGATGATGGAAGAAGATATGTAATTCTCTGTGGTAAATCATCTTTGTAACAATTTTCAGAAACGACAAACGGAATTAAATTTTCATAACTTGAAATAAAATAATAAATCCAGGGTTTTAAAAAAAAATGCAAAACTTGCAAAGTTATAAAAAGCACAAACATGCATGTAATATATTTGAGGAGACTGAAGAACTTGTTATGAATGCTCTGAGAGCAAACAGACACATTTTGGATTTAATCACAAGAGAGTCAATGGATTGGTACACTTTATCAAACTTCAATGACGAAGTGAATTATGATATTCTATGTGCACAGATGCTCTGAGTAAGAAACCCTTTACAAGCTTTTTTTTTTTTCCAATATGAAAAAACTTTTCCTGTTGTGAAACAGAATGCCCTGTAAATGGTTGATCCGTGTATTCAACAGGGAGAAGAACAATTTGCGACCAACTGAAATATAATTTTCATTTTTTTTCTTGTTTTTTGTCAAAGAAAAAAAAAGGGAAATGAGAAAAGGGTCAAGAAACACAGTATTAAAAGTGGAAACCGAAAAATATAAAGAATTGGGCTCTCTTTTTTGCTTTTTGTAATCGTTTTTTCGCTGCACATAATCAAAAGAAAGGTTTTTCATTTGGAAGCCCTGTGAGCTGGTGGCTTGGATTGGGTCGAAGTCGCTGCAGATGACATAACTCGCAAGCGGCCAGCTATTTCTGTGAAAGATGGTCTTGCGATTGGGTTTGGCGCCCAACATTCTTCCATTAGTGTTCTCCATTCATCGTCACAGAAGGCCGGTATGGTTGGCCTCAGTGTGTTGTTCACTATCCCACCTGCACTTTCACAATCAAGTACTCAGCATCCTCTTTAACTTCATACCGACACATGAATGAAAGAATGAACAGGCGGAAACCCAGATAGACTGTGAGTTACTTGCAACGTACCTATTATGGCCCCATAGTGCATATTGGCATACGGTTCCTCTCCGGTCAGAATCTCCCATAGAACAATACCAAAAGAGAAAACATCAACCTGCGGGCAAAGAACAACAATATGAAGGATTTCCTCTATTATAGATCTCATAGTTTGTTTGCATTCTCAGTCAGTATATACTACGAGGCCATGCAATAACATCAGATCCTCTTCTCAAAAAACTTAACATAAGATCCTTCTCAAAGTTTTGCCTTTCCGACTCATGCAAAGGATTCATGATTTTCGAAGTTAAAATAGCTATTGGATATTCACTGCGCATTATATTATGAATGCTCACCTTTTCTGAAACTTTGCTGCTGCTCCCATTTAGAAGCTCTGGTGCCATCCACGGTAAGGTTCCACGTACACCACCAGATACCAATGTATTTCTCTTGATTTTTGACAAACCAAAGTCACCAACCTGAGGTGGATTAGCATGTGGATATTAATATCATTTGTTCTAACATCATCTTAAACTGAGTTATTCTACAGAAGGATCCACCCAAATCGTGTTACCTTGCAGATTGGGCGAGAAGGATCTTTCAAGTTTACAAGTAAATTATCACATTTCAAATCGAAGTGAACAGTGTTTTTGGAGTGCAAATATTCCATTCCAAATGCAGCATCCATGGCAATGATTAGTCTCCTACGACGGTCAAGATGCCTGGTAATGTAAATAGAAGAAAAGAGTGCATACGTTAAATGAGTTGGAACCCATCAAACAGATATCAGAGGACCCAATAAGCAGAACTTTACCTGTCCTTCCGGACCAGAACATGCCTCAGAGAACCATCAACCATGTACTCTGTCACAGTCGCCAATGTCCCCCCAGGCCCGTCTTTTACAACACCATAAAATGCTACCACATTTGGGTGATGAAGTTTTGAAAGAATTTCAGCCTCCCCCCAGAATTCACCAGTCTGCAGCAATCAGGTACATATCAACCAGAGTAATATGACAAATCAACATGTGACATGTATATTAGGCATGGCCACCTGGATAATGCATAAGACATGATCCGCAAACAACTTACCAATCGCTCTTGCTCTGATGACCGCCCAGCAAAGCAACTCTTCTTTATCCTCTTGATAGCGACATCTGATCCTCGCCATTTCCCATGGTACACCGTTCCAAAAGTACCAGAACCAAGCTCCTTCAACTCTTCAAGATCTTCATTCTTAATGATCTAGTGATATGTAAAAGTATATTATTTTAATATGTAAAAAAAAACATAGAAAAACGACTCAGTAGAAACACATGGGGGATAGAAGCAGGGACTTGTTTTGACAGAAGTACCACAAGAAATGAAACACTGAAACTGTATAATGAAGCAATGACACACAGACAAAAATAAGAAACCAAATGTAAGCACACCACTCAAGAGTTAAACGTAATGCTGATTCTAATAACATATCTGAAACTGTAAGAACCACTGACATGGGCCCATTTCCAATGTAGATAGTAAATGTTTATCAAGTGTTTTTTAGAGCTCTTCATACCTGCAAGCCACTGTAGTCAAACTCTGAGCCAAGTGGAGGAACCGCAGCATGCCTTGTTTCTGTCTTTTCATCCTATAAGTTCAATCCTAGTTAGCAAAACTTGTGGTTTTGGGGATATAAAATAAAAGATGCCACTAAGTCATACATTTGGTTCAGAATCTGGCGTCCTCAGGTTCTCCACCATAGCACCAAATTCTTCGCTCTCTGTGACCTTCATCTGTTCACCCTCCACAGTAGGGAGAATAGTGCTAGTGCCACCCCTGTCCTTTTTAGAAAAATGATCCCCATAATCTCGACCCAAAGTCAACTGAGGATCCGCGAGGTTTGTTGAGATACTATCTCTACACATTGGTGTGACGTGATGCAATCTGGAGCTCTCTCCACCATCTTTAAGGTCAGATGGAAAGTGAGAATCAGCTTGGTCAATACTCGCAACATCTCTTTGGCTAAACTGTTCTTCAGCCAGCTGCTGAAAATACGACCAATTTTTAGGATCATGATTCTGCACATTCATGCTAACAGCAGCTCCATCATGAGGATACGGATGGACAGCAGATGTATCCTCTGAGATTGCCTTTGAGAATATTTCAGAAAGGAAGTCACGAGGAAACCGATCATTGATATCGATAAGAATATCTCCTTGGAGCGAATCAGAACCGCGAGTAGAAGCTTGCTCTTCAGGGATAACACGACTCATGGCTGCATTTACATGGCTCGAGTTGGAAACACCAATCTCAGTATCTGCCCCATTGACTACTCTGTTCTTGTTTGCATCATCAGGATTTGTTATTTTACGCAAGGGCTCGGAGTCCAACGTATTATCTGATCCCCCCACTTTTTCAAAGATTGTCTCAACATCTTTATGTTTTTGGTGGGTCGCATCACCATTAACAGTATGGGAATCTTCTTGTGACTTTCCGACTGCTTCTTTTGCTGGATCTTCCTGTGCAGTGTTCGTTTGTGCCTGAGACGTTAGCAACTGAGAGCCTAGTGAGTTATCCGATTTCGACAACCGAGTTAGCAAATCTAACTGTTCACGAGGAATTCTCTCTGAACGATATACCCTCTGTGGAGGCTCAACGGGCTCCGGGTAGTTAAGATCAATTAGATTTGACTCAGAATCCTTATGAACGGGACCACATGTACCACTTGAAGTTGAAAGCTGATCTTCATTACCAGATAGAGGAACCTGCCCAGCAATAACAGCATCACGGTAGGTAGTAGGCTTTGCAGGATCGTTCAGCCGTGCGTCTCTTCTAGGGGGCAGTAAATGTGCCTCCTGGCTAGGTGCAGTTGTTGCAGCTGACACCTCCCGAACCTGATTATGATTCCTCACCTCAACATCATCTAATTGAGGAGGATTCTGGTGATCCTTTGCCAACGTTTTACGGTTTTCAGGCTCAACATGCTCATGAACTTTCGAATCAGGTGATACTTTTTGCTCCTCTACTAGGGCTTGTGTGCTTTGGGGTGTAGTGCCAGGGTACGGATACCCTTCAGCCCAGCCACCTTGCTGATTGACATGCCCTTGGAGCGGTATGGAACTGGTAGTTTCCGCGATACCGGAGTAGTTAGAATTGTGACCATACAAAGGAAACCGCTCTCGTTCTCCATGTTGAACCACGTGCCCGTAATACTGCGGGTATATTCCATAGGAGCTGGCAGACCCTGGTGTGATGGATTGTGGATACTGAAAAGAGGAGTCTGGCGTAATAGATTGGGGATATTGAAGAGAGGAATTCGGGTGAATGGACTGGGAATAATGAAGAGCAGAACTTGGTGGAACAGATTGCTGCAACTGATATGCAGCATTGGGTGGAATAGATTGAGAATACTGAAGCGAAGAGCTTGGTGGAATAGACTCGGACTGTTGACCAGAGGATTGTTGGAAGCCATCTGCCATCAACTGCGGTGCGCTAACTCCAACAACGTTTCCAGCAATGTTATTGATCCCGTCGGTGGTGTTCCGTACACCGAGCTCAACTAAATTGTTTGCTGAAGAGCTATCCAGCCCATGAAGGGTTGAGTTCCTTCCTGATCCGATGTCCATGCCATTTACAGCTACAACATATTGGAACTCAGAGTCACCATCATTTTTGTTAGCTCCCAAAAGAGCATCATCCAGATCGGTGATAGAGAAGAGAAACATCCTAAGCTTTTGAGAGCCCCCACGGTTTGCCATCTCATTATACTCTTCAAACATATTCTGGAGATCTTCTTCACATGATACAGACACCAACGCATCAAGATCTTCACCAGGAAGCTGATACTTTACTACATAAGTTTGGTAATAGATGTCGAGGATTTTTTGCCTAAGCGCCAGCCAAGATATGTCCTTCCTAACGGAAATAATATGTGTCTCGCCTCCAACATATCTAAGCTTTGAATCACCTGGGCGTGGAAGTATTTTCCCACCGAAGCTGCAAAGGATCTTCACCTTTGATGTGACACTACCTGAGGCGGAAGAAGATGCGTATGCATGTGAATTTCCTAGACTGGTATCTTTACTAATTGAAGCTTGTGGTGCTGACTGGACATGATTAAGTTTATTTCCAAACTCGTGAAGAGAAGAGTTTGTTTTGTCATAATCCCTCATGCCATTTTCCACAATGCTCATCCTGGAAACATCTGAAGCACAGTCGGACCCTGCGTGACTTATCCCTATCAAACCTCTAAGGTCCATATAACCTGTGGTATAGTTCATGTCGCCAGCTGCATTGGGGTTCGAAGACCTCTGAGGAATTACGCGATCACGCATAAACTCAAGAGCAAACTCCTCCCCTGTTTGTATGGAGTAGTTAAGCACTGGCTTAACATCTGAAGCATTTGGATTGGGAGGTCGTAAGTTAGCACTCGTACTCCCTGCTTGATCAGTCATAAATGATTGAGGAGCAGCCTCGTTTCCATAACAACCAGGTTCCATAGAGTGCTGAAAAACCTGTTGGTGTCTAGGCTTATCCATCACAACAACACAAATGTTCAAATTGCTTTAATTGAAACACCTGTGTGACGAATCTGACATGCTGAATAACATAGAACCACCACTAAACTAGTAAGACAGACAGAATTGATTCAGTATTCCTTCAAGATGCTGGCGATGCAGTTTCACAATAAGCTGCAATCAAAGAATTGAGGATTCAGGAATTAGTCCCATGGCAAGATCGAAAGACAATGCAGACAACGAAACCTGGCAAAATAATTAAAGGAAAACGAAAACTTTCTCAATTCTCATGCTTGGAAAGAAAAACAGCAATTCCACTTTCTCTAAAAAAATAGAATATCCGATTCTCCTTGTCTGCTTCTCGGGAGAAATTTGATTTCGAACTAACCCAACCAAACATTTGACCTAATCAGATAACCAAATATACTCGATTTAAAGCTACCAAAAGCACACAAAACAAAACAAAAACCCTAAGGCAGCTGATACAACGATTCCACTATATCACAACGCTACAGAATAGAGTAAAATCAAAATCGAATTCAAAATTAAACGATTATAAAGCTAATGCGTCAGCAAATTCCAACGACTCAAACAAGAAGGAATAGTGTGACAAAAACAAAAATCTTCCCGTATACACTGGGCGAGTAAGCTTAAGGAAGATTGAGCGAACCAGAAACAATATAGCTTTACTGGAGAAGATATCGTCGTCTCTTTTGCTCCTGTTCGATCTAAACAGATTAAAATCAAAATAAAGGGTTTTTTTCCCTCACTTTTTTTCTCGTTTTTCCTGGCTTTTCCCCAAGCACCGTGAAAAAAAAAACCAAATATTAAATTCTTTAAATAAATATAATTAAGAAAAAAAACCAATTTGTCGGCTAGCTAAAGAACAAAAATGTTTTATAAATTACGAGCGTATAAATAAAATACAAATCCAAATCTGGTCAAAATGATTAGAAATTGTAATGGTACCCTTCGAATTTTCAGAAATTACTATTGTATTCATATTGTTGACCATCGCCGATTGGTGAAAAGGCCGATTAGCATTTCAACACCATTATCTGGTACTAATAAATATTCAAACAATTTTGATAGGTTAATCCTGAATTTATTAAAATCGGTAAATACATATCTCAATAATATTTTTTGGCCAATTAGTACATTGACTTTCTCAGAGTTAGTCAAATCCGTTAATTTGCAAACGGAATCCGACTTAGATGCCACGGTGGATGTTATGTTTGAATGAAACCAATATGACGTAAAGTTAAAAATCAGAGAAAAAAGACAAAAACGACGTCGTTTTAAATTTATTATACATTAAAAAAATCAAAATTGAAATTTTCGATTTAGTTTTCCGAAAATGTTTGAATCAAAATCAAAACCAAAATTACAAACCTAAACCTACCATGAATCTCCGAAGAAGCGTTAGCATTCGACGATGAAGTCATTCCGATTTAATTTTGAACACCACCCAAATTCTAACTATTGATATTTTTCTCCCACGAAAGAAGATATAGATGATGTATTTTTTTAATGTATAATAAATTTAAAATAACGTCGTTTTTGCCTTTTTTTCTAGATTTTTAACCTTAAATGACGTTGTATTGGTTTCATTCGAACACAGCATCTATCGTGGCATTTGAGTCGGATTCCGTTTGCAAATTAACAAGTTTGACTAATAGAGAAAAAGTCAATGTACTAATTGACCAAAAAACATTATTAAGATATGTATTTATCGATTTTAATAAGTCCAGATACTGATTAACCTATCAAAATTGTTTGGGTATTTATTGATACTAGATAATGGTGTTAAGGTATTAATCGGTCTTTTTCCCTAGCCGAGTGCCTAGATTCGTTAATACACAATGGAACGTAAACGGAGGCCGTCGATCTTTTAAGACTTTACAGATCTCTTATCTTTGAGAACAAGTTTCTATTTTGCTTGTGAAAAGTATGTGATTGATCCCTCTGACTTATGATAAAATATTTTGCATTAAATACCAATCGGTATCGGTATAAGAACATGTTCATAATCATTACCGTAACAGGTTGACTTTCAATTCCTTGAATATATACTTCAAATTTTAACTCCAAATTCTCATTTCATTCCAAAGTAAACTTACTAAGTGACTTTACAAAAAAAATGTAAAGCTACAACGTTTTTATTTTTTTGTTTTGTCGACAAAAGTAACAACGTTTTTGTTAACTAACGTTAATGGATTTAGTGATGTAATTAATTATGTTAGAGGAAAAAGCAATTGTCGATAATTTGTTCGAGGCTCTGATGAGTTAGAGGAAAAAGTACTGTACAAACAGATAGTATAGACACGTAATATGTACTTTATAGTTATCTTATACGGGCTTTTTGGTCAAGGCTTTGTGGTCGAGGCTTCAACTTCAAAAGCGCCTATGCCAATGGGGCGGCAATGATTGGGCCCACCATATTCGATACGTAAAAACAAACTGTGGTCGGTCCACCCTTATTTTTTCAATATTGAAAAATTTCTATTGTATATAACTTAGAAGAAGTCTATGAGAAGATAAAATATAGGTTTCCGTAGAAAATACAAATTGTTTATCTTTGCAGACATTAAGTCAGCATGATATACCACAATATAATCTACCTGAACTTGTTTTTTATTTAATAGCAATATACTTCTATCACCCACTCCATTTTCTCCTCTTGCTTAACACTGAAACTCCTCAAAATAAAAGATGATGTTCAATACTTCCTCTCCCTTCAAAACTGTTACTAGCTCTTTAGAGTCGGGATTCAAATATCATCCTCAAATCTAAGTGTAATTATTATTCAAGTAAGTAACCCACTGTTGTTCTTTTTCCTGAACCCATTGTTATATTTTTCATTTGAAATTAATTTGGCTGGCGAACGATCAGAAAATATTTGATTTTTCTTTTCCTTTTAAAAGTGAACTACATTATTTGGACCAGCCGAATACGGTATAGATTAGACATGCGTACATACACACCGTCCAGAGAATTTATATACATTTTTTTGGGTCAACGTACACCGTCAAGAAATATAGTAATACGTAAACAAATTTTCAAAAATGTTTTCTCTCTCTTATTTCATATCTTTACAATTTACATCATACATTTCCTGATATATACTGATGAAAATTTGACGAAAAAGTGCAGATGCCGTACCTAATTTATGTATATATATACTGTATATATGTAATGTATATGAAAACAAAACGGTGTCGTTCCTTGGGAGGAATAAGACAATGGTAGCCAAGACGTTAATTTTTGCAACGGTCGAGACGTTACTTGGCGCTCTTTTGGTCACTCATGATTCCCACCAGTAGCCACTCTGTTTTTCGGTAGCACGGTTTCGACTTTCTACGTTAATGGCAAAACTATCTTCTCATTTGATCTTTTAAGTATGTAAACACAAGCTTGCGTTTGAGAAATTTTCAATATGCACACGTACGACATGTTCGATACCAGGCAAGTTGAATCCGTATCTATCAAAAGCCAAGGAGGTATGCTATTGTTCGACATGGACATGTTTCAGATAATTGTCTTGCTAATTCATTCATTGATTTGTTTTCCAAATGTGGTTGTGTTGAGAAGGAGAGATTGGTGTTTGATGGTAGAGAGTATGAAGATGTCGTTTCTTGGACTTAAATGTTCTCTTGTTTGTTATATTGGTTTCCGTTCTAGCGGTTGCTTTCGGGGTTCTGAATCTGAATGGCAAAATGGAGAAAGAGCGATGCATGTGTTGAGGAACCTGAGGAGATGTGTGGATTGTCACAATGCGAATTAAGGTCATGGAAAAGGTGATTGGAGTGGAGATCAGAGTTAAAATATTCTTTGAGGTATCATCATTTCATAAAAAGAAAGATCGAGATCTAACCAGGCAATCACAAAAGATGACAAACCTTTATTAATATAACTCAAAAACAGAGGAAAATGCCGTATTCGGAGATTGAACCTACCTCCACGTTCCAGACGCTCCACTACTGAGCTAAGACGACATTGATGGCAAATGAATACATTCATAATCAAAAAGCAGAGTAAGCGATAAATCAATTCTTAAGAAATAAAAAAGCCGTCGTCATCGATAGGTGATAAGCTTAGTCTTGTTTTTCTTGACATGTCAAAGTACAAGAGGCTCCAGAATCTCCCTCATACGTTGAGAAACCTGAAAAATCTGATGAAGTTGCTTTATCTTCGTGGATGCACGAACATCAATGAGCTCCTACAGATTGCTTGCAGGGGAGATGAGAAAATTGGATTTATCTTCGTGATATGGACTTTTGTGAATTCGCGGTATAAATCCTCAGAGAGATATAACACAAGATCATTAATGAAAGATAGCATTAAAAAAAAACCAAAAAAAAAAAGAAACAGTTTTCTGTTTCTGTGTCTAAGTTCCACAGCTTAAAGAAGAGAGTGAATTCAAAAGCGTAATAAAAACAAATGTGATTGATCTACTTTGGAAACTTGAGAAGATTAGCATCGTTCCCCAGGTAGTGAAACGGGAACCTCTGGTTAGCTGGAGATGAAGAACCACCATTGTTATTACCCAGGTGGTCGTGAGTAACAACAGTCTGATCATTGTTACAGTTATTACTCGAATCACCAAAACATTTTGCTTGATGGTTCTGCACTTGTTGCTGATTCATGTTGTTCGTAGTGAGGAGCTTGTCCAGAAACGACCAGTCTCCACCATAATTGTTGTTAGAAGTCAGCCTCAGTAGATTCTGTGAGCATTCAATGTCCGTTGTGTTGATTGACGACACAAACGGTTGTGCTGCTGCTGCTGCTGCTGCTGCTGCAGCCGCGGCTGCTGCAGAGTCAGGGCTAAAGAGCTGAGGAAGATGCATTGACCCGTGGCTCAAAGTGTTTGCAAACTCTTGTAATGGCATGTGTATCTGCCTTCCCATTTGATGATGATGATGATGATCTAGAGAATGTGGGATCAAAGAAGAATGATTGTTTGAATTGGATTCAATGTGATGATGATGATGGTGATCATGATCATTGTTAGTGCTTATGTATTGGTGATGATGATGATGATGATCTTGCTCTTGTTCTTGGTGGAATCCTCTGAAATGGTTCTTCTTCTTGAATACTCTGCAAACAACCCACCCATCTTCCTGCAAATTACGTATACATAAATGATAAATCCCACATTTTGAAATAGGATCTCCAAAATCAGATTTTCATGAAACTAGAGAGACTATTTGATATAATATCGTGCCTGGATTTCGTTTTCGTTATCGTCTAGGCGATATTCGTGCATGATCCATTCGGTCTTTTGGCCGTGAGGAGCACGACCAGTGTAGAAGACAAGAGTCTTACGAAGTCCAATCTTCTTGGAGCTGTTGAGATGTATGGATTTGTCTCTACCAGTAGCCTTCCAAAACCCGGCTGCAGTGGCCCGGTTCGTTCGGGTCCCAGTCGGATATTTCTTGTCTTTGTGGCTAAAGAAGTACCACTCGTTTTGAGGACCCGACCCGATTCTGCATTTCTCTACATAGAAGATACACACAAAAACAAATTTAATATTTATATAATGAAAATGAAAATTTATTCAGTTATTATATATGAATACATGGCTTACGGCGATGGGTTGTTATATGTTTGCTATGTGAAAAACTATTGGCTTATTTTGAGGGTATAAATACGTAATAATGTTATGACACTACTCCTAGTCATATACTACAAGACATTACACTTTGTCTTTTGTAACTATTTTAAAAGACATGAGTGAGTAGACAAGTTTGTCTCTTTCTTGATGTACATGTACACACGCACGTATAAGGCTTCATGGCTCCATAAAAACAGGAAAATAATTTATAAGGATATGAAAACTGATAAAACTTAATTGAAAGACATCATAGGTAGATACATGTTTCCATGGGGACACAGACAAAACCCTAGACAACATTACCCAATCTATGTATTTATCCTTTGACATCTAACTTGTAGTCTTGTGCAGAGACAACAACATGATCCCCCAAATTTTATCTATCTGATCTGCCTCGCTCTTAACAGAATTAATTAGACTTATATGATGTTAATAATTGTGATAGTCTAAATATAATTGCTGATCAATAAAAAATAATCTGTCATTAAATGTGTGAATTAGGTGGTGATACTCATAGTTATTAAGAACTAAAAGAGCTAAATATAAGTGGATTATAAATTGTACCTTTAAGTTCCCAAGGTTCAAGTTTGTTGAGATCAACTTCTCTAATAACATCTAAATCAATCGGTTCATAAGAAACCTTCTTCTTGAGGTAATAATATAGAAGTTCCTCTTCCGTTGGATGAAAACGGAAACCCGGAGGCACCGAAAGCTGTCCTCCTCCGGCCACCGTGGACGACGACCCTATCTCCATTATCCGTACTCTTCTTTAAGTAAATCAAAGATGCTTCCTTTTTCTCCTTTGCCCTAATCAATTATAGATGATCAAGAACACAAATATATTGCATTAAGGTAAAGAAATAAATGACCAGTGAATGGGCTGTCGACCATGTAAGAATCCAAGAGATTTTCAAGGTATGATTTTGTTTTGGCTATAAAGTAAAAACCCTAGTTTTAACATGCATGCACATATTCATAAAGAACAAAAGGGCTCTTTTTTCCTCACTAAGAAAAGCCGGAGCATTCTTACATAGGAATGGATAAATATACTTGAATATCCCAAAAGAAACATGAAGCTGCTGAAAACCGAACGGTTTGTCTTCTTAAAGAAGAGAGGGTTGGTGAAAGACTTAGTCATATTCTTGAGTAATCAAAAGAGAAGAAATGAAAATAGAGAGATGCTTGAAGTGAAAAGTACACATATATATATATACGAGGGTACTGTGTGAATGAGAGTGCGCATGTGTGTGTATATATGTATATATATGTAAGATGCAGATGATGATGCTGCTGACAACAATGAAAGATATATATGATGGCTGAGGAAAGGAACCGAACCTTGGAGGCCGGAAAGTATTGCTTCTGTTAGAGGCAAGAGGTAGAAGACAATGAAAGAGAGAAGGCAATGAAGCAAGTAAAATGAATTTCTACAAAACTGAAGATATCTTAGCTTCAAGGGCACGATGTTTAGGGTTTCTATCTCTCTCTCTTTCTTCCTCTTTGAGATAGAAGGGATGATGAGAGAGAGAGAAAGAAAGACTTGGGCTTCTATGGATTAGTGCCACTATTATTTCGTATAATAAATTTAATAAAACAAAGCTGGTCACAGAAATATATGAGATTAATTGTTTTATTGTATATATGATATAGAGGCAATTTCCATTATAACTTTTTGCTTGGTATGTATTTTAAACTAGATATATATCTATATAGGTGTTATATATACATCAGCTAAAATAGATATCATCTATACAATATGGAACTTCTTATATATCGTATGAGCAAACTTTTTTGGAGTTTCATCATACAGCATATATATTGATTTTTTTTGTTGGTTGTATTATATTTTGCAAATCACTTTTGACTTTCCAATTGTACTTCTTCCTAACTTTAACATTTTCTAATACCAATAGTGTTCTTTTTCTTTGACAATATGTTTCGTTTTATCCAATCAATATCCACTTTTGCAAATGTATATCAAGTTCTACGACTTACTTACTTTTTGCTAATCGGGTGTATAGGTATACAAATATAAATGTATAAAGAATGTGTATATCTCTAGTAGAGGAATATGGTTAAATATGAGGAATATAATCTAGTCACCATGGATTACAGCTGTTTTTTAATTAAGACTGACTAATTTGCTTTGAAAACAAGTAGAAATCGATTTATAACATGGTAAATATTATATGATATAAGATCTGGGTATGTATCCCAAGGAAGAAACAAAACAAGAATTGAAGCTTCTATACCCTCAAATTGCAGTCAAATGTTGGGAAGAAAAATGATGTATCGTACCTTGAATTATGCTCCCACTTACTTTTTTTATTGCATCAATTTCAGTGCAGTTTCATTAAAATTTTAGTACTATAAGATTTTATTAAACCAAGTCTTGATGCGATTTATATATACAAATGACATAAAAGTTAGCTAAAATTTGTTCCCTGAATACCAAATTATTTAGTTGCATAAATTATGAGACAGCAATGGAAAGATTAGCTATATGATTGAGCGTATAGTATGATACATTTCCACCGTATCTTTTAGTTATTTCTTAGCATTTTCTTAGCACCTTAGCATTAATTTTTGTCACACAAGCTTCTTATATTAGTTCAAGGTTGGAATATAAACACATAATTTAGATTATACACTTACACAAACTACCAAGCTTATAATGTGCTACAAGTAATATAATTCACCTATCTTTTTTGTTGTTGTTCTAATCAGCACCCCAAAATATCAATATAAGAAAAATTCAATATGCAAAACAAATAAATATGTAGACTTTGAGTATTGGACAAAAGATAGAAGACGAATTCGAATGCAAAAGAGAAGAAGAAGCAAAATCCTGAAAGGCTGTGGAGAGAAGCACGTGATGGTCCAACACCAAATCCACAATTCAAGGTCCCTCGTTTGACCTAAACTTGTCTTGAGATTCGCACCAAATTTTGATTTTTTTTTTCTCTTCTTCTTCTTTTTATTTCATACAAAATATTTTATGGAAAAAATACAAATCTGTTATTATGGTAACTTTAATTTCCTAAATTCCATGTAAGTAACATACATGAAACACATAAAAACATTGGATTCTCACGGTAAATCATCTCTTCGTAACAATTTATGAAACTTACAAAATTTTTGCCCAATACTAATAATAATTATCTTATTGAGATGTGCCGTTGCCTTCACGAAGACGTCATGCATTAAACACTTATTAATGAAGGGTTTAAATTTTAATCATGTAGAGATACCAACATGTTCTCTGAAACTTATATTGATATTTTATAATACCCATTATGGCTAAGTGTCTCACAGCATACATTAATTTACGCTCCTAGTAGCTAGTAATTAGACTATTAGTATATATATATAAAAAAAGATAGATGAGTGTGTCGTACTTGTACACAGTTTTCTTTTCAGGTGAATTACTAGATCATATCACAGTTTCTAAAATTTATATCAACCAATGAACCAAATATATGATAATTACACTTTAATTAAAGAAAAAAATGCAAACTAATTGTATAGTATTGTATCTTATACGTCATACAAGTGTTTATAATTGGTGGCTAAAGTCCGACTCTTGAGGAGGGCCTTAAACTACAGTCTATACGGATTTGAAAATACGTCCTTCTATAGAGAGCCCTAATGCCAAAGAAATCTCCAGAAAGTTTTTATTTTCAGGTGGAAATTATATAGACTCTCTTCTTCCTCTCCTTTTTGTTTTTTTTTTGTTTTTTTATACCATTCAAAATAGATTCTAAAATTGATAACTCGCATACTTATAACTATCTAAAAATCATATTTAAAGAATAATAAACAAAATCGAAAATACTTAAACTACTTTAACAATTGCAAACTTTTTAAACGCATGAAACGGTTCCAAAACATATACAAATTAGATGTTTTATAACTCACAATTAAATCTTATCAATTAAAATTAACAATTTTTTAAATATTTTTTTTTTCAAAACTGAATTATTCTTTTCAATTATTTTAGACAAATTCAGACGTGCAAACATTATATAATAAGATGCTCGCAATGGCTAAAGTAAATGTTTGTCGAAAAAAATGCTCGCAATGGCCTAGTGTTATTATGTATTTATACTTCTTAACCCTAAATTATCTTTGCTTTGTCCATATCAACCCATTACTTTCATAATCACCATTACGCCCAACTATTAAAATCGATGAGCAAAACGAAGTCGTTTCACACAGCTCGTAGAAAATTCCCTTGTTCAAGTAAAATCTCCGATGATTGACTAAATTATATTCCTCCGGGTGGTTCAGCGTCGGCAAAGTTAGCACGACAATCAGCGTTTCGATCTTCGAATCATAAAGGTTTGATCGCCGTGCAAGGATAATCTCCGGGGGGGGGTAAGCCTTTATTAGGTTAATTTCACGATGTAATTTAGGTCAATTTCGTCGGATTGGCGAAATTTTTCCCATCTTCCCTGATCATAAATATCGCAGATTTTGGGCTAACTGGCTGATTCCTTGCTCATCTTACTGGGAATTTCCTCTCTTTTTTATTGAATTTTCTTCTACGAAGCAGTTTAAAGGTTTATTTTGACAAAGGTCGAGGTTTTGTGTCTGTGCTTATGATTCTTCTATCGGAGTATGATTTTCGACACTGCATTGTTGCTAACGTTGGCTAAAAGTTTCCAGATTTGACGCCTTTTAGTGAAAATTTTCTCTTAAAACGGTTTATGGTTATTGTGTCGAGATTCTTGTAGAGATGTAAGATATTTCCTTGCTTGATAAGAGTATCGTTGTTTAGAAGCTAGTTGCAGCTAGTTTTCATGACCATACAGTATATACTTATTTGAGACACTTGTGATTCTCTTAATATATTATAATTTGCTCTCTCTTAATTGGGTAGGAACTTGTTCCAGGACAATGGCGTCTTCTTCGGATGCATGGATTAGAGAGTACAATGAGGCTTTAAAACTATCTGAGGATATAAATGCCATGATGTCAGAAAGGAATTCATCGGCTTTAACGGGGCCTGATGCTCAACGTCGTGCTTCAGCAATTCGAAGAAAGATCACCATTTTGGGGACCCGATTAGACAGTCTTCAATCCCTCCTTGTTAAGCTTCCTGGGAAGCAACATGTGTAAGCAACTTTTAATATGGTTTGCCTGCAACAACTGTCAGACCCCAAATTAGACAACAGTTAGTTTCATGTTGGTCTTGACCTATGTGATCATGATATATGTGTATGCCACTGTTGATACACAGGTCAGAGAAAGAGATGAATCGTCGCAAAGATATGGTTGGGAATTTGAGAATAAAGGCAAATCAGGTGGCGTCTGCTCTGAACATGTCAAACTTTGCAAATAGAGACAGCTTGTTCGGCCCAGAAATGAAGCCGGATGACGCAATGAACAGAGTCTCTGGCATGGACAACCAAGGCATTGTTGGATTTCAACGACAAGTTATGAGAGGTAGGCTGTGTTATGTCACATTACGCTATGACCATAGTAAAGATATTGGCTTCTGTATTAATTTTTCTTTGATTGCTTTTTTTTTTCCCCATGAGTAGAACAAGACGAAGGGCTCGAGAAGTTGGAGGAAACAGTGATGAGTACCAAACACATAGCTCTCGCTGTCAATGAGGAGCTCACTCTGCAGACAAGGCTTATTGTATGTATCTGCTGTTTTACACTGTTTTTTCCTGCTACATTTTCGTGTTCTAATATATCTGACTTTCCTGCATGCAGGATGAGCTAGACTACCATGTTGATGTTACCGACTCCCGCTTACGGGTAATTATATTCATTGAACAAGTTGATCTTCATAAATCGTGAGCTTAAGTTGTTCCATTGATAAAAACGTATTTTAGGATGTCCAAGAACCTCTCCGTAGTTGCTTTTGGGATCTTAAATAGCAACATCAATAGTTGAATGTGGTTACCTTTTGAATAGGATTTGGTTCGCATTTGGCTTTGGATTGATGTGACCTGATTGTGTGTTCTGAATGAAAACAGCGTGTGCAGAAGAGCCTTGCGGTGATGAACAAGAGCATGAAAAGCGGTTGCTCATGCATGTCTATGCTCTTGTCAGTGCTTGGAATCGTTGGTCTTGCTCTTGTGATTTGGCTACTGGTTAAGTACCTGTAATGCCAACATGATGATTCTTTATGAAAGTTTTATCTTGTTCACTCGGCCTCTCCTGGTTATTGTTGTCCCTTTCCTCTTTTGTGCTCTTGTTTTTCTTTCCCGTCCATTGATTCTTCTGCTGTGAGGTCAAAGAAGAATATCGCTGAAAAAAGTATATAAATCTGTATTGCCTTCGTATGTTGACGAATTGTAATCAAAGTTGACATTTGTCTCTGTATAAAGATATGGCACTCGTACTTGGCTCAAGAAAAAAAGGTCGTATCTATCAATCACTTGCAGATGAATTAAGAACTAATGTGGGCTTGTACGATGCAGAGACATAATCCGTATAGATCGAAAAAGCCCAATAAGCGTAGATAAACAGTTTTTGTTCTGAGTCTTTTAGTGGGCTCTCTCGAGCCGTGGACGATTCCTCCATAGCCTATCAAAATAAATATGGAGGGAAAACAAGGTTTTTGAATTTTTTTTTTTTTAATTATGAAGCCCATAACCACATCACGTTGCTTACATAGGAATTCCACTGTGTAGAAATTGAAATTGAAATTCGTTTTACTAAGACGAAAAAATAAAGAGAAGAAACCCAACGGTCACTTCAAGCGCATTCAAGACTTTTTTTCTCATTTTTTTTTTTGTTCATAGGAACAGATGGTGGAATCATCGGAGCTGAGCTATGAACAGATTCGTTTGAAGAGGGTGGAAGAGAACAAAAAGAGAATGTTTGAGCTTAATCTCAACAAGCTCGCTCAATCTCTCCGCGTCTCTTCTGCCAAGCCTTGTCCAGTTATTGTTTTTTTTTTTTTTCTTTTCTCTTCTATTCTCTTTATATTTCTGGAATCAACCAATTTTTTATTTTTGGTTTTATCGTTGGGAATGTGCAGGCTAAGACAAGGATGCAGCGTGTTCCGGTGGACTTGTCGGAGGTCAGGAGGTCAAACCGGCCGAAGAATCCGCCTCCGAGTTACAGAGAGGTCTTTTCTACCATTTATCTTTCACTTACTTTAGTTGTGAGCTATTGGGTTTGTGGTTTTTCTCCAATTTGATGAGTAATTGCTCTCTATATCTTTTGTGCAAGTTTTCTTATTTTGAAGCTCAAAAGTGGGTGACGAATCAGAAAGTTTTCCCACTCTTGTATTTAATCAACTGAGGAGATACACTATAACATAAGTAGATCTTGTTGTTAGCTTTTTAATACTAGTAATGAGAGAGTATTCTTGGTCCGAGAATCTTGAAGTCAAAAAGTCTTTTTTTTTTTTTTTTTTTTTGAACTTTTGAAGTCAAAAAGTCAAAACTCATAATCAGACTTGTTTGATCCTTATTTGCAGATGGGGCTAGAACCTCTGGAAAGGCCAAGAAGGTTGACCAGTCCACACTCTATATCAGACCATATTTGTCCAAAACTATTTCATGGGATTTATCAGTTAGTTGTTTATGTTCTTTGCAGGACCTATCAAAGAAGAGATTTGCTGAACCGCGTGTATGCCTCAGACGAGGCAAGAGTGTATGCAGTCCACAAGGCAGAGATGCTTCAGTCAAGCTTAGAACCTGGATTCCCAAGCTTTGTTAAGTCAATGCTCCAGTCACACGTAACCGGAGGATTTTGGCTGGTATATATGAAGTTAAATGGAGATGCTAAAAGAAACTTGAAAATGCTAAAAGAAGTCTGATACTTATTAGCCTTGGTAAGTAAACTCCGAAGATTCTTATGTGTTTTGTTTCTGTTTTTGCAAACAGGGCTTGCCGCATCAGTTTTGCAGGACACACCTGCCACACCGCGATGAAATGATCACTTTGGTTGATGAAAACGATGAGGAATTTCTGGCCAAATATCTTGCTGAGAAGAATGGTCTTAGCGGAGGCTGGAGAGGTTTCGCCATTGATCATCAGTTAGTCGATGGAGATGCTCTTGTGTTTCACCTTATCAATTCAACAACGTTCAAGGTAAGGAAATCTTGATTTGTTGTAAAATAGACCAGTAGAGAGTTTAGAGGCAAATGACACTTTTAAACATTGGTGTTGAACATATCGTTTGTTCAGGTGTATATCACTAGGGTATATGATGAAGCAAACAATGATTCAGATAGGAATGATAAAGAGAATGAAATTGAAATAAACAAGAAACAAGAGGAGAATTGTTCTGAAGCTGGTAGGCTGCGAAGCTGCAGTGGTAAAAGGAAAAGAGGAGGTAGTAATGAATGTGTCATATATATATGTATATCTCTTAATAACGGTTCGATAAAACTAAAGTTGTTGATTGATGTGTGCAGGCAGGAAGTAGAGTTTGAAGGTCGGACTAGGACTTCAATGGAAGGATGTAGTTTAAACAAGGGTGCCTAAAAAGAAAACCCTTTTTTCTTTGGTGTCGGATGAGCAGTGAAGTTATGTATGTGATGGGGACCATTACGGCAAATATTTTGGTAGCTAAGGGGTGTTATCGGAGAGTTGATTTATAAAGATTTTTAGAGTTTAAGATTCTATAGTTATTGGTTTGTGGATTTTTACATTCTTAATAGATTCATCTGTTATTCATTTAGAGATTATAAAAATCAGTTGTTATTGATATGATGATTTTTATAATTTAATCAAAATCCATTGTTATTCAAAAAGTCTGCATTTTAATGATTCTATGATTCTGTTATAATCTAGTGTTATTGGCATAATGATTCTTTGTAATTTAATTCATAAATCATGATTCTCAAAATACTACCTATATCCCTTGGATTTTCAAAATCTGTCATATTAAAAAATTCTTAATAGATTGTTTAAATCCATAAAACTCTCTCTAAATTTTACAAATCCAACAAAACTCTTAAAAATTGACAAATCTCATGATTTTTAAAATCAACTAAAATCTTCATAAATCCAACTCCCAATAACCCCCAAGTTGATTTATATGAAACGTAGGCAGGAGATATCTTGCACGATTCCTGACCTCTTACGATTATATGTGTTGAGTCATGTAAGCATTGTAGTCTTCACTGCTTTTGAAGCTAATGTATAAAGATTGCATTAAATTTAACGGGCCTGAACGAGGTTAAATTAGCTAAATATTTTGAATCAGGCCTGCAAAATTCTGGCCCATTTTAACATCTCTATAAATTAGATCACAAAATTTAATTTTGAAGGAATTTCATAAGAATAAAGGCTTTGATTGGTAACTTTGCGGAATGGCGGAATTGCGGAAAAAATTTTGCGGAATAGATTAAGCGATTTATAAGTCGCTTTTCTGCGGAATGACTTTTTCTTTGTATTTTTGTTAAGCAAAAACGCAGTCTGTGTTTTTGTGTGTATTTTTTCATTATGCGGATTTTTGTTGATTGGCAAAAAACCTGCGGAATTGTGTTTAAAAACGCAATTCTGCCATTCCGCAGTTACCAATCAAAACCCAAAAGTTGAGAGAGAAATTAGGCGATAGATAGATAGATAATGGTGCCTCGTCGTACTCGTCTTCCACCAAGGATAACGAAGGAGTCGGAGGAGGCTCGTATCGCGAGAATGGAGGAGTATTGGCCTCAAGTGTGGGAGTCCGATGTAATTCGTTGGAGATGACTTTGTCTTGTTTGTTTTTCGCTGCTTTAAATATGTTTTGATTTGCTTATACAAGATTGCTCCTCTAATTGGCAGGGGTTCGATATTGAGCACGTGAAGAGAATAAGTGATGGTTGATAGGTTTTAAATGCGAAGATGATGATTATCCCGTTGTTGTCGACCTCTATGCTAAGATGGGCCTTCATCAATACAATATGCGCAAGGTAAATTAAATATAGTCGATGATCTCTGTTCTGATCATTTTAATTAATAGTTTTGCTTATTCTTGACTTGTTTCTTGCAGTAGATCCCTCTACCGATGATCACCATGTTACTTTTCAGACTAGTGTTTTCGAAAATTCATTTAATAGTTTCAATGTCCAATGTAACCTTGCTAGACCTAAAATTGAAGGTAATAAATTTCTTCTCTCTATAGCAGTCCGGAGTTTCCCTCATCCTGATTGTTTATTATTATAAGCAAATTTTCTGAATCTCTATAGCGACCAAGGTTAACTGGAAACGAAGAAATTTACACCGCAATTTCACCGTGCCTGAATGTTGGCCGTCAGATGAGGATTTGGCTGCTGACAAAAGACCGATTTTACGTGGTAAATGCATGGATCATATCTTATAAGGATCTGTAAAGTAATTCATGATATGCTTTCACTACCTAGCTAGTGTGTGTGTGTGTGTGTGATGTTTTTGCTTTTGCAGGTGCAGGAATCTGAGTTGAAAGATAATGACTGGATTCGCCTCTATATGGAACTTGCATTTGTCACAACCAATCGGAAGGATGACGACAATGTATGTCTTTTGCTTTTGCATTAACTTTTGCAATGACGACATAACACTCTGGAGTGTGTTTCTCTTTTAGGTTGAAAGATTTCGTTTGTTGTTGTTGCAGCACAAGCTGTCCGAGTTGGAGATTGTCAAGGTAGTGGTAGAAGCCCGTAATAAGAAACTCAAGGGAGCCATAAACAAACTCAAGGGAGCCATAAACGCAAATATTTACATAGAATATACGCAGGACTTGGGCGAGAGTCGTCGTAAGTATAGAACTAAAATCAGAAGAGTCTTTGATGTGAGAACCGGACTCCTTAATCTTGTCGGTGACGATCAGGTTCTTGGTCTCGTAGGCCACGACCAGGAACTTAGTCCCGTGGGCGCACAGTCAGTACCTTAGGGTTAATTTATATTCGTTGTGTCAATGGAGGAGGATAAGGAATATGCAAAGAGGTTTTGTAGATTCAAAAAATATCACCAAGTGTTCCATGCTTTAAAAAATTAGCACGGCATGCTAAACTAAACTCAGCTATAAAATCCCCCAATTTGGCAATCAAATTCTACAATTTTTTTGTTTCTCATCGGTTATACTTTGGTTTTTTTTTTCACCAGTAAAATACAAGGAGAAAGAATGATACTATTACTATAACACGAGGCAATTCTGTGGTTTTTGCGAGATTGTCTCTCGCCTTAATATACAATTTACCATTTCATTGACAAGAAAAGAGGACCTATGGGATGATTGGTGACGACGATGGTGTTGTGGCTCGAAGGAGTTGTTGCAGAAACCGAGCTGCAAGACGTTGGCCAACACCGCCTGCAACACGCCCTCCAAGTCTTCGTGCTTCCGGTTGTTGTAGCACCTGATTAACAAACAAAGGAGTTTAGAACATATAATCAAGCCACCTTATACAGTAGGTCAGTTGCAAATAAAAATGTCAAATGATGTATTACCTGAACTATTGGCTGCAAAATAGCTGGGTCAAAGCTTTCTGAAGATTGAAGAAGGCTCCATATTCTTGAGACCTGGTCCCGAAGCTCAAGCGTGCTTTCTAGTTCCGTGGCACTCATTGTTAGAGGGCCATTCCCGTTTCCACTGAAGACGAGAGATCTCAAAAACTCAGGCATGGAATTGTATGTATCAACAACAGAGCCCAGAGCAATTGCTTCACTGACTCGTACAGCTTCTTTAATTACCAACAGTCGAAGTTCTTCGCCATTTGGATCCAGCAGCAGCTTCAATACAGGTTGTAGAGCATCTTTCGCTGAGAAATCCCTATCTTTACTTCCCTGTTGTAGAAGGTTCTCAAGTCTATTCCACCTAAACTTGCCATCTTTGAACAGAAGCTCAATAAGGGCATCTCTTAGATACGGGTTTGGATCAGTGAGAAGCCTTTTGGCAAAATATGGGTAAGAAGCAGCTAACACTTTGAAATTGGGATCTGCGTAAAGTGCCAAACCTTCAAGCACAGTAAGCGACCTCAAGATCAAGGCATAGTAGGCCGGGACATTAAACGGATATTGATAGAAGACAGCACCTAGACCATCAACCAAAGTTTTGAAATTGAGCTCGCTCACGGTATAATTGAGTGCATCATCAAAGAAGTCTCTGAGGGCTGGTACGATTGGGGTAACATCCACATCAGGCGATAAGAACTTCAAAGCGTAGTAATCTCGGGCCATGGCTTCGTAATCTCGGTTGACCAAATGAACAACATGACCTATGATAGCAAATCTAGCTTCCTCTGGTGTCTCACTCATCATGCCAAAGTCTAAAAAAGCAAGTTTCCCATCAGGAGTTGCCAAGAGGTTACCAGGATGAGGGTCAGCATGGAAAAATCCATACTCTAAGAGTTGCCTCAGGCTACACTGGATTCCTGTGTTAACAAGATCCAGAACCTTCAAACCCTGACTCTCAATGGCAACTTGCTCGTTCAATTTAGTTCCCTCAACCCATTCCATTGTTAGCACCTTGCGGCTCGTGTAATCCCAGAATATATCAGGTACAAGAACATCTGCTTTGTCAGCATAGAGTTTCTTAAACCTCCTAGCATTTTGGGCCTCCTGGACGTAGTTTAGCTCCTGATAAACTCTGCAGGCAAACTCATCGATGAGGGCGAGGACATCAGTAGTGATGAAGTCTACATACTTGTTTATGAGTTTCCCAACTCCTCTAATAAGGTAGAAGTCAAGACCAATGGCTTCTTCAATTCCAGGGCGTTGGACTTTGACAGCAACCACCTGACCCGAATACCTAAGCTGAGCTTTGTAAACCTGGCCAAGACTAGCTGCTGCGATCGGCTCTGGGGATACAGACGAGAAAATGGATTCGAGAGACAAATCCAACTCTCTCTCTATGCAAGCAAAGGCCTCTGCATCAGGGAAGGTTGGCAAAGCATCCTACTTAGGCACACATAGAAGAAATTAACAAAGTTAGAGAGATGTTGTCAAAAAACAACAACAACAAAACAAAAGTCTTAAAAAGAGGTGGACCTGAAGCTCTGAAAGTTCTTCAAGGTAATCCGGTGGACAGAGGTCGGGTCGGGTGGATAGACCTTGACCTAATTTAACGAAAGTAGGACCGAGACGAGTGAAAATCCGACGGAGCTCACCTGCTCTCTTCTTCATGTTCTGCACTAGCTTGCCTTGCCTCTGATCAATCCCCAATCTCAGCGCGAAACCACCCAAAGCTGCTAATATCTCCACACTTCTCCGCAAAGCCTAAAGTCCGAATTTTGGTAATGCATCATCTCTCTCTTAGTTTCATTCACCTCTCTTTTCTTGTTTTTTCGTTTTAACATTCAGAATTTTTGGTAAAAACTGACCTTGAGGGGCTGAGAGCCGTGTTTTCTGGCGATGAGCTCCGGAGAATAAACAGAAGCATCAACAGCACGGCCCAAAGCTCGCGCCTCCGCTTGAAGATCATCGGCGAGATCAGCCCGTCGGTATTGAACAACCGGCGCCGTTGTCGCCCTCGGTGGTGGGGAAGGAGTAGCCGTCGCTCCATCTTCCCTGGGCCTAGCTTGAACCAGAGCCGCACGCGCTAATCTCCTCCGGTTCACCAAGAAATACTTAGATTTACCGCCATTTCTTCTCGAATTGCATAACGAAACACAGTCACCGACTCGAGTTAAACCCAGCGACTGACCAACCACCAGACTCATCGTGTACGCCCCGCGAAACGAGAGAGAAGAGAGAAGAGAGAGAGGAGAGAATTCAGATTGTGATTGCTCAGCCAGTAATAGCCATGAAAGAAGAAGAAGAAAGAAGAGAGAGAGAGAGAGATGAGGTGATATTTATTCCCTATTTATTTACATTTATTTATGGGATTAGAAGAGTTTTGGGTTACTTACTTCCGATTCAACTCAATAAAACAAGGTCCACACTTTTGGCGTGCCGTGACGTTCTCTATTTCTTACATAACTCAACGACACACACAAAAAAAAAAGAAGGAAATTTAGTTAATTGAGACAGAGACAGAATTTAATACGAAACCTACAGAACGAGATTCGTGGGATTGAGCCAGCCATGGCATCAAAGTTTTGTTTTTCCTCTTTTTTTTCTTAAGCTTGTGTGGATGTAATTAGCCAAACAATATCCCCACCAAGGTTCAGAGTAACAACACAACACAGTCCAGTAATCTGACGACTACTACTACTACTCAACATAGTTCTTCGGAACGATCCAGTATGTTTTCTATATGTACACCAACGGCTGCTTCACTAATATATGATATGCCTGTGAGTGTGATAACTGATAACAACTAGGTTTCTCGTCTCAGATAATTAGCCGCGGTTATTAAAATTCCCTCTTCTAGTGAAAGGCATTCGTTCTTCTGCCAACAAAAAATAAACATGGTTTAATGGGTGCAGGGAAACAAATAATAAAAAAAGCATATAATAGTGGACAGTCTTGATTATTAATATGTTGTTACCATGGTCTTGCTCAGTGTTATCCTCATCATCATAATCTCCGTTGTTACTTGTGAAGAACGGTGTTAGGTAGTTTCTGTCTAGTTCTGTAAATGACGCGGCGCTGCATAAACAAAACAAAACAAAACGAATGGGATTTTTTTCTCTAGTGTTTTATATAATACAGTAGATAGAAACTTGAAAGCGGACTTGATTTTCAGAGTTTACGTTAATCAGTGATTTACCTCTTATGGAACTCTCTTAGTTTTGTCCTGAATCCACTCCCTGATGGTGAATCTTCATCATCATAACTTGTCATGAAACGATTGTTCACCACCTCAAAGCCCTGACAATAAGAAAAACAAGAAGAAGCACATTAATCGAGAGACCGGAAATAGCTTCACATTGAGGACAAAAATGTGACATCTTTTAGACACATGACGTCTCTGTATGACGACCAAATCGACTTACATCACCAAGGGATGTATCATGGCTATCGCCTACAACCTCTAGGGCTTCAAGCATTGTACCAGTGGATCCTCCAATTAGCAACACCTGAAATCAGTTCCAGTAACATCAAGGATCACATAAAACGCAATTAATATCTGGCTCAGCTATCAGCAACAGCAACAGAAAACCCTTTGATTGATAGATCCTAAACAAGGATGGCTTACCGTCAGAACAACAATGGCTGTCGTTGCTGTGAAGATGGTTTGACCATGTCCTTCTGGAAGATCATGAACAGATTGTAGAGCAAGAGCAAAAGCCATAGCGCCTCGAAGTCCTACGAGTCCGCATGTCCTGTTACTTCTTACCGAGGAATCGGAGATGATAGCTACATATGGAAACAAAGAGCAGTATCTTACCACTGTACCAAAGTGCTTTTTGATGCGTCATTGGTATTTTCCTATGAGCAGGTCGTGCCAGGTTGACCAAATATCCACAACCAAACACATTAGCTGCCCTGCGTAAGACACAAAATATGCCAACGAGTAACAGTATCAGGCACCCAAAACAAAACACAAAAATGCAATTTGGAAATGAATGTAACTATTGAGACACACAAACATGATGTGGAAATGTCCTGAAGTGAAACAAAAAAGCATACCTCGCAATAACGATAAACAGCTGAGTTTTGACACAAAGGATAAAAGAAAGTTAAGGAACGATAGCAGTTTATATATACTAAAGAAATAGTTGAATTCCAGATCAGTAAAACTTGAGTCAGAGGATACAATAGAAAAAAAGATGAATCCCAAGTGTGACCAACTATGCTTTTCCATGGCAATATCAAAACCCATGTAGATGAACCTGCAGTTTTGATCATTTGAAATTATAAGGTCAGGTCATTGACGCATAAAAAAAAATATCTACCATCAAAATGCATAAGAGTGTAAATACATACACAAATGTCTCTGCCAGCGAAGATATCAGATGAAAGAATGCAGACACAAATCGCTGAGAATTTACAGACAAGTTTGAGTAGGTATAATGCTTCATGACCTGAAAGGCAGAGGTGGTTTCCATTATACTACTTTACTTTTGACTGAGAATCATAACACACAGAATTCATGTAATCGAATGAAAACTCACAATCCCAGTAAATAGAATCGATACAATGCCAGATAGACTGAGACCCTCAGCAAGCATGTATCTAGCATAAGGAAAACAAAGTTAACAAAATGCACAACTTCTACGAGGGTCAATCGAAGAACAAATACAGTTAATTAGGGAGAGAAGTTCCAAAGTTACTTACGAGAAATATGGGAAAAGCACAAAGAGGCAGCACTCCAAGTTCTGCAAACTAAAAGCGAGAGTCAGATTAAAATAAGTCAATGCTGACAATTAGAACCCGAAATAAAAAAAAATTAGAGAAAAAACTAGTCACTCACTTATCAACATCCAGCCCTGCATACTTGAAGAGGTGCTTTGCATTAAGGCTAACAACTCGTGTACGAGTATGGAATACAGTAAAAATGTTTCATAGGAAACTAAAACCTAAAAAAGGATATGAGAGCAGATGTAAATCCAACTCCAACCCCTGCAGAAGAATACATTTGTCTCTTTAAAACCCATAGAGCACCGATATATGAATATATAATGACATAGGAAAACGTCGAGATGCACGAAATGTCATATTTAGTCTGATATTCATCTGTTATTTTTCTTAGGTAAGCATTCTCAAACTCTAGCGTTACCATGCCATTTCAAGTCAAAAGAGCCCAACGATGCATTAGGTATAGAGACAAAGAGAAAGGTCGGCAGATGATAAAAGCGAACCTGCAGACATTGAACCGATAAAGGTTTCGAGAAACCTGACTACCACCATAAAGATATTCTGTCCAGATGAGTGACTTCTCACCAAGGACATTGTCCTGCATCCCAATTTATAGCCTCGTTAAAATATCTTAACATTAGACTATCGTCTTTCACAGCATATCCTGATCAGCTTACATACCTGTAGAGAGATATGGCCATCTGCCAAAAGCAACATAAGAAAGAGAAAAATCTGATAAGTAATGTGATATTTTCCATCCTAGTATAAGGAATCAGAAATCACTACTCAGAAACTACTAACAGCATCATTCAAAACTGATTCTCCAAACACCAGGGCATACAAATTCACATCGGAGCCAAGTTCCTGCAAAACAATACATAAGTAAGGAATGGTAAAAATATACTGTTAAGAAAATTGAGAAACTCCCAGTAAAGCAGTAAAGTTAAGTACCTGAAATATGGACAAGACAGTGACAGGATCAGTGGCTGAGATAAGAGAGCCAAACATGAGACACTCAACGAATGGAAGTTTGTACATGAGAAACATCACACCGCCAAGGTACCTTCAATAGAAAAAGAACTTATGGATAACGGAATGAGGCCTTATCGGTCAACAAACAGAAGATATTCAGAGGACAGAGATGCATACACTAGCACGCCTGTGACCATGGAAGCTACGAAAGTTCCAAGTACGGAGAAAGTGACAATGGCTCCAAAGTTTGAAAAGAATGGTTTCTGCATAAAAACACCAACGAAAATGTAAGAATCGTCAATAATTCAAAAGCAAGGAAGCGATCCCTGATGGTAAAAGAAGAAAACCAATAAAGACATGAGAGCTCTATGCACTTACGGGTTGTAGACTGAATCCTGACTGGGTGCAAACAAGTACGTCAAGGAAAACAACATATTTCGTTGCCAAGTTAAGATTTGAGAACCATGAAAAGATTATGTCACAAATGTAAACAAAAGGCAAGAACAGTCGCAGATACAAACTCGATTAAGGATATAATATAATGGGTGGCAGCAGAAACAGAAAGAAGAACTCGTCGTGGAAATTGAACCATGTCCTGTCAGGTAAATTGAAACAAGATGCGCAAAATAATAAAATAAAAAAGGATTAGCAGTGGACAATACTTGCATACAAATTCGTGTATGTATATGTGAATAGTTACACTACTTTAATTTCCAGGTTAGTTGAGAAGGGCCAGAAAAATAGCAATAAAAAATGCGAATATACTTTTAAAAAAATGGAAAGAAGTTCAACGAACCTTATGCTAGTCTCCGTGTTCGAGATGTTCGCCAAACCACCAACGATCAACCCTGAATTTCACAATGAATCAAACAAAGGATTCGATGGAAACGGGGAAAATCGAGGAGGACGATCGCAATGCAAACGAGTAAGAAGAAGACGGAAAAACAAACCGATGAGAAGCGAAGCACTAGCTTCGGGTAGATAATAGAACTTATGACGGCGAAGGACATGACCGAGTACAAAAGAGAGGACAAGCATCATGATCTGAAGCAAAATCCCAACTCCGGCGGCCTGCTGCTGCTTCTCTTGGCCTTGCGGATCGTGAATCGCCGGCGAAATCTGCAGCTCCGACATTACGCCTTGCAGAAATAAAATTCTAGGGTTTATATCAATGGTAGTTGCTCTTCTTCGTCTTCTTCTTCTTCTTCTTCCGCTGTATTTGTTCTCACAGATTCACGAAAGTGAGTAAATGAAAATTCGTTTAACTCGTGAGACGACTTCTTCCTTTCTGAGGACGCATTTTGCATTTTATAGGAATCCGCGTCCCCACTGTCGCTCTGACTTCTCAGGTGGATTTCCGTTTTGGGCTTTTATGGGCCAATAAGTTTTCAACCCCAATAGAATTAGTTTGGCCCAATGGCTGTACAAAGATAATTAAGATACTTTTTTAATCACGATTTTATTTTTATTTTTTATTTTTACAAACGGGAAATAAGGTATAGGATAAGAACAAAAATATACAATTAAACCCTAGAATTAAACCAAATATTTGAATGATTTGAGTTTTTGAATACTATAGTTAGACTTTTGGAAATATTTAAAAGAATAGAAGAGTAAAACATTTACAAAAGCCAAGTCTTTACTAATATAGGCCGCTAATCTGCTTTCATAAACACCGATTAGAGGAGTTTAACGTGGTTAATTTGGTTTACCATCAGATTTCGGATGGGTTTGGGAAAAATTAATATGAATACATTAAAAAAGCCTTATACAGTATTTAAAATAACCTCATTCCATTAATGCAAAAGCACAAACGAATCTCTTTTTGATTAAAGAAGAAAACCCAATCATTTAATTACTCTTTTTTTGGTTACTTGGGCTCAATTTTGGTGGGAACAGAGTAGCCACCGCTATAATCAAACGCTTCGTCTCGTGCTACTTTCTTCCTCAAACCCTCTCCATACAAAAGCTTATCTCCGCCTCTGACGGCTCCAAAATCTGTGGCGGAAGACGAAGCGGAAGCGGAGGAGCTAGTGGTGGTCCCAATGTTGTGGATGATAATCTCGATCTCTTTAACCACTTGGCTCATCGTTGGCCTATCAGCCGCCGTCTCATCAACGCATTTCAGGGCTAATTCCAAATACCGGCCGAATTCCGGTAGGATTCCGGCTTCTCTCAAGGAACGATCCATCTTATCTCTCAGCCCGTAGAATTCCTCGTCGCTCTTGTTCATTGCAAGCTTGATCTCTCGAACAATGTACTTTCCTTTCTCGATCGGCTGTTTCGCGGTGATCAGTTCCAGCATTACAACACCGAAACTGTACACATCGCTCTTCTCTGTAAGTTTCTGCGTTGTGTAGTATTCTGGATCCAAATATCCCTGCCCATCGACAACAATCATCAATTTTGATTCATCGAATCATTGCAAGAGAGTAAAAAAAAAAATGTTATAACATTACCAAAGTGCCTTTGACTTGGGTCGAAACATGGCCTTTGTTGCAGTCCGAAACGAGCTTGGACAAACCAAAATCAGCAACCTTGGCCGTGAGATTCTCATCCAAAAGAATGTTGGTTGATTTCACGTCCCTGTGGATGATCGGAGGATCCGCCAATTCATGGAGGTATGCTAGTCCTCTTGCCGATCCTAGAGCCACTCGCAGCCTCCTTTTCCAGTCAAGCCCGATACCAGATCGACCTGACAGGCAATATGAGAGATGAATATGTCTGTCTTCTTGTGATTGCATTCAAAGACCAGATTTTTGCTGTACCTGTTAAGCTATCTTTTAGCGATCCATTGGACATGTACTCGTAGACCAGAATCTGCTCGCCCTGTTCGAAGCAAAACCCAACAAGCCCAACGAGGTTCTTGTGATGAACTCGAGAAAGCAACTCAATCTCTGTTTTGAACTCGAGACCGCCTTGTGTTGATCCCTGTTGTGCTCTTTTGATCGCCACCATTTGCCCACCTGTGAGCATTCCTCTATACACCTAATGCAAAATTACAGACAGAGAGAGAAAAAAGGAGCACTTTTTAGCTGTCCAGCTCTGACAGTGAAAGCCTAGTTTTCAAGCAATGCTTCATTTTTTCACCTTTCCATAACCTCCATAACCCAACTCGCTGCTCATGGAGAAATTGTTGGTGATCTTCTTGAGTTCTTCGTAGGAGAACCATCGGGCCCCTTTCAGCTGCGGTGCGCCACCACTCTCTTTTCCACTCGATGCCCATGAAACTGAGGAGAAAACACTGATTGTCTTAGTAAATCAAGGCCAAGACATATTCATTGTAATAAAGCCTAATATATCCAATAAACAACTTTACAGTGAATCAAGTTAATGTAAAGCTATTTCTTTTTTCTGGTGGAGCTCATCCTCTGCAGGCACTAATCTAATTTTGGATTTTTCTTCCTTGTTTTCTCCTGAGAAATGAAACTTATATTGCGTCTTTAAAAGAAGCAACTGCTAGCCTAAAGCATAGGACTTACCAAACGGTCTACTTAAACCGATAGCTTGCTCTGCGCGTCTCTTCTGCCAAACAGCGTATATTCCTAGTGCAACAAGGCACAGGACCAAAGCGCTGCAACCAGTTATTATCCCAGTGACCATCCGAGAGCTCAAGGAATGTCCATTACCTGCCTCTGCAAAAAGTTTCCAGATTGTAAAGAGTTCAAGGTCCTCCACTTCAGAAGCAGGCATATAAAGCTGTTACCTGGGAAAGTGTAGGGAGATGCAATGAAATAGTAAGGTCCAAACAAAGGAGGAGGTTTGTATGTTTGGTTACTCAAGTCAAATCCAATTCTCTGAACTTCGCTTCTGTTAAAGTACTTTCCCGTAGGCGGGAAAAGTTCCAACTGTATCTGGAGATAATCATCATTGTTGAAGAAAGGGTTTTGTAGAGAGACCGAGCCTGGAGTGAGTCCTAGTTTCACCCACAAGCTCATCTCGAGCGAATGGTATGTATTCACATTGGACAGGTCTCTGAACATTGGCCCTCGGAAGTACAGTGTGCCTTCATAAGGGTAGGCACATTCACAGCTCTGAGGGCTGATCTTTTGGTCTAATGGACAAGATTTTCCTCCACAGTTTGCAAGACTTGTTGAGTATATTCGTTTCGCTTGTTGCTGCTGAATCTGGCAGTAGTTTGTGTTTGAGAGAGCTGTTGTGCATACCGGGTTTCCTACGAGTCTACAACAAGAGAGATAGAGAGAGAGAGCTTCTGTAATAGGCTGCTAAAGACAGTTTGATTATTAACTTAGGAGGAAGAAAGAAGCTAGTCACATTAATGTATTGGTATATCCAGAGCTCAGTGTTACAGAGGAAATGTCGTTGTCCTGCAGATCAACAAGTTGGAGCTGTGGACCTATTGTGTCTCCCAAGCTCAGTGTTCCATTGAAAGCGTTATTTTTCAGTTTCCTGTGCAAATCCAAAGCAGGAGTTAGAGATGATTTTCTAAAGCTAATGTCAAACTTGAGTGGAGACTAAAAGCTGAAACCTACACTTGCTGAAGCTGTGGGAACCCAAAGAGCTTGTGGGGCAGTGGTCCTTGAAGAGATCCATATTCCATCACCCTAAGTCCAAACATTTAAAAAAAAATAGTTACATGTATTTCGAGATGAGAGACTTCGGGGGCTGCAAACTGTAACAGGGCAGCACTTACAGTGTGGTCAGTGAAGGTAAGGTTGAGAACCAGAGAGGAGACTCTGATGGATCAAATGAGTTATTGCTGAGGTCTCTGTAACAGACATGACAATTTATCAGAACACAGAACACAGAACACACATAACTGTAGACAAAATACGTTCTCTAGTCCCGGGAGATTTACACGTAGTTCAGTGACTTCATGTCTGAAAAATTTGGCAAAGATCCTACAAGCTTGTTGTGGGCAAAGTTCCTGAGATACAGAAGTAAGAGATATGCATACATTCGTTAACGATGCCCCAAATATGACCGAACTAGAAATATGAAAACACTCACAGTTCAATGATATTTGTGAGATTACTGAGGTTCTCTGGAACTTTTCCGGTCAGAGTGTTTCTGTCAAGCCGGCTAAATGCAAAGCCAAGAGAGAAATAAGATATTCTTTCAAGATAAGTAATTAAGAAGTATGAAACTAAGGACATAAAGATGGTATATGTTACTCACAGAACCTCTAGCGTCTGAACGAGTCCCAAAGTGGAAGGTATGCTCCCTGTGAATTGATTTCCATCGAATAATCTGACATTTTGAAACAAATAAGCTGTGATGATCAGTTACCATAAGCCTGATAGAAATTTCTATATGATTAAGAGTGTTATTATTTGACTAACACATGGATCAGTATCATCTCAGAGCTGAAAAGTTTTGGTGGGATGGTGCCTGAGAGCTGATTCTTGTTGAAATGACTACAGTTTAAAAATTTTCCTTTTTTTGCATCAGATGAAAGATGGGTCATAATACTCAGACAGAAAACGTCTAATGAAAGTCAAAAAAATAGAGAAATACAAATACACTCACAAGTGTTTGGCTTTTAAAAGAAGATCAAGACCGGGACTCGAGCCTGATGAAATTGGAATGGGTCCTGTCAACTGATTATCCGCAAGATCCAACCAATAAACCTTGGTGAGGTTTCCTAGAGACGCTGGAATTTTACCCGTGAAGTTATTCGAGTTCAAGGCCCTGATATGAAAGTGGGGAAATCTCATCAAACATGATCGGATCTAACATAACATTTTGCAGTCTAAGAGTTTCTTACAAGAAAGATAGATCTTTGAGATAGCCAAGCTCATTTGGGATGCTACCAGTGAAGCCACAGCCAGCAAGTATGCTGAAAGATGCAATACATGCATGTGTTTAGATATATAGATACAAAAGGATCTAGAGAAAGAATTATATGTCTCTTTAAGAGATTCTTTACAGGATGTTGAGCTTTTGCAGGTCTCCTAACCGGGAAGTAAGTGAACCTGTGAGCCCTGGATTAAACGAAAGGTCCCTGATGCAACACAGAATCCCCAATTAAGGTCAGATAACAAAACAAAAAAAAAAAGAAAAGAAAAGATTTTCCTCGTCTTGAGAGACTGACAAGGATCTTAGTTCAGCAAGTTCTCCAATGTCCCCACTAAGTCTTCCTTTGAGGCCCATTGTTGACAAACCCCTGAACACAAAAGACTTGCTTGCTCAGTTCATTATTACCAAAGTAATTAATGTTTCACACACACACACACACACACACAAGTATGATGATGAATGGAGTAATAAAGCAGCAGCACTCACAAAGCAGTGATTCTGGAGTCATTGCAGGAGACACCTTCCCAAGGAGTTCCACAAGGATCATCAGAGCCTCCCCAGCTAGGCGGCGTATTATCCCATTGATCCATCAAAGAACGAATTGCCGCCGCTAATAAAATCCAACCCAAAAAAGAAAAAGAAATAACAAACAAATATTAAAAGAAGCATTTCCGTGGCTCTAATTCAATGCAACGGAAGAAGCAGAATACCATCACGAGGGTCAGTGACTGATGAAACCATTGAGAAAACAGTGAACGAGTAAGTGAAACAGACCAAGAGCAACCCCGAAGTAGCGGTTATGGTGGTCGTTGCAGCCACCATTGTTCCTCAAGAGACATGACTTCTAAAGTTTCCATATTTAAGGTGATTTTTTTTTTTGACAAGGAACAAAATTTGATCATTAAAGTAGCTTCCTTATGAGACAAGATTTATCATTTATCTCATCAACAAGGGGAAATAAAATAATGTGTGTGTAAAGTCTGCCAATAGGAACACGAATGGCACCGAGAAAAGTTGGTTTCGTTTGCTTTCAATCAATTTCCCTTCTCTTCCAAGTCAACTTAACGGTACCTACAGCATTACTGTCTCTTTTTTTCTTCTCAAAATACTTTGATTATTATAACATTTGGGTACAAATATAATCATTTCCAGTTACGTAAACTTAAGTTACCCCCCTTAAGCTCTGTTTTCTAATGAAAGTAACCTTCTTTCATCATTATGCTAAGACAGACGACAGTGGAAGGGTCTATATTTTATTATTATTATATTTAATTTAATTGGTATAACACAACAACATCAACAAAAAAAAAAAACTGAATTAGTGGAAACAGAAGAGAAACACATTATACATATGCAAAGAAACTCCAAGAAAAGAAGAAGAAGAAGAAGAAGAGAAACACTATATATATATATATATATATATGTATTGATATTATATAATATACATTCATAAAAATCATATTGTATGATTATATTTGGTTACATATTACATGGCATGATTAATAGAGATCTTACTACCAAGATAGTGTGGAACTTACAATAATAAGTAGGTCCTGCCACTACCTCCAAAATCCAATCGATCATAATAATAATTTGGAGTTACGCTATTCATTTTTCCATTTTTAGAGTATAATTTTTTTTTTTAAAGTAATTTCTAAATTGGGATGCTTCCATTATATACTTAAATACAACTATATGTTTTAACTGTATACTTAAGTAAAATCATATAGTAACAAAAATTAGTTATTTAAGTGATAAATTTTTAAATTGTAACAATGATCATATATTAAATTAAAATACGTATGATGACATAATAAATGAAAAATTAAAATACATATTTAATATTGAAAGGGAAATTTTTTTCACTTCTTCAACTCAAAATAATGAAAAACAGAGAAAGATGGAAGTATCCGATGTAAATAGTTTCTTGTTCGATATAGACAAAACTATGGTTGTGGAATTATATCTGCAATGTGAACAGTCTCACGTGTTATAGAAACAGAAGAGAAACACTTTATATATATATGCAAAGAAATTCCAAGAAAAGAAGAGGAAAAAAAGTTGAATATGAAAACAAAGAACATGGTGATCATATGAAGTGTTATTTGTTCGTGAATCACACAAGTCAAAGAGAACAAAGAAAATCAAAACCATTTTCTCCAACTAGTTGATCTTAGCTCACCAGAGAAGAACCTTGGAATACTCAAGAGACTGTTAACCCTGGTCAATCCTTCCAAAGCCGACCACTCTTCATCATCCTGTGCAACCGAAATACATTCCGCAAGTGTCATTGTCATCATCTTCTTCGACTCAATCCCGCAACTCTTGGGGGTACTTTCGTCTTTAACCGGGACAATCTCGTCCTCCTCCTCCTTGTGACTGATACTGACACTCTCCGTAGTGTCTTCTTGTTTGTGTAAAACTGCATTGCTTGAAACTTGCGTGCCTGGTGTTAAATCTTGTAGAAATAGGCAGACCACAGTACAGTCGTCGTTTTTGGATGTTGGATACCTGATTCTCCATGATCGAACCGCCGTGTCCACTAGAGCTCGAGCCGCTGTACTTGGACTAGGAGCTGAAGCAACAATCTCAACAGCTTCTTTGTTCGACAACACATCCCATACCTTAATACAGTTCAGAGACACATTCATTATTTTACAAGCTATAAAAAGATTTAGTGGCAAGAAGAAATGGAAGGTAGGTTTAAATTTACCCCGTCGCTAGCAAGAATTACGAACTCATCTCGTTCTGTTAGGCGGCGATAGTTGATATCTGGAACTGAGATTAAACCGTAATCTTTAAGACAAAAGTCGCCAAAAGCTCGAGCCATTGCTAAACCAGGTGAATCGCTGTTTGGTAACCAAACACGAGCTACCTCAGGCTCGTCTTGCAATGCAAAGACTCTTCCTTTACATTTCTGGATCCTCGCTGACTCACCTGAACGTACACATAAAGAGAAAGTAAGATAATATATATTTTCCCTCTGGCTTCTCAGATAGTTTAAGATCAAGACATACTTGGCAAATCGGGTTTTAAGTCTACGGTCAATTGTTCAGCAACCAAAGCATTGTCTTCGTCTCTTGTTGCAAGAACAGCTCTCGAGTCACCAATGTTTCCAACCACCAGATCCTCACCCTAATAGGAAATCGTTATGACATTTCCAAGGGATTAATCATATACAATCGATGAGATTGAAAAGCCAATCTAAGCAAATTTACCTGCTTGATCAAAGTGACTGAAGTTGTTCCGCTGCAGAAACAATCAATAGTTGGATGCATTTTCAGCTCTTTATCTATCTGCTGACAAGACTTGAGCAACGCGTGTTTAAGAGGCAGATACATCTCGGGAAGTTCATCGTTGTTCTCATTTGGATTTAACTCACACCATTGCTCATCCATACTAGTAACTACATACTCCCTTCTCTGCGCTTCTTCTTCCTCTGTCCATTTCATCTGAAAACCATTCTCATTCACTAAGCCGCTTTGTTCTGACTCTGAGGTCAATTTCAATTGTGTTGAGAGTGTGAAGGGCAATGTATCTCTGACTTTCTTCGCCACCATATGACCAAATGGTCCGTGTCCATCGAATACGCCACAAAACACGGTATCGTCTCTCGAACAAAAGTTCTGAAATTGATTTCGTTTTCACAAGTTATATTATTGTCTTTATATATCAATCTAACACTAAAAAGAAGTAAGAAGATATACAATCAACTAACTAGTGGTCCCCTGCAAAACTACAAGTCAAAGACTCAAGACAGCACAAGAAGAACACAAATGGCAAAACAAAGCCACCTCATTTTCAAAGCTCTAAGCTCTGTGATGGTCCCAAAAAAGTTGATATAGACATTTACCGTTCCAACTTTCTCTCACTTCCTAAGCACTAGCAACAAAAGAATAATGCAATCATGTTCTGAAGATCCATTTGATCTGCAACAAGAGACATTTGCAAGAAATCAAGTAGCTTTCCTCAAACATTGAACAGCATTTTCTCACCAAAATCCCTGAAGTTGATGGAATGAGGACAGAATACCCTAAACTGTTCTTTTCGAGTAGTGATCAAATCTGAGTAAATGGGTTGCAAAAACCGAGTGAAAAGATCAAACTTCAGAGAGAATATGAAGATTTTTTTTAGAAACGAACCTCATAAACGAGCATAGCGTCTTGATTGGTTCCTTTCTTCCCTTGCTGTGTGTAAAGACATGCAATTTTACTTGAACCGTTCGAAGTCAACCGACCCAAAACCTGTTGATTCCCTTCGATTTCGCCGCCGCCCTTTAAATCTCTCGGCCGCCGCCACCGTCCGGAGCCTAATCTCTCTTCCGCCGTCTCCGCCACAGAGGCGGTGGTGCTTGTTTCTCCTGGTTCCTTCCCAGTGGTCCTATCTACTGAGTAACACAGTCCCATTTTAAAAATCCGGAGAAAGAGCTCGAAGCTTTAAAAACAAGTTCAAATTTTTTTAAATCCCCGATCGAAATCTACGATTTTTGTGGGGGGTTTTGTCGGCAGATTTACGGTATAAACTCCTCGGCGAGTAAAGAGAAACGAAATCCAGAAAAGAGCTTATAAAGGCTAAAAAAACCGAGACTTGGCCTCTATGAAATCCACTACTTTAGCTTTAGCTTTAGCTTTTAGGACCTGGTTTTCAAAATTTTCTCGGGAAAACTGCAATTTTCTCGGGTAAAAAGACTCGCACTTTTGCATTGCAAGAATCAAAAAGGAAAAGAGAGATAACAGAACATCACATCTGTACAAAAATCAAATTCTTGTGAATTGATTTACGATTCGTTGAACAGAGTGACGCTAATACTAGCAGACCCACAGAGCCCAACGTTCACTTAATCCACTTCATCGTAGAGAAGCATGGTAAAAGGAAGTCGTGATGCAAAGATGAAAGAACAATTGAGAGAGATAGAGACGAAATGATCAGACAAAGGTCATAGTTTGGCCGCACGTGAGATCATCTTTTTTCCCTTTAGTTTGAGATTTTCCAATATTTTTCTGAATAATAATTGTGGGAAATTTGGGTTCTTGGCTGCATCGTACCCTCCATCACCAGAAATTTATCCTATTGCGCGTTGCCACGTGTCAGAAACTCGTATGCCCTTTGTCGTTTTACTGCGTCTAGTGTTTCAAAAATTTATATCTTTTTATTTTTTGTTTGGTTTTGTTGTGGCTCCTCTATTTAATAATTAGTTAATCAGTCACAAGGTCCCTTTCTGCCTTTATTACACCTAAATTCTAAATCTGAAAATTTAGAAAAAATAACTTTTTGTTCAAAGATGATAATTTAAGTTCCCACTTGTGTTAAACTTTTACAGATTTACAAATAACATACTAGTAAACGTTAATAATATTTAACTTAATTACTGCATTTAAGGTGTTTAATCTGGAATCGTTTCTGTTTATACAGATTGAACAGCTTAATGTTCATAAATCACATTATCTTCATATCTACTATAGGTTGTAGTCTAGGACACAAACTAATTTTTAAAAAAAAAAAAAACATGTACAAATTTGAGCATTAAAGAGAAGCAATTACGGCTGAAGATATAGAATTCACGGATTGTGTGTTGGCCTATGCGACACGACGACAAATCTTAGTTGTCCCATTGAGTTGGTGAGAGATGCATTCATTTACACGCATCCAAAAAACCTATAATCTATATCATCATATTAGGAAAAGCTTCTCAATAACCCTTTTCGTATCAATATTGCACATATCATTATGTTACCATGGATATAAAATAGCTACCATGGTACATAATACATATTCCTTAAACAAACCTAAAAGACTAAAAAAAAATTAATACAAAGTGATAGTAGGGAGTGATGTATTTATGAATCAAATTACAAAACATCTGAAAGCAAATCTTAACCTTCATTAGATTTATTATCTTATTGAAATACTTATTTGCTGAGGATGAATCAAACTTCTTCTACCGAGGCCCACACATCTTCTCGGGTTTCTTAGGAAATCAAACCTGGAATTTGAACAGGGGAGTATGAGTTTTTTTATAGTTGAATTGAAAAGTTTGCAGAAAGGATCTGTTAGAGATAGAATAGCTATCATTCGTATCAGGATCATTGTGTTTAGCTACGGAAGCTTACTTGGGCGTGTTCAGTTTTGTACTTCTGAAGCTCTTCTTCTGCACAAATGAGCCTATGGACACACGCGAAAAGAAGAAAGAAGGTTACAACCTGAGAGAGCTACACAAGGAGATGCTTTCGATGGTGGGAAACCGTCGAAGTTACCTCCATTGCAGCTCGGTTATATCGTGGAGCAACTCTTTCTCTCTTTCGTGTGCTGCTTCAAGCTGTGAATCAACAGAAGAACAGTTCTGCTAACTTCCAGTTCTTTGTAGATATGTGATTCAATGCAAACGATTACATACCATGGATTTCTCAGTAGGAGCTACAATAGGTTGTTGTACGCTTCCTTGTTCAACTGAACGTCCGTCTACAGTACAGAAATAAAGGAAATACAAATCCCGTGGCACGAAAAAACGTTATCAGAAGGGGGAATATGGACAGAAAAAAGAGTGAAAGTTGCACGAATTAACCTATCAACTCTCTGTAGGTGAGTACTTTCATCATATGCAGAATGTGATCCTGTTTATGGGACGATGTAAATTATGCAATGAACTTTATCGTCTGTAGTAGATGATAAGAAAGGGAGTAAAATCTAAGCACCAAAAGGCATACCCTTTCCACTATATTGGTTTGCAGAACCGGATACACCAGCGGGTAAACGTATGAGCTGGTTAGATTTGGTAACGTGATGTCAGATCCTGAAACAGAGGGAGGCAGAGAAGCAGCAGAATGTTGGCTGAGCACCTACATAACCACAAAAAAATGTTTTTTTTCTTTCTTTCTTTCACTGAGAAACCTTGAGATGAATAGTTGTGATAATAGATATTGATTGTTGTCTGCAGCTGATCAAGCTGACCTCGAAACTATTACAAACCTGCATGCTGTGACTCTTTTGCAGGATTGGAGATGGAATCGCCACCTGATAAAGAGAAATTGAATATGAATACAAAAGCAAACCTTGAAAACGTGAGTGAACAAACAAGAAACCACTTGAATCCCCTTCTTCCAAAAAAAAAAGTACCTTGTCTATGTCGAGATTTTCAGAAGTTACTTTAAAACGCCCTCTTTGCTGCACAACTGGCGGCTTTGATTTGTCTTCAGAATCATCTAGGCTCGTTGATACTGATACACCATTTATATAATTAGAAAAGCATTGGTCCACAAAGATTTAGATTGGATTAAAAAGTATATAAAAATTCTGTAAATACTTACCTGCTGCTTTTGGGGGTTTAACAGTCAGTTCTGTTGGTACTACTTCATCTCCTCCCACTGTAGGATGTGTCCCATTGCATGTTGAGCCATTTTGAAGCTGATCTTGGGCTTTATCACTGGGAATGAACAGACTGGTTAAAAATTCAGTTCAGTTGATATGAGCTTTGAAGTCAATTTTGATGCTAGAAAAAAAAGAAAATCCAACCTCAGGATTTCAAAGACTTTAAGATGCAGGTAACGGTTAGACAATAAGAGTGGAAATCTGAACAAAACAAAGCTCTTACAATAGCAGTACATGTTGAAGGACTAACCTCTCTCCTTTATTAGGAGCAACATTTCTATCTGCCAATCCACAGCTCCCTGCTAGAATCTCTGTTGGTTGATTGGTTGGGATTGATGTGGAATCCACTGATTTCCCATTGATTGCATGTGTACTAGCAGCACCGGTGTTACTTGAAGATAGATCCTCATGACGGGGAGAGGAATATACGTAGTTATCATAACTGGGGCTGGCAAGACTTGAATCATCATCAGATTTATCCCTGGCCAACCAAAATATTATTTGCTGAGTTCATTCACCTCTGGGAGTTCCAGATAAGTAGATAACGAAATGAAAGTTCCAAACAGAGATCAACAGAGAGAAAGATTAGGAGATGAACCTTGCGATACTTAAAGTTCGGTGAATTAGGGGTTGAAGATACTTATTTGCTACTTGACCAATCTCCTCCTGCAGAGATTAGATTATAAAGAACCCTTAAACCTCGACTAAATAACAAACAAATATGAAAACAAGGAAACTCTCTATCTCTGGAAACTTCCAGAACATTTAGCAATTTGTACTCAAAAAGCTGAATTTTCTTTATACAAGAGGACACCTGAATTTCCGAATCTTGTGAATCTAGAGCCTGCAACGAAGTTGTACTTCCCAATAAACTGTTCTCCAATAGGCCACAGTCTATGTCCTGGATCTGATGGAAATAAGAACATCATAATATAAAGCACAGTGAGCTTTAGAGTTGGCTACTTTTATGGTTTAGAGGAGACCAAAGTTATACCAATGAAGCCTGGGCTTTCATATCATCGAGATTGAAATTCCACCCGCTGATACCTCTCTTATACTCATTCTGCATGTTACTATGATAAGAGGTTAAAGGCTGCAGAACAATTGTAACTGGAAACCAAAAGTCAAAGATTTAAGCATAAATAAACAAAGCCAAAAGTTGGAACTGGAAACAAGAACCTGCGACAATTCCTCCTTCTCTCCATCCGCCATTTTCTCTTGTGCAAGCATATCTTCTTCCTTTTTCTGCATGTAGAAAGCATATCACCATCAGTTTTCGTCATAATATGCTGATTGATAATATTGAACAGCTATGGAATATCTAATTAGTTCTACATATCCAACCTTTATTGCCTGAACGCGATTAACAAGATCTGGTAACCCATCCAGAAGTTTTCGTGCAATGTAATCGCTTGACCTCGCTTGCTTGAAAAAGGAATGCTTTAACAACTTTTTCGCAGATGGGCGTTTGGAAGGGTCTTTGACTAGACAACTGGCAATCATCTGCTTGAAGGACTGAAAATACAAGGAAAAGAGGCAAAATTGAGACGACAATAAGCCAACAATTCTGACCAGAATGTATAGTTTTGACACCAAGAGTATACCCTAGAAAACTTCCTATCTCTTTCATAATCCAGCCCTGGTGGTGCATTTTGCAAGGTCATGAGCAGAACCTGAAACCATATTTGTTTTAGATTGAACTAAAGATTTTGGAGCTGAAATCGAGATATCACAAAGCTATGAACCTTCATTGGTGGATATTTAGAGAAAGGAGCGTGGCCATGTGCAAGCTCTAGCCCAGTTATACCAAACGACCAAATATCAGCCCTGGAGTATATGCTCCAAATCAGAAATACTATATACTCCTCTAGTAAAGATTAGCAAATAGAAAACGAGGCCAAACTAACTTGAAGTCATAACCATGTAACTGCTCCATGACTTCAGGTGCCATCCTGTGAAAGTAAGAAACACCAGGTCATGCACATGAGAACAAAATTTAAACTGTTAAAGTCCTCCAACCTCAGACACAAAAAAAAAAAGAAAAAAAGTGTTGGGGACCACCAACTAGCACTTACCAGCAAGGTGTTCCAACAAATGTGTTCCTCGTCCGTTGCCTATCACCTGAATCAAAGAGACAGGCAGATACACCAAAGTCTCCCAGCTTTATTGCACCTCGAGCACCGAGCAGAATATTGCCCGCCTGAAATGAAGGCAGGATAAAACAATCACGACTAAGGATAATCAATATGGTGTCAATACTATTGTTTATCAAGATATCAGAATAGGAAAGTTAATTCACAGCATCATTTTGATAATGAACAGTGTTCATAACTTGAAAATTACAATGTAAGCTGAGCTAAAAGAATTGGCAAATAGAGGATATCCGACTACTGACTTTGACATCCCGATGTATGTGGCCATGCTGATGGAGATAGTCTAAGCCCTTCAACGCCTCACGCAATATTGTGGCTATAATAGCTTCCTCAAAACCATCAGGATATGCAGCTTTCAGAATGTGAAGACATGAACCACCAGACATGTATGGCATGACGACCCACAAATTATGTTCACTAACAAAAGAGCAATGTGATTTCAACACATTGGGATGGTCAACAAGCATCATCGTCTGCGCTTCACGAGAAATGTTGTTCTGCCAAAAAAGAAAGAAAACGTCATTAGCTTAGCCAATGGAAACAAAAAAAAAAGCCAAAACGAATCATCAAGCAAAGAGAAGAAAGAATCAATCACCAGATCGCAGTTATCTCGTTCAAAATCAAGAATCTTAATAGCAACGACTTCATCGAACGGAATGCACAAAGCACGATGCACCAAAGCACTGACACCTTGCCCGATCACCTCGTAAAGGGTGTAATACTCTGGCCCTATCGGATACTTCTTCTTCTCCATTGTCTCTGGATCCTTGTTTCACTAAAATCAAATCACCAAAAAAAAACCACTCAATATCTAATTCCAAATTCCAATTCTGCGAATCAGCAACAAATTTGGCGAGTTGTGACCTGAAACGATTTTGGAATCAACTTTTTGGGGATATGACCACAACAACAACAAAAGTTGCTTGGATCCTAATTCAAAGTTTACCTGGAATCGAGCAGCGAAAACTCAAACGCAGCTGGCAAAAGTTGCTTGGGTCTTAATTCCAGTCTACAGAAAAAAATTAATTAAGGAAACAAATAAGATTCAAAATACGTAATCTCGTCGTCATTAATTATTATTCGCGTAAGGATTTTTCGTACCGGAAAAATCACGACATCCATGAAAAAATAATCAGAAAACAAATTAAGAATGATTAATGAGAACGAGTGAGAGAGAGATAAGATATCGTGCTGATGAAGATATCGATGATGTTCTTCTGGAACGCCCCTTTTTCTGCTTTTTCGTTGAACTTTCTATCAAAAATTTCTCGAGAAAGATATTGAGAACGAGAAGGAGAGAAGGAGAGAAAGAGTCACAATCGGATCGCCGCTCAAATGGAGAGAAGCTTTTTTGCTGTGAATATTGTTAAATTTGGAATCCCGCCACTTTAGGTCTCTTTCTGCTTTTTTGCCCTTTTCTCTTCTTCCTCCGAATTTCCTTATTTTCTCCTATTATTTTGTAAAATCAAACAAATATTTCAATATTATCCTTAATTTTTTGTATGATTATATACCAACTAATGGACTAAAAAAACTAATCGTCTACGTTACATCTCTTAAATATTCGACCTTGAATAAGATAATTACGAGGTTAAAATTTATATTACTAGTTTTCTTGTTCTAGTGAAATCAACCGAATCCAATACAAATTATCTTATTCAAGGTCGAATAGTTTTGCTATTCAAAACTACTCAAAATTTGTATCAAACCAGAAGGTCATCGGTTCGCCTGAACCAAACGAAACCGGTATGCCCAGACTGGTACAGGTTCACCACTCTTTCAAAAATCGGAAAATCCGTGAATTGTCAAAAATCACAACAACATAGGAACAATGTGGTTATGATAAATATCTATTACACCTTTATGTTTATCCCTCGAGAATAACGTGATCTCTCTCTGTTTCTTTTACACAAATATCTCTCTATCACAAACGTCACAACCGCGCAAATCGTATGAAAACGCAAACGGAGAAATGTAAAATTCAACGAAATAAACCCAAGTCAGGAGTGAGAGAGAGAGAGAGAGAGAGCAAATCCCACACAGTAACTCTCAGAAGATAAATAGATATCCAACAGAAGGTGGAGACTGGAGAGGTAAGAAACGAGGGATAAAGGTAGCTGACATGGCCAAAACTTTTTCAAAGAAGAGAGAGATTTGTTTTGGAACTCAGTCTTCAAAATCTCCTGAGTTCTCCAATAGATAGTTAGCTGCCAATTCCTCGTTACGGTCACATGCGAGGAAGGCTTCTATAACTAAGGCTCTATCAAATCCCATTGCCTCGAGCTGTTAGAGACGTGAAAGACAATGTGGTTAAGAAGGATTCCAAAAACAAAACACAAGAAAAGTGACAACAGTGTTATACAATTAATGGTGCTTACCCGTTGAATCGCTTCTTGCTCTGCTGGCGTGACGTTAATGGCATGTGGCATTTCGGGCTCGGGTTGATCGAAAATGTCTGCATCCCTGATGGGTTTTGTTTCAAGTTTTGTGTATCAGCAGCATAAATAGTTTAATGAAATGTTGACGGACTATGGAACCTTAGAATACGATAAACAGATTAGAGGACTCACCCGTCAGATCCCTCATAGGGCTCGTTTACTAACTGAAGAAACTCTGCCTGATTCTCTTGGATTAGCCTCAGAAGTTGAGGGTTTTGCTTTCCAAGTTCCTGAAGCATGGGCTGGACACAAGACGCTCAGAATCAGTGACAAGGCTTACAAATTACCATGACCAGCATAACGAAAATTAGGCCAGTCTTACCTGGAGAATTTGAGGGTTGGAATGGACCATGGTGCGTAGTTGTTGGAACTAATACAAAATACCAAATACAAGAGAATGAAATTCACCAAAGTTAGAGAACAAACAGTCAAACCATGTAAACACATCTAGCGTATCATCCCTTGTTAGATTGCTATAATAGTTTTTAATATTTCCGCTTAAGGATGTGCTTCTAGATGCCCATCTTTTCATATCCATAAGTGTTTACTCAATATCATGGCTTCGCAATGAGGAGAGATGCGGAAAGTTAGAATATCAACCTGATCATTGTTTCTAAGAAATTCAAGTGTCCCATGATCACCAGTGCCAGCAGCAGCAACTGTTTCCTGGGATAATTAAACCATAAAAGTGAGAAGGTAACACTGGATAACTCTTTTGGACACACAACAAAATACTAATAAATATAACAATACCTGAGGGAATAAATCCAAAGGAGATGAGTTAGGACCTCCAGATGCCGGTGCGACAGGGGCTGCACCAGATCCTGCCATCTGAGCCACAGGTGCTGGCACAGGCACAGCTACTTCAGCATTTTCAGGAATTCCCTACAATTTAAAAAAACAACAACAAAAAATGTCAGTAATATCATCATCTAAAACTACCCCTAGGAAATTATTGTCACAGAGGGAGCCCGTACAGAGTACAGATAATCCACTGCTCTCTCAGGGTTGTTATAAGCTGCACGAAGTGCACGAGCAACTGTTTCTTTGTCCCAGCTTCCACCACCCATCTCCATTAATTGTTGCTCGACACTGTTGCCACTAACCAATGTTGAAGCAGCTTGTCCATAATTGTCAGTCTGTGCCCTGCCACATACCATTCAACTGTGGAGGTATATAGTGTATCGATGAAATCCAGAACAAGTAAGCTATACAACATATGCCAGAGGTCAAACATGGAAAATCATGGAAAACCATAAAAGGGGGCAGTGGGCAAGACCCGCGGAAATTAAAAAAAGAAAGAGAGTAAAAAAAATTCTTCTCCGAAGAAGCTCATTTCTCAATAATAAAACTTACGCTGGTTGTTCTTGAGCATGAATAGGTGAAGCAGGCACAGCTGTAGACTGGGTTGTAGATGTGGCTGCAGGCTGATTATCCAGTACGAGCTTGTATTAAAACAGCCAACGGAACGAGCTGCCCATTGCATATTTTCAAGAAGTAAACAAAAAATATGCAAGAAAGTTACCTTAGTCGAAGATGTGGTAGACGTAGTAGTGGAAGCAGGCTGTGAAATAGAAGGAGACTTTTCCACTGAGAATTAACAGACTAAACCAGTGATATGCAAAAATATGAGAAATAAAGAAGCTACCTGAGCCGACGACTGACCAGCTGAAGCTGCAGTTCTGCTCTACAGTTCATCATAACCAAAGGTAAAGAAAATGTCAGTGCTATGACAAGGTAAACGTTTCATAGCAAGGAAAATGAGCATGAAAGAGACATCTAGCAACACATGCCTAAGGAAACTAATTTATCACCTTTTATCCTTGTCTAAGAGAGTCCCGAGCAAGACCAGAATATCCAATGATTACAGTTCTTCTCTTAGTATCTCTTGAAATATGTCATTGTTTAGGAACTAACTGGCTGATGAAATTTATGTGTATAGGAGAAGGATTTCACTACTGATCTAAGCTACCACTATAATAAGTCATCCAAGTTTGCATGGTTTGACTGTTTGTTCAACAGATAAGACCCGTATCCAAGTCATCCCATGTTAACACATCAAATTTGGTAAGAGCATCTTACAAGAGGATGAATCTTGTCCGTTGATATAAGCTTGTGACAAATGGAAATAACAAGGCTGAATATATGAGATAAAATAAAATGGGGATGTTTGAATATAGTTACCTTGCTAAGCATGACGACAAGAAAACCTTCCTCGGAAACCTTGTTCTCCAACAAAGTAGTTTCATCTTTCAAAACTTTTCCATTGTGAATCAACAATTGCTGCCCACATGGATAATTGTTTTTGCCTTGCGAATCCTCTATATTCTTCTTCACCGCCATTACCTTAAAAAAACAAGCACAACAACATGCCCTTGAGATTTAATGATCCACAAAAAAAAAAAACTGAAGACTAACATTTATCATAACAATCACCAAACCAGATTCATATAACAGAATGACTCGCGAGTCATAATTTGAGCAGCTAGGAAAAGCTATTCAACACACAAATGTCAAAAAAAAATTCGCTCGACATTGTGGATCTGATGCGAGAAGCCTATTTTGTTCTCTCTCTACTTTGCTATAAAAAATTAGTAAGAAAGGAGGAGAGCTAACCGTATCAGAGGACTGAACCCTAATTTCAAACTGACGACCCATGAGAGTCTTAACGGTGAGTTTCATCGTTCGGTATAATGGACGGCGCTGGCTCGTTATAAATTTCCCGATGAGAATCAACGGCGGAGACAGAGAGCGAGGCACTATTGGAGAGATGGAGGGCGACGCTACAGAAAAGCCGACCCGTAGTTGAACAACAAACAGTCTCTTCTATTAAACAGTGAGTGCGTATCGGATTTTAAACGCGGCAAGCGCGAGAGAGATGCAATCCACGTGACACATGTCCTCACAAAATAAACTAAGGGGTATTATTGGAGAGTTGATTTATAAAGATTTTTAGAATTTAAGATTTTATAGTTATTATTTCGTAGATTTTTATATTCTTAATAGATTCCTCTGTTATTCATTTAAAGATTATAAAAATCAATTGTTATTGATATGATGATTTTTATAATCTAATCAAAATCCATTGTTATTCAAAAAGTCTGCATTTAAATGATTCTATGATTCTGTTATAATCTAGTGTTATTGGCATAATGATTCTTTATAATTTAATTCATAAATCATGATTCTCAAAATACTACCTATATCTCTTGGATTCTCAAAATCTGTCATATTAAAAAAATCTTAATAGATTGTTTAAATCCATAGAACTCTCTCTAAATTTTACAAATCCAACAAAACTCTTAAAAATTTGACAAATCTCATGATTTTTAAAATCAACTAAAATCTTCATAAATCTAACTCCTAATAACCCCCCCTAATACAGTATATAACTCTCCGGCATGTGTCTTCATCTTTACGGAATTAGACTCTCTTTATATATAAGGGAGGATTACTACACTAACCTTAGAAAGTATCTATATTACTGGTTCGAGGCACTTTTATTTTTTTTACAAAACTAACTTAGCATACCCAAAACACCCTTTTCGCCTTTGTTGAAAAAAATCTTATTACGAAAATGCCATTACTTTTTTAATGCCACGTAGGCAGATTTATGCGCTCAAAATTTAATAAGTCTACCAAGCAATGGCGGTAGACTTATGAAAATTTGGTCAACGCAGAAATTTTGTTGGTAGAGTTATTAGGGCGATGGTAGATTTATTCAAGAGTTGGTAGAGTTTCTAAATGTTGGTAGACTTTTCTTGGTAGAGTTTTGACGATGAGAGGTAGATTTATTATGTTTCGATAGATTTGTTGTTATGAATGGCAGACTTGTCAAAAGTTTTGGTAGACTTGTTAACAAAAGCGTTGACTTTCTCGCATAGTTGACTTTTTCGATAGATTTATTGACAATGAAGTAGATTTATTTTCTGAGTTGGTAGACTTATTTCCTTTAGCGGTAGATTTATGTGAAAAAAGTTGTCAATACGTGCGGTAGATATATCTGTTTAATGGTAGAGTTATATATAGTTGGTAGAGTTTTCGCTATTGTAGTAGATTTGTTTGACTTGTGGTAGACTTATTTCACTTAAAATTCATTCCGGTGAGTGGTAGATTATATGTTACATGAGGTAGACTTACAAACTGTTGGTAGATTTATTTGTTTTGTGGTAGATATGTTTGTTTTGTGGTAGACTTATATTTTAAATAAATTTCATTCTGATTTGTGGTAGATTAATAATGACATGAAGTAGACTTACAAGATGTTGGTAGATTTGTTTGTATGTTTGGTAGAGTTTATGTAATCTGGTAGACTTATCGGCCGTATGGTAGACTTTGTGAAATAACAATGTGGTAGATTAATTAAGTTTGGTATTTACAGAGTTAACCTTGATCTGGTAGACATATGACATGCTTATGGTAGACTTGTTTATATGGTAGAGTTATTTGTCATATTTGAGGTCGACTTAGTAGTTAATGTTTGGCAGACATTTGACTTTATGGAGTAAAATTACTTTTTTGTCCTAAAAGAATTGTTCTATCTACAAAAAAACCTACTGTTTGGTAGACTTATGGTTGCAGTGTTGTACGTCTTGCAATTATCGTCCATATGGTAGACTTATGGTAACGGTAACCATAAACTGTTACCAACGAACCGTCGCATCGATTTAGAGAACTTCTCTTGATTCATTTCCCAACGAACAGTCGCATCGATTTCGAGAGCTTCTCTTGACTCGAGTTCTCTTGTGAGTTCTCTAAATCGAGACGATTCGAGTTCTTGTGAGTTCTCTATAAATACGACAACCGAGACGATTCATTTCCCATCCCGATTTTCCTATGGCGAATCTCGAGTCGCTTCCTTCTGATCTTTTGTACGAGATATTGTTAAAAATATCTTCAAACTCGTATGCGGATCTTTGTCTTGCAAAAGTTTCGTCAAAAACACTTAACAACATCTCTAACAAAGCGGGTTTTCTTAGGAATGTTGATTTAATCAACATTATCTTGCCGTGGAAGTGGGATGTTCATGGAAGGGTCGGTGCATTCTTCAGTCGGTGCTTGGCGGCAGGAAATCCATCCGCCCAATTGCGAAGAGGTTTATCGCTGATTTTCTTCGAACATAGCCTCCAAGCAGGGTGTGATTTCATTAAAATGGCATCAGACAATGGATTTCTCATGGGTAAGTACTGCCACACTATGTTACATCTAACCATGGATGGCACATCAGAGGTATTCAACTCTGTTAAAGCTCTCTCCCGGGAAGATGCAAAGAAAATGAGATTGACAATGGAAAAGATCTTCATGCCTGCGTTCAATTTCCAGAAGCCCGAGGAACTGGTGGAAATGGTTTTCCAGGCTTATAAAAAGTCTTTAAGTACAAGGATTTGTGGTTGTCTCAAAGTACCAGACATGCAATGGATGGGAGATGAATACCTGCTAGAGACGTATGGGGATTAATTTTGTGAATCCTGCTTCTGGAAATTGGAGTGTGCCAATTTCTGGTGGGTAGTACCGTCGCTTGCTATGGATTGGCCACGTTGATTGCATCAGTAGTTGTACTTTCATGTTTGTTGAAAGACTTCTGTTAAGTAGATTTGTTTTTATTATGAAGTAGACTTATATGAAAGTAATGTTGTGTTAAGTAGATTTATGTGTTATTCATTTCGAAAGCTATTAATTATAACAAATCTACCAACAATATAATATAAGTCTACCATTCGTTCGACTGTAATTGGGAACATGACAAGTCTTTTACAACAAATCTACCAACAATATAATATAAGTCTACCATTCTACTTAATATAAATCTACTAAACATAAGGAAACAGACTTGTACTTAACATATACGCAATGGCTGCAAACACGAACAGCAACGCCAGCATCAAGTAGTGGTCACCTCTGGCGTTTTGCTCCGTCATCCAAACAAAGTCGCCTTGAAGCCGGAGTATCTCATCTTTCATTTCCGGAATGTCTCCGACCAAGTCATTGCATTCCATAGACCTCTCCAATGACTGAAAACGATTCTCCAAACGCATGAAACGAGGATCAAAAGCTTGAGCCCTGCTAAGCTCTTGCAATTTCTCCTTATTTTGCTCAAGGCCAATCTTCAACCGTTCCAATTCCTCTGTAACAGCCTCATCCCACCATTTCCAAATATGGTCTGGATTCCCCTACATACATCAGGCCAATCTCATACATTAAGTATCACAACAGTTAACTAAAGATTAACAAATGGATATTTTTAAGAAAACTTATGACAAATACTCAAGCTATTTACCTTCTTCAACCAGAATGGACAAGTGTTGTACCTACGGCCAGGTGTTGCGGGCGTATCACCAGGCATTGATTTGAGGATCATATCCCGACCACAAAAACACTTCTCTGGAATCCCAAAGTCCCCAAAACCCGACCACTTTAACATATCCATTTCCGGCTCTTCAGAAGAACTGTCGCTATAGCTCGACATTGTCTGTGTCGATAACAAAAGTACTAAACAACACAAATCAAAATAAAGAAAAGTCTACCATAAAAGAAAAGAAAAGTCTACTATAAATGAAAATACCTAAACTCTACTACATATTTAAAAAGTCTACCACTCACACAAAAACTAGGGTTTCTGGGTTTAGGCATACAGGCGCCGATAGCCGAGAAACAACCTTTCGACGACGAAATAGATGCATTTTATCACTTTTACTAAAGCAGGATGACTTTTTCATTGAACATTAACCCCAGCAATGATAGAAAACTCCAATAATCTATAACAAAAGTCGTTTAATGCTATGAACACTAAATGTTTACCGCAGTTATGAATGTTCATACCAAATAATGTGTGGAACCGACAAAGCGAAGACGTCGCTATTACCGTTTGAACTCGCTTATGTCGCAAGACCAGCAGATTTATATCGAAACTCGCTCTTAAGTATATGTTTTCTGCTGGGTTTTCACCTGCTTAAATATACTGTACTTTAGGAGGTAGATCTATAAACAGTACAAGTACATATGTTGGATTAATGGTAGACTTAGTCACCTATATGGTAGATTTGTTTGTAAATTGTTAGATTCAATATCAATGTGGTAGACTTAGTTATCGGGCAGTGCGATTTTACCTTTTTGCCTTGTATGTATTGTCTAAAGTACGGAACAAAACCAGAGTCCATCTTCAACCTCTAGGTTTCGCCGTCGAGCTGTTAAACTTGGGATAACTCTTGCCTGTAGATTTTTTCCTCTCTTTTTGCAACGACATCTCCTTCTACTTCGATCTTGTGCCTCTTATCCACTTTTATATTCATGGATCAAGTTGTTTTGGTTTGTGATAACTAGGTTTTAAAGAAAACGAGGTGGGTCTTCATCGTAGATCAGTCCAGAAGATGTAGTATTATAGGGATAGACCGCAAAACGTCTTTTGTCGATTTGGTTGAAATCGCATATGAAGATTTCGGGTTGGATCAACATCTTTATGAGCTTCAGTTCAGCTATATGTTGTCGTCTGAAGTCCGGCGGAAATTACCTCTGGATACACCTCCTGTGTTTGTTGATAATTCAAGACAGCTGCAGAGTTTTTTGCATCAATTCCAGAACGAAATAAACGGTTCGTTTATGTGTTGAGATTAAAGAAAAAGTTCAGAAGGGAGTTGTTGATGAAGACGAAGATCGAGATGCATGTCCTAGTCTAGTCCCTGAAGAACAAGTGCGCCAAGATCGGCCGCAACAAGGTGTTGAAGTTGGACAAGACGAAGAAATGCATGAAGAAGAAGATCGAGATGCATGTCCTAGTCTAGTCCCTGAAGAAATGCATGACAAATTTGTCAACCAGATTTGATGGATGTGAAGATCCTGATGGTGCAAGTTCCGGTGACGAAGAGTACGGTAGACGTGAGAAACATCCAGATGGTGAAAGTTCAGATGAGGAAGAGTCGCTAAATCTACCACCGAAGAAAAGGGGACCGACTACAATTCCCGACTTTCAAAGTCTAGAGCTTTCATCTTTAGACTTAGCCATTGGCCAGCGTTATGAAACATAAGAGGACTTCGAGATGCGACTCAAAATTCTTTCCATTGCTCACAGATTCGACTACAATGTCGATCATTCGAGTAAAAAATTGCTAACTGTTAAGTGTTGGGTAGATGGTTGCAAATGGAGGGTTCGCGCTTCAACTGTTGGGAGCAGCAAATGTTTTTGGGTTAAAACTTATACTCGAGAACACACATGTTCTGTGACTGTGCGATCACAACGCACCCGCCATGAGGTTCTAGGCCGTCTATATAAGGACTTCGTCGGAGGTGTTGGCCCAAAAGTCTTACCAAATCACGTCGCCGAAGCTCTGACAAAACGATATAGTATAAAGGTATGTGGTAGAGTTATATTATTTCTCTGGTAGAGTTATTATCTCTTTTAGTAGACTTTTATTATTTTTGGTAGAGTTATTAGCTCTATTGGTAGACTTATTTTATTTTTTGGTAGAGTTATAAGATTATTTGGTAGACTTATATTATTTCTTTGGTAGACTTATATAATTTATTTGGTAGACTTATATAATTTATTTGGTAGAGTTATTATCTCCTTTGGTAGACTTATATAATTTTGTGGTAGAGTTATTATCTCACTTGGTAGAGTTATTATCTTTACGGTAGAGTTATTATCTCACTTGGTAGAGTTATTATCTTATTTCGTAGACTTCACTATATTATTTCTCATTTTCAGGTTAACTATTATTATCTTTCCTCGCCTCTCTTTCCCTTCTCCTTTTGCTTCTCGGAGTTGAATCCGTTGCTTCAGCCTCTTTCATTTTCTCTTTCTTTTTCTTCTCCACGCGTGGAGTTTCCAACTTCCTCTTCGACTGTTTCGGCGTTTGAACTGTTGCATCGCCATCTACGTTTTTGGGAGATTCCCAGAACCCCTCATCCAAGCTTCCATCCAGAATATCGCATATCATGTTATGCACCTTTATATCGACGTCTACACGTCGGGGTTCACCTTCCCAGACAGGATATATTTCCTCCAAGGGCTTCACCACCATTAGATGTCTAACCCGAACCTGCCATGCCATAGAAAAAGATATTAATAAATCTACCATGATATTAATAAATCTATCAAACTGAATCAAAAACTCTACCAAAATGTAAAAACTCTACCAAACTGTACAAACTCTACCAAAATGTAAAAACTCTACCAAAATGTTAAAACTCTACCAAATTGTAAAAACTCTACCAAATGTTAAATTCTTCCACATTTACTAACTCTACCACAAATTGTTGTATAATAAATAACTCTACCAAACACTAAGCTATTATCAAAAACTCTACCAACTAAATAGCTGCTAAGGTACAAGTACCTTGTGGTCCTCAGTTTCACTCTTATCCATCTCCAAAAGAGTCTCGAAAACATAACGACACCGTGATGAAGTCCACCTAAGAAGAGGAACAACTGAGTCATCTACATCGGGGCGTATTTTCCCTGCTCTCTCAGCCAATATAGGGATGCACTCATAACCCCAAACAAGCATTGCTTGTACACATCCGTGGAGAGTGTATTGTGCTCCCCCCAAGTTAGCAATCTTGATGGAATAAATTAGTTCATGGAATCCATAATGACCCCACGGCTGTCTCTCGAAAGCTGCTTCATCCATAACTGTTTTGGCTAAAGCCAACGGGATTCGACTGTTGCGGTGAAGTCCCAATACGCCAACATGCAAAATGAAAAGCAACGCCAACATCTTCTTCTTCTCAAAATTCCATGCTTGGCAAGTTTTCATCTGAGCTTTTAACTCATTCCAATTAGGGCCTTCCCCACCTCTCACTCCAATCTCGGCCCAAAATTCGGTGTGATCTATTTCCAACTTGTCATTGGGATCAATTGCGTAACAGTTTAGCCCCGTGATTTCAGCATACTCTAAGAGTGAAAATCTAACCGGGCGACCTCCAATAAGAGTCCAGAACTCATGATTCCTATTCACCTTCAGTTGGTTGCTCACAAAATACTGAACCGTCTTAGCACTCCATATGAACGAAGTCAATGCAAGCTTCAGTAGCACGCCAACTTGAGAATTATTCATGATGTCGTTGTAAATTTCTTCCCCAAGGTGATCCCTGATCATCATGATGAACTCATGAAGCTTGCAGTTATGATGACAACTCTTCTTCAGCAGAGGAGATTTGCCTTCCGGGTACAATCTTTGGGGATAATCCTTTGAGCCGCTAGCTGAAGCCATGTCTGCAAACAAATAAAAACATTTAAATCTTACAAATCTACCACACATCAAAACAAATCTACCATGAACAAACACATGTCTACCAAACTCGACAACCTGTGCTTGCTTGTGGCT